>NW_027507699.1:0-492710 GCF_037356315.1 Lithobates pipiens | reverse complement strand
CCTCCCCCCACACATAATTCTCCTCACCTCCCCCCCACACAGAATTCTCCTCACCTCCCCCACACATAATTCTCCTCACCTCCCCCCACACATAATTCTCCTCACCTCCCCCCACACATAATCCTTCTCATGGTTCCTCACAGTCTCAGATTTCCTCTCAGAGCAGAGCTGTGCACTTCCTCCCCTCCCCCCGGGAACACACAATGTGCACAGCGCCGGTGTAGTGTCACATTTTGCTGCCTATCACAGGATGCTGCAGAAGTGACGTTGCCGCCAGAAATTGCGTACTGCGCATGCACGATGCGTTCCAAGCACTCGCGCCGTGCGTTCCAACATAGTTTTGGCAATGCAGTTCAGCGAAACCATCACATAATGTTACGGAAGTGATGTTACACACAACACAAACACTGGGCCGTTTGTTACAACACTAATACTTCCCTTGTTACCTAGTAGGTTTTGCATTGCTGGGACTTGTAGTGCCTATCCTGAGCTACATGCTTCAATGTTCAGTGTCCTCATCCCTATCCCTGAGCTTCAATGTTCAGTGTCCTCATCCCTATCCCTGAGCTTCAATGTTCAATGTCCTCATCCTTATCCCCGAGCTTCAATGTTCAGTGTCCTCATCCCTATCCCCCTGCTTCAATGTTCAGTGTCCTCATCCTTATCCCCGAGCTTCAATGTTCAGTGTCCTCATCCTTATCCCCGAGCTTCAATGTTCAGTGTCCTCATCCTTATCCCCGAGCTTCAATGTTCAGTGTCCTCATCCCTATCCGCGAGCTTCAATGTTCAGTGTCCTCATCCCTATCCGCGAGCTTCAATGTTCAGTGTCCATCCTTATCCCTGTGCTTCAATGTTCAGTGTCCTCATCCCTATCCCATGCTTCAATGTTCAGTGTCCTCACCCTTATCCCCATGCTTCAATGTTCAGTGTCCTCATCCTTATCCCCATGCTTCAATGTTCAGTGTCCTCATCCTTATCCCCATGCTTCAATGTTCAGTTTCCTCATCCTTATCCCCGAGCTTCAATGTTCAGTGTCCTCATCCCTATCCCCGAGCTTCAATGTTCAGTGTCCTCATCCCTATCTCCGAGCTTCAATGTTCAGTGTCCTCATCCCTATCCCCCTGCTTCAATGTTCAGTGTCCTCATCCTTATCCCTGAGCTTCAATGTTCAGTGTCCTCATCCCTATCCCCGAGCTTCAATGTTCAGTGTCCTCATCCCTATCCCCATGCTTCAATGTTCAGTGTCCTCATCCTTATCCCCGAGCTTCAATGTTCAGTGTCCTCATCCCTATCCCCGAGCTTCAATGTTCAGTGTCCTCATCCCTATCCCCTGCTTCAATGTTCAGTGTCCTCATCCTTATCCCCGTGCTTCAATGTTCAGTGTCCTCATCCCTATCCCTGTGCTTCAATGTTCAGTGTCCTCATCCCTATCCCCATGCTTCAATGTTCAGTGTCCTCATCCTTATCCCCGAGCTTCAATGTTCAGTGTCCTCATCCCTATCCCCGAGCTTCAATGTTCAGTGTCCTCATCCCTATCCCCCTGCTTCAATGTTCAGTGTCCTCATCCTTATCCCCGTGCTTTAATGTTCAGTGTCCTCATCCTTATCCCTGTGCTTCAATGTTCAGTGTCCTCATCCTTATCCCCGAGCTTCAATGTTCAGTGTCCTCATCCTTATCCCCGAGCTTCAATGTTCAGTGTCCTCATCCCTATCCCCCTGCTTCAATGTTCAGTGTCCTCATCCTTATCTCTGTGCTTCAATGTTCAGTGTCCTCATCCTTATCCCCCTGCTTCAATGAGGACACTGAACATTGAAGCTCGGGGATAGGGATGAGGACACTGAACATTGAAGCTCGGGGATAAGGATGAGGACACTGAACATTGAAGCATGGGGATAGGGATGAGGACACTGAACATTGAAGCACGGGGATAAGGATGGACACTGAACATTGAAGCAGGGGGATAGGGATGAGGACACTAAACATTGAAGCTCGCGGATAGGGATGAGGACACTGAACATTGAAGCAGGGGAATAGGGATGAGGACACTGAACATTGAAGCTCGGGGATAAGGATGAGGACACTGAACATTGAAGCATGGGGATAGGGATGAGGACACTGAACATTGAAGCTCGGGGATAAGGATGAGGACACTGAACATTGAAGCACAGGGATAAGGATGAGGACACTGAACATTGAAGCAGGGGGATAGGGATGAGGACACTGAACATTGAAGCTCGCGGATAGGGATGAGGACACTGAACATTGAAGCAGGGGGATAGGGATGAGGACACTGAACATTGAAGCTCGGGGATAAGGATGAGGACACTGAACATTGAAGCTCGCGGATAGGGATGAGGACACTGAACATTGAAGCTCGCGGATAGGGATGAGGACACTGAACATTGAAGCTCGGGGATAAGGATGAGGACACTGAACATTGAAGCTCGCGGATAGGGATGAGGACACTGAACATTGAAGCATGTAGCTCGCGGATAGGCACTACAAGTCCCAGCAATGCAAAACCTACTATGTAACAAGGGAAGTATTAGTGTTGTAACAAACGGCCCAGTGTTTGTGTTGTGTGTAACATCACTTCCGTAACATTATGTGATGGTTTCGCTGAACTGTATTGCCGAAACTATGTTGGAACGCACGGCGCGAGTGTTTGGAACGCATCGCGCATGCGCAGTATGCAATTTCTGGCGGCAACGTCACTTCCACAGCATCCTGTGATAGGCAGCAAAATGTGACACTACACCCCCAGAGGACGGAGGACTCACCTCTACAGTCTGCACTGGGGAGGAAGTGATGTCACCAAAGGGAGGAGGAAGTGATGTCACCAGATGGAGGAGGAAGTGATGTCACCAGATGGAGGTAGGGTGATCACATTTCCAAATTGCCATTCAGGGACAATTTTGCCAAGGATGGGGAGGGGGAGGGGAATGTAGTCTCGGAGTTGATGGGGATTTCAGAGGAAGTGATTTGTCGGGTGATTGGCTGGTTTTAGCACTTATATCATCCCAGCACTGTGCTTGATATGCTGTCAGGAAGATCAAATCACATTATTTCTATCACTACAGTATAATATATAATGAAATATTTCAACTCACCATCATGTAGAATGAGTGGAACCCGAGTGTGTCCCTTCCCACCGGGGCAGTGCGGCCCGGAGACCTGTGTAGAGCATTGCTGGAGTGGAAGAAGAGAGGAGGTGGGGGAAGCGGCTTCTCTAGGGTTGGTGTCACATCACCGGTGCGGAAAAACATGGTGTCACCCCCTGCAAAGTAAAGTCCTCCCTCAGTATAGATCCCCCTCCCTCCGTATAGACCTCCCTCCGTATAGACCTCCCTCCCTCAGTATAGATCCCCCTCCCTCAGTATAGATCCCCCCCCTCCCTCAGTATAGATCCCCCCTCCCTCAGTATAGATCCCCCTCCCTCAGTACAGACCCCCCCTCCCTCAGTATAGATCCCCTCCCTCAGTATAGATCCCCTCCCTCAGTACAGACCCCCCTCCCTCAGTATAGATCCCCCTCCCTCAGTACAGACCCCCTTCCCTTAGTACAGATCCCCCCCCCCTCAGTACAGATCCCCCCCCCTCAGTACAGATCCCCCTCCCTCAGTATAGATCCCCCTCCCTCAGTATAGATCCCCCTCCCTCAGTATAGATCCCCTCCCTCAGTACAGTTTCCCCTCCCTCAGTACAGTTTCCCCTCCTTCAGTATAGATCCCCCTCCCTCAGTATAGATTCCCCTCCCTCAGTACAGATCCCCCTCCCTCAGTACAGATCCCCCCCCTCAGTACAGATCCCCCTCCCTCAGTATAGATCCCCCTCCCTCAGTATAGATCCCCTCCCTCAGTACAGTTTCCCCTCCCTCAGTACAGTTTCCCCTCCCTCAGTACAGTTTCCCCTCCCTCAGTACAGTTTCCCCTCCCTCAGTATAGATCCCCCTCCCTCAGTATAGATTCCCCTCCCTCAGTACAGACCCCCCTCCCTCAGTATAGATCCCTCAGTACAGACCCCCCTCCCTCAGTACAGACCCCCCTCAAAGACCCCCTCCCTCAGTACAGACCCCCTTCCCTCAGTACAGACCCCCTCCCTCAGTATAGATCCCTCAGTATAGATCCCCCTCCCTCAGTACAGACCCCCCTCCCTCAGTACAGACCCCCCTCCCTCAGTACAGACCCCCTTCCCTCAGTACAGATCCCCCTCCCTCAGTATAGATCCCTCAGTATAGATCCCCCTCCCTCAGTACAGACCCCCTTCCCTCAGTACAGATTCCCCCTCCCTCAGTACAGAATCCCCCTCCCTCAGTACAGATCCCCCTCCCTCAGTACAGATCCCCCTCCCTCAGTACAGACCCCCCTCCCTCAGTACAGACCCCCCTCCCTCAGTACAGTTTCCCCTCCCTCAGTACAGACCCCCCTCCCTCAGTACAGACCCAACAGATTGAGAAGTAGCACAGAAGGTAATTGTCAGCAGTAAAAATAGTCTTAGCTCTGCTGTGCTGGGGGCAATCTCGGCTCCCCTTTGCTCGGGCAGGGGGCGGTCTCGGCTCCCCTTTGCTCGGGCAGGGGGCAGTCTCGGCTCCCCTCGGCTTGGGCAGGGGGCGGTCTTGGCTCCCCTCGGCTTGGGCAGGGGGCGGTCTCGGCTCCCCTCTGCTCAGGCAGGGGGTGGTCTCGGCTCCCTTCTGCTCGGGCAGGGGGCGGTCTCGGCTCCCCTCTGCTCTATAGCGGGATTTGCTCGCACTGTCAATTTCATTCCGGGACACTGTATTGTCCCGGGATGGAGGTGCCCGGGACAGACCTGCTAATTGTTGGAATGTCCTGGGGACATGTGGGCACCCTAGGTGAAGGAGGAGAGAAACTCCAGACTCCGCCTCTCCTCTTTGTATGTCTCTGTACAGGTGACAAGAGGGGACCATGACAGAGCGGATAGAGGGGGGAGGGGTGGCAATGGTGGGTGTGTAGTGAGTCTGTGGGGGGTGTTAGGTAGAAAAGAGGGTCAGTCGGGGGTCTATAGGGGGTCAGTCGGGGTCTATAGGGGAGTTCTGGTCTCTTCTATACTAGAATCAGTCGGTGTAATAAACACGACATAAACGCAGTAAAACGCAGTGGAAGAACAATGGATGGATGGAAGGATGATGGATGGATGGCGGTCGGATTATTTCAGGTTTTCATGCTGCATTTTTCTGTTCTGAACGCCCCATAAAGACTCGGAAACATTAACACTCTAATGTCTGGAAACACAACTCGGGGAAATGCGTCTATAAAACGCCCTGAAAACGCATGTAATGCGCATCCAGCAATGTAGAGGGAGTGCAGAGACTGATGTACAGAGGAGTCCCCCATGTGCTGCACTCCTCTCCTCTCTACATGTCATTTACACACATTTTTAGCCATCATTTCATTGATTTCATACCAGTCATGAGTTTTTCAGGCATTTTCCAAAACTCCTGCACACGGCATTATTGTTGAGCTTTCAGAAAACATGACCGACACACAACCTATTAAAGGTCAATGGGCTGCAGCTAAAAATGCATGTTAAATGCACACAAAATGCTCATATATCCTTGTTGTGCACAAATCACAGGGGGTGTAGGGGGTGCAGTGATAGGAGGTCAGAGTCAGGGTGTAGGGGGTGCAGTGATGGGGTGATGGGAGGGAGAGAATTGGGGTGTAGGGGGTCCAGTAATGGGGTGATGGGAGGGTCAGAGTCAGGGTGTAGGGGGTCCAATGATGGGGTGATGGGAGGATGAGTCGGGTATAGGGGTTGCAGTGGTGGGGTGATGGGAGGGTCAGAGTCGGAGTGTAGGGGGTGCAGTATTGGGAGGTGCAGTGGTCGGGGTGAAGTCTGGAAGAGAGAAGCGATTTCATGGCACACACACCGGGGTCTTCATAGTCCTGAATACACAAATCTGTCTACTTGTCATCCTGCAGAAAGGATTTTCTGATCTCACCTGATAGGTGCCGCTCCTGGACCCCACCCCCCACTGATCTAAGCTAAGTACAGGGGTGTATCTATCATGGGCAGGGGGTATCTAGAATTCATGGCATGTTTAACCCCCAGGCATTTGCAGATAAAAGAGGAAGCAGTTGAGGGGTGGTAAAATCATGGCTCACCTGCAGGGTTTCCCTCCATTTGGATGTAGACTGGGAGCCGTGACTTGAATGGGTACCCCACCCCCTGCATGGACATACACAGAAGGCTTGCCCATCCCCCACACAGGCCATGGAGGGAGATGTCCTCTCCCCCATGTGTTTCTGTTATGATGTCATAATAAGAGGGCGGGGCCTTGTTTGGACTCATGTAGACGGCTGTGTCTGGCCTGTACTATAAATGGGACCTATTCACCCTCCAGGGTGCCCACAGGAGCCGCACACAGCCGCCAATCACTACCCACCAATACACATACCTACCTGACTAGAGAGATGTGGGGGAGGAGAAATGTGGGCGCACAGCTGTGGGCTGAGCTCCTTTAGGCCATGTGCAGCCATTGGCTTGTATAGAGCGGAGGTGGGGCTCCCCGCAATCTACACTGGACTGTAATGGAGGAAATCAGTAATAAGGAGCGGGAAGAGGGGGAAACATTCCACACAACACTAGAAAGGGGAACTCTACTTCCTGCTCTGTGTGGGGGGGAAGGATTTCTCAGGGACACCTCAGAGGGAGGAGCTGTCCTCCATCTTGTGTCAGGTCAGAGCTCATTGGAGGGAAATCTTCTCCTTCATCTTCCATAGAAATGTCCCCTCCAGGGACGGCGCCCCCCCACAGCTACAGACCCCGAGTAACATTTATAAAATGAATGGACTTTTCTTCTCCATTATTGATGAATATACAAAGCACAGATAAGACTGGACACTAGGGTTGGCACCTGTCCAAGATTCACCTGGACAGTCCAGTTTTTGCATCCTCTGCCCGTGTTTCTGACTGGAAGGAGCTGTGTGTGTGGGCAGGCAGAGGGAGGAGCTGTGTGTGTGGGCAGAGGGAGGAGCTGTGTGTGTGGGTAGAGGGAGGAGCCGTGTGTGTTGGCAGAGGGAGGAGCTGTGTATGTGTGTGTGGGCAGAGGGAGGAGCTGTGTGTGGGTGTGTGTGGGCAGGCAGAGGGAGGAGCTATGAGTGTGTGTGGGTGGGCAGAGGGAGTAGGGTTGCCACCTTTTCGTCCAGCCAAGCCCAAGCAAGGAGAGTAGTAATGCTGTGTGTGCCGCAGCACAGTGGGTGTGGCCAAATTGCTTTTGCTGACATAATTTCCCTGCCCCCCAGTAATGCCAAACCAGCCCCTAGACAGCTGCCTGCAGCTCCTGGATGGCAACAGATTTGTGTGTGAATATCTGGGTTACTTGGGGAGCCAAAGCCCAATCTGAATAATGTGTCCGGGATTCAGTCTGCCTAAAACCTGGACACATGATTCAAAACCTGGACTGTCCGGGTGAATCCTAGACAGGTGGCAACCCTAAGAGGAAGGAGCTGTGAGTGTGGGCGGGCAGAAAAAGGAGCTGTATGTGTGAGTGTGGGTGGGCAGAGGGAGGAGCTGTGAGTTTGTGTGGGCGGGCAGAGGGAGGAGCTGTGAGTTTGTGTGGGCGGGCAGAGGGAGGAGCTGTGAGTTTGTGTGGGCGGGCAGAGGGAGGAGCTGTGAGTTTGTGTGGGCGGGCAGAGGGAGGAGCTGTGAGTTTGTGTGGGCGGGCAGAGGGAGGAGCTGTGAGTGTTGGCAGGCAAAGGGAGGAGCTGTGAGTGTTGGCAGGCAGAGGGAGGAGCTGTGAGTGTGGGTGGGCAGAGGGAGGAGCTGTGAGTGTGGGTGGGCAGAGGGAGGAGCTGTGAGTGTGGGTGGGCAGAGGGGGGAGCTGTGAGTGTGGGCGGGCAGAGGGAGGAGCTGTGAGTGTGGGCGGGCAGAGGGAGGAGCTGTGAGTGTGGGCGGGCAGAGGGAGGAGCTGTGAGTGTGGGCGGGCAGAGGGAGGAGCTGTGAGTGTGGGCGGGCAGAGAGAGGAGCTGTGAGTGTGGGCGGGCAGAGGGAGGAGCTGTGAGTGTGGGCGGGCAGAGGGAGGAGCTGTGAGTGTGGGCGGGCAGAGGGAGGAGCTGTGAGTGTGGGCGGGCAGAGGGAGGAGCTGTGAGTTTGTGTGGGTGGGCAGAGGGAGGAGCTGTGAGTTTGTGTGGGGGCGGGCAGAGGGAGGAGCTGTGAGTTTGTGTGGGCGGGCAGAGGGAGGAGCTGTGAGTTTGTGTGGGCGGGCAGAGGGAGGAGTTGTGAGTGTTGGCGGGCAGAGGGAGGAGCTGTGAGTGTGGGCGGGCAGAGGGAGGAGCTGTGAGTGTGGGCGGGCAGAGGGAGGAGCTGTGAGTGTGGGCGGGCAGAGGGAGGAGCTGTGAGTGTGGGCGGGCAGAGGGAGGAGCTGTGAGTTTGTGTGGGCGGGCAGAGGGAGGAGCTGTGAGTTTGTGTGGGCGGGCAGAGGGAGGAGCTGTGAGTTTGTGTGGGCGGGCAGAGGGAGGAGTTGTGAGTGTTGGCGGGCAGAGGGAGGAGCTGTGAGTGTTGGCGGGCAGAGGGAGGAGCTGTGAGTGTGGGCGGGCAGAGGGAGGAGCTGTGAGTGTGGGTGGGCAGAGGGAGGAGCTGTGAGTGTGGGCACGCAGAGGGAGGAGCTGTGAGTCTGGGCACGCAGAGGGAGGAGCTGTGAGTGTGGGCGGGTAGAGAGAGGAGCTGTGAGTTTTGGGCGGGCAGAGGGAGGAGCTGTGAGTGTGGGCGGGCAGAGGGAGGAGCTATGAGTGTGGGCGGGCAGAGGAAGGAGCTGTGTGTGTGTGGGCAGGCAGAGGGAGGAGCTGTGTGTGTGTGGGCAGGCAGAGGGAGGAGCTGTGAGTGTTGGCAGGCAAAGGGAGGAGCTGTGAGTGTGGGTGGGCAGAGGGAGGAGCTGTGAGTGTGTGTGGGCGGGCAGAGGGAGGAGCTGTGAGTGTGGGCAGGCAGAGGAAGGAGCTGTGTGTGTGTGGGAAGGCAGAGGGAGAAGCTGTGAGTCTGGGCATGCAGAAGGAGGAGCTGTGAGTGTGGGCGGGCAGAGGGAGGAGCTGTGAGTGTGGGCGGGCAGAGGGAGGAGCTGTGAGTGTGTGTGGGCAGGCAGAGGGAGGAGCTGTGAGTGTGTGTGGGTGGGCAGAGGGAGGAGCTGTGAGTGTGGGTGGGCGGGCAGAGGGAGGAGCTGTGAGTGTGGGCAGGCAGAGGAAGGAGCTGTGTGTGTGTGGGCAGGCAGAGGGAGGAGCTATGAGTCTGGGCATGCAGAGGGAGGAGCTGTGAGTGTGGGTGGGCAGAAGGAGGAGCTGTGAGTGTGGGTGGGAAGAGGGAGGAGCTGTAAGTGTGGGCAGGCAGAGGAAGGAGCTGTGTGTGTGGGTGGGCAGAGGGAGGAGCTGTGAGTGGGGGCGGGCAGACGGAGGAGCTGTGAGTGTGGGTGGGCAGAGGGAAGAGCTGTGAGTGTGGGCGGGCAGAAGGAGGAGCTGTAAGTGTGGGCGGGCAGAGGGAGGAACTGTGAGTGTGGGCAGGCAGAGGGAGGAGCTGTGAGTGTGGGCGGGCAGAGGGAGGAGCTATGAGTGTGGGTGGGCAGAGGGAGGAGCTGAGTGGGCAGAGAGAGGAGCTGTGAGTGTGGGCGGGCAGAGGAGTGTGAGGAGGGGACAACAGGACAGAGAGGGGAGGAGAGAAGCCGGCTGCCTGTTACCAGACTACATATGGAAGTATTCATCTTGCAGTATGTTGTGTCCGGTGTATTGCTGGTGTGTATCAGTGTATTTGTATATAATTGAAGATATATGCAATATATATATCTGTAGCACTGACCCCCGAAGGGGCGGCTGAATTTATTGGGATACCGTTACCTCCTTCACCTCGTATACAGCTCGGGGTCTCCGGAGGTAGATGGCCCAAGAACTGCAGAGACTGACGGCAGATCCACTTGAAGGGATTTGTGAAAAGTAGTTGTCACCACAGTCTCTCAACATTGGATCGGAGGGTTTAGGTGGAAAGTCCGGGTCCTCTTAATGTTAAATTCAGTATGAAAAAGTCTCTCACTTTGAATAAATCCAGAGAATAGCCAATCACAGCTGGATCCTCACCCTATCTGGATAGTCCTTCTCTCACCAGGCCTAGCCGCCAACAGGGTACTTGAGTCAGGAACAAGTCTCTGCCACCGACTTAGAACACGTGAGGGAAGCTTGTAGGACACTCGTGTGGTACCAGTATCTTGCAGCCAGTCCGGTGATACCGCATGAGATTGGACTCGCTTAGGTCCTTCAACTTGTCCAGGCTCTTGTTGAGAAGCCAACCCTTGCGTGGCCTTCTCCCGAAGAATCCTCCCCTGGATAACTTCACAGTTGCTGGGCCTCTCCACTAACCGAGACGGCACTGGACCACCTCCGAATCCTTCTTTCAGTTTCCTCGCGTCGGGCAAGCCAGCCCCGAGATGTAAAGTCGGGTGGGTCCGCACCCCAGGCCATGGAAGTCCTGGGGACTGAAACCCCCGAAACACGTGACATCCGCATCTTAATTACCCTCTCCCAGAAGGCACAGCAAGAGCGACACTCTCACTGGGCCGGTGCTGTATGTAATTGAGCCTATGAGTGTGGGCGGGCAGAGGGAGGAGTTGTGAGTGTGGGCGGGCAGAGGAAGGAGCTGTGTGTGTGTGGGCAGGCAGAGGGAGGAGATGTGAGTGTTGGCAGGCAAAGGGAGGAGCTGTGAGTGTGGGTGGGCAGAGGGAGGAGCTGTGAGTGTGGGTGGGCAGAGGGAGGAGCTGTGAGTGTGGGTGGGCAGAGGGAGGAGCTGTGAGTGTGGGTGGGCAGAGGGAGGAGCTGTGAGTGTGGGTGGGCAGAGGGAGGAGCTGTGAGTGTGGGCGGGCAGAGAGAGGAGCTGTGAGTGTGGGCAGGCAGAGGGAGGAGCTGTGAGTGTGGGCGGGCAGAGAGAGGAGCTGTGAGTGTGGGCGGGCAGAGGGAGGAGCTGTGAGTGTGGGAGGGCAGAGGGAGGAGCTGTGAGTGTGGGCGGGCAGAGGGAGGAGCTGTGAGTGTGGGCGGGCAGAGGGAGGAGCTGTGAGTGTGTGTGGGCGGGCAGAGGGAGGAGCTGTGAGTGTGGGTGGGCAGAGGGAGGAGCTGTGAGTTTGGGCGGGCAGAGGGAGGAGCTGTGAGTTTGGGCGGGCAGAGGGAGGAGCTGTGAGTGTGGGCGGGCAGAGGGAGGAGCTGTGAGTGTGTGTGGGCGGGCAGAGGGAGGAGCTATGTGTCTGGGCATGCAGAGGGAGGAGCTGTGAGTGTGGGTGGGCAGAAGGAGGAGCTGTGAGTGTGGGTGGGAAGAGGGAGGAGCTGTAAGTGTGGGCAGGCAGAGGAAGGAGCTGTGTGTGTGGGTGGGCAGAGGGAGGAGCTGTGAGTGTGGGCAGGCAGACGGAGGAGCTGTGAGTGTGGGCGGGCAGACGGAGGAGCTGTGAGTGTGGGTGGGCAGAGGGAGGAGCTGTGAGTGTGGGCGGGCAGAAGGAGGAGCTGTAAGTGTGGGCGGGCAGAGGGAGGAACTGTGAGTGTGGGCAGGCAGAGGGAGGAGCTGTGAGTGTGGGCGGGCAGAGGGAGGAGCTATGAGTGTGGGTGGGCAGAGGGAGGAGCTGAGTAGGCAGAGAGAGGAGCTGTGAGTGTGGGCGGGCAGAGGAGTGTGAGGAGGGGACAGCAGGACAGAGAGGGGAGGAGAGAAGCCGGCTGCCTGTTACCAGACTACATATGGAAGTATTCATCTGGCAGTATGTTGTGTCCGGTGTATTGTTGGTGTGTATCAGTGTATATGTATATAATTGAGCATATATGCAATATATATATCTGTAGCACTGACCCCCGAAGGGGCGGCTGAATTTATTGGGATTACCGTTACCTCCGTCACCTCGTATACAGCTCGGGGTCTCCGGAGGTAGATGGCCCAAGAACTGCAGAGACTGACGGCAGATCCACTTGAAGGGATTTGTGAAAAGTAGTTGTCACCACAGTCTCTCAACATTGGATCGGAGGGTTTAGGTGGAAAGTCCGGGTCCTCTTAATGTTAAATTCAGTATGAAAAAGTCTCTCACTTTGAATAAATCCAGAGAATAGCCAATCACAGCTGGATCCTCACCCTATCTGGATAGTCCTTCTCTCACCAGGCCTAGCCGCCAACAGGGTACTTGAGTCAGGAACAAGTCTCTGCCACCGACTTAGAACACGTGAGGGAAGCTTGTAGGACACTCGTGTGGTACCAGTATCTTGCAGCCAGTCCGGTGATACCGCATGAGATTGGACTCGCTTAGGTCCTTCAACTTGTCCAGGCTCTTGTTGAGAAGCCAACCCTTGCATGGCCTTCTCCCGAAGAATCCTCCCCTGGATAACTTCACAGTTGCTGGGCCTCTCCACTAACCGAGACGGCACCGGACCACCTCCGAATCCTTCTTTCAGTTTCCTCGCATCGGGCAAGCCAGCCCCGAGATGTAAAGTCGGGTGGGTCCGCACCCCAGGCCATGGAAGTCCTGGGGACTGAAACCCCCGAAACACGTGACATCCGCATCTTAATTACCCTCTCCCAGAAGGCACAGCAAGAGCGACACTCTCACTGGGCCGGTGCTGTATGTAATTGAGCCTATGTATATATCTGAGTGTGTATGTATATATCTCAGTATCTGTATGCATGTTATTAACTGAAAATATTCATATCTGAGTATGTAATTTACTAATATATATATATATATATATATATATATATATATATATATATATATATATTAGAGTGTTAAGTGTTTTTAGGTTTATGTATATATGGGAGGGATTATTAAAAGTTAAGTTCAATTTTGGGGAAAATTTTTTTAAATTTTTTGCATGTAAAAAATATGCAAATTTTTTTTTCCAAAGAAATCTGTGAATAAATGGCCCAACCTTGTGGATGCACACTGCCATGGTGGGGGGAGGGAGGGGGTGGACGCACACTGCCATGGGGGAGGGAGGGGGTGGACACACACTGTCATGGTGGGGGGAGGGAGGGGGTGGATGCACACTGTCGTGGTGGGGGGAGGGGGTGGACGCACACTGTCATGGGGGGGGGTGGACGCACACTGTCATGGTGGGGGGAGGAAGGGGGTGGATGCACACTGTCATGGTGGGGGGAGGGAGGGGGTGGACACACACTGTCATGGTGGGGGGAGGGAGGTGGTGGACGCACACTGTCATGGTGGGGGGAGGGAGGGGGTGGACGCACACTGTCATGGTGGGGGGAGGGAGGGGGTGGACTCACACTGTCATGGTGGGGGGAGAGAGGGGGTGGATGATGAACATATTACATGTTATCCCCTAAATACGGGTATAACATGTAACTTGTTCAGAAGGGTGAACTTACCCATTCATTTTAGTGGCCGAGGGGTGGTAAGACCAGTGCTAGGGGAAGAGGGCTGTGCTGGGAGGAGGAATTTGGGCTTAGAGGAAGGATTGGATTTGAAGGATTTGTGCTGGAGAGGTGGTGTTTGTAGGGGAAGGGCTTGTGCTAGAAGGGGGATTTTTTGGGGGTATTTGTGCTAGGAGGGGGATTTTTTGGGGGTATTTGTGCTAGGAGGGGGATTTTTGGGGGGTATTTGTGCTAGGAGGGGGATTGTGGGGGAGTATATGTGCTAAGAGGGGGATTTTGTGGGGTATTTGTGATAGGGGGGATTTTGTGGGGGTATCCTTCTTCTGATGTAGAAATCCTCTCATTCTCATCCCCCATTCCCCACACCTCTTCCCATCCCCCGCACCTGACACTCATTCATTTCAATGGGACTCCCTTCATGTGGGAAAGTCGCTCACTGATGTTTGCGCCACCGTTATATTGCGCCGTTTGATCCAAGTTTTTTGCACGTTAACAAAAATGTGTGTCTGCTCGCCACATTTGGGGCGCCGTTAATAATGAATGGAACCGCAAAACGCAATGCGTGGTTTTAGCGTGTTTCAGAAATGTGCGCAAAACAAAACACAAAACCCTGAGATGTGATTGGAGGCTGAGGCCCCGCCTACACTTATGGTTGGGAAGGAGGGGGATGGTAAAATGTGGGGGTTTAGCTGTGATCAGACATGTGAGGTTTGTTTTGTACTGAACTGAAATTTGGACAAATTTTTCGTTATTTAAAAAATCTGATGTATCGCAAATAATAAATAGTAACGGATTTAAATGAATCTGAAATATTGAAACAAAATTTTGGCCAAAATTCAAATTAGTTTTCAAATTTGAATCATTTTTCAAATCAAATTGGAGTTTCCAAAAGAGAATAAGATAGAATAGAAAATAAAATGTAGCGCCGGTACTCCTGTAGATACGCGCTGTGTGTGTTTACATTTAGTTTTTGCCCAAAACTGTAGTTGAGTTTTGGGGTTATTGGTTGTAGATTATGCGTTGGCATCAGTTGGGCTGTATTGAGGTTCTGCCCGGTCATAGGTGGGTTCACACCTGTGAGAGGCATCAGAAAGCAGTCTGGTTGGATGCATTGGGTACCAATATCTCTCTCTGAGCCAATCAGTGAGGGGCGTTTGTCTCAATGTGTATTCCGGGAGGGGGTACTTAAGGTGCTGAGATCATGTGGTTCTGGGTTCCGGTCCAGAAGTATGTTCTCACTCTGTGGTCCTCCTGACCAGCCCCCAGAGGTCCTCATGGCCCGGGGTGCCGATCCATCCGTTCCCGAACCTCGGAACTGGTTAGTTCGAGGTGCAGTAACTGGAAGGAGGGTTCTAAGGAGTTCCGGTGCCATCTCGGGTTTGGAGAAGCCCAGCAACTCTACATGTGACCAGAGGAGGACTCTTCAGAAGTTAAAAAGATCTTCATTTCTTAATTTTTTTACAAAGGTGGAACCTCCGCACCTCAAATCAACACAATTTCTTTATTTTCAAGTTTCAGATCATCACAATTCTTCCATCTTCACACGTCAGATCTCTCCATCACTGTATCGCCCTGAATGCTTGTTCCCCTCTGCACCCCTCCTCTGCATCTCTGTTCCCCTCTGCACCCCTCCTCTGCATCTCTGTTCCCCTCTGCACCGCTCCTCTGTATCTCTGTTCCCCTCTGTACCTCTGCTCCCCTCTGCATCTCTGTTCCCCTCTGCACCTCTCCTCTGCATCTCTGTTCCCCTCTGCACCTCTCCTCTGCATCTCTGTTCCCCTCTGCACCCCTCCTCTGCACCTCTGTTCCCCTCTGCACCCCTCCTCTGCATCTCTGTTCCCCTCTGCACCTCTCCTCTGCATCTCTGTTCCCCTCTGCACCCCTCCTCTGCATCTCTGTTCCCCTCTGCACCCCTCCTCTGCATCTCTGTTCCCCTCTGCACCCCTCCTCTGCATCTCTGTTCCCTTCTGCACCTCTCCTCTGCATCTCTGTTCCCCTCTGCACCCCTCCACTGCATCTCTGTTCCCCTCTGCACCCCTCCTCTGCATCTCTGTTCCCATCTGTACCTCTCCTCTGCATCTCTGTTCCCCTCTGCACCCCTCCTCTGCATCTCTGTTCCCCTCTGCACCCCTCTTCTGCATCTCTGTTCCCCTCTGCACCCCTCTTCTGCATCTCTGTTCCCCTCTGCACCCCTCCTCTGCATCTCTGTTCCCCTCTGCACCCCTCCTCTGCATCTCTGTTCCCCTCTGCACCCCTCCTCTGCATCTCTGTTCCCCTCTGCACCCCTCCTCTGCATCTCTGTTCCCCTCTGCACCTCTCCTCTGCATCTCTGTTCCCCTCTGCACCCCTCCCGCACCTCTGTTCCCCTCTGCACCCCTCCCCTGCATCTCTGTTCCCCTCTGCACCTCTCCTCTGCATCTCTGTTCCCCTCTGCACCCCTCCTCTGCATCTCTGTTCCCCTCTGCACCTCTGTTCCCTTCTGCACCTCTGTTCCCCTCTGCACCTCTGTTCCCCTCTGCACCTCTCCTCTGCATCTCTGTTCCCCTCTGCATCTCTGTTCCCCTCTGCACCCCTCCTCTGCATCTCTGTTCCCCTCTGCACCCCTCCTCTGCATCTGTTCCCCTCTGCACCCCTCCTCTGCATCTCTGTTCCCCTCTGCACCTCTCATCTGCATCTCTGTTCCCCTCTGCACCCCTCCTCTGCACCTCTGTTCCCCTCTGCACCTCTGTTCCCCTCTGCACCTCTGTTCCCCTCTGCACCTCTGTTCCCCTCTGCACCTCTCCTCTGCATCTCTGTTCCCCTCTGCACCTCTCCTTTGCATCTCTGTTCCCCTCTGCACCTCTCCTCTGCATCTCTGTTCCCCTCTGCACCTCTCCTCTGCATCTCTGTTCCCCTCTGCACCCCTCCTCTGCATCTCTGTTCCCCTCTGCACCCCTCCTCTGCATCTCTGTTCCCCTCTGCACCCCTCCTCTGCATCTCTGTTCCGCTCTGCACCTCTGTTCCCCTCTGCACCCCTCCTCTGCATCTCTGTTCTCCTCTGCACCCCTCCCCTGCACCTCTGTTCCCCTCTGCACCTCTGTTCCCCTCTGCACCTTTTGTTCCCCTCTGTCCCCCTCCTCTGCATCTCTGTTCCCCTGTGCACCCCTCCTCTGCACCTCTGTTCCCCTCTGCACCTTTTGTTCCACTCTGCACCCCTCCTCCGCACCTCTGTTCCCCTCTGCACCCCTCCTCCGCACCTCTGTTCCCCTCTGCACCCCTCCTCCGCACCTCTGTTCCCCTCTGCACCCCTCCTCTGCATCTCTGTTCCCCTCTGCACCCCTCCTCTGCATCCCTACTCTGCATCTCTGTTCCCCTCTGCACCCCTCCTCTGCATCTCTGTTCCCCTCTGCACCCCTCCTCTGCATCTCTGTTCCCCTCTGCACCCCTCCCGCACCTCTGTTCCCCTCTGCACCCCTCCTCTGCATCTCTGTTTCCCTCTGCACCTCTCCTCTGCATCTCTGTTCCCCTCTGCACCCCTCCTCTGCATCTCTGTTCTTCTCTGCACCTCTGTTCCCTTCTGCACCTCTGTTCCCCTCTGCACCCCTCCCCTGCACCTCTGTTCCCCTCTGCACCTCTGTTCCCCTCTGCACCTTTTGTTCCCCTCTGTCCCCCTCCTCTGCATCTCTGTTCCCCTGTGCACCCCTCCTCTGCACCTCTGTTCCCCTCTGCACCTTTTGTTCCACTCTGCACCCCTCCTCCGCACCTCTGTTCCCCTCTGCACCCCTCCTCCGCACCTCTGTTCCCCTCTGCACCCCTCCTCCGCACCTCTGTTCCCCTCTGCACCCCTCCTCTGCATCTCTGTTCCCCTCTGCACCCCTCCTCTGCATCCCTACTCTGCATCTCTGTTCCCCTCTGCACCCCTCCTCTGCATCTCTGTTCCCCTCTGCACCCCTCCTCTGCATCTCTGTTCCCCTCTGCACCCCTCCCGCACCTCTGTTCCCCTCTGCACCCCTCCTCTGCATCTCTGTTTCCCTCTGCACCTCTCCTCTGCATCTCTGTTCCCCTCTGCACCCCTCCTCTGCATCTCTGTTCTTCTCTGCACCTCTGTTCCCTTCTGCACCTCTGTTCCCCTCTGCACCTCTCCTCTGCATCTCTGTTCCCCTCTGCACCTCTCCTCTGCATCTCTGTTCCCCTCTGCATCTCTGTTCCCCTCTGCACCCCTCCTCTGCATCTCTGTTCCCCTCTGCACCCCTCCTCTGCAACTCTGTTCCCCTCTGCACCCCTCCTCTGCACCTCTCATCTGCATCTCTGTTCCCCTCTGCACCCCTCCTCTGCACCTCTGTTCCCCTCTGCACCTCTGTTCCCCTCTGCATCTCTGTTCCCCTCTGCACCTCTCCTCTGCATCTCTGTTCCCCTCTGCACCTCTCCTTTGCATCTCTGTTCCCCTCTGCACCTCTCCTCTGCATCTCTGTTCCCCTCTGCACCTCTCCTCTGCATCTCTGTTCCCCTTTGCACCCCTCCTCTGCACCCCTCCTCTGCATCTCTGTTCCCCTCTGCACCTCTGTTCCCCTCTGCACCTCTGTTCCCCTCTGCACCTTTTGTTCCCCTCTGCCCCCCTCCTCTGCATCTCTGTTACCCTGTGCACCCCTCCTCTGCACCTCTGTTCCCCTCTGCACCTCTGTTCCCCTCTGCACCTTTTGTTCCCCTCTGCACCCCTCCTCCGCACCTCTGTTCCCCTCTGCACCCCTCCTCCGCACCTCTGTTCCCCTCTGCACCCCTCCTCCGCACCTCTGTTCCCCTCTGCACCCCTCCTCTGCATCTCTGTTCCCCTCTGCACCCCTCCTCTGCATCCCTACTCTGCATCTCTGTTCCCCTCTGCACCCCTCCTCTGCATCTCTGTTCCCCTCTGCACTCCTCCCCTGCACCTCTGTTCCCCTCTGCACCCCTCATATGCACCTTTGTTCCTCTCTGCACCCCTCCTCTGCACCTTTGTTCCCCTCTGCACCCCTCCTCTGCATCTCTGTTCCCCTGCGCACCCCTCCTCTGCACCTCTGTTCCCCTCTGCACCCCTCCTCTGCATCTCTGTTCCCCTCTGCACCCCTCCTCTGCATCTCTGTTCCCCTCTGCACCTCTCCTCTGCATCTCAGTTCCCCTCTGCACCCCTCCTCTGCATCTCTGTTCCCTTCTGCACCTCTCCTCTGCATCTCTGTTCCCCTCTGCACGCCTCCTCTGCATCTCTGTTGCCATCTGTACCTCTCCTCTGCATCTCTGTTCCCCTCTGCACCCCTCCTCTGCATCTCTGGTCCCCTCTGCACCCCTCTTCTGCATCTCTGTTCCCCTCTGCACCCCTCCTCTGCATCTCTGTTCCCCTCTGCACCCCTCCTCTGCATCTCTGTTCCCCTCTGCACCCCTCCTCTGCATCTCTGTTCCCCTCTGCACCCCTCCTCTGCATCTCTGTTCCCCTCTGCACCTCTCCTCTGCATCTCTGTTCCCCTCTGCACCCCTCCTCTGCAACTCTGTTCCCCTCTGCACCCCTCCTCTGCACCTCTCATCTGCATCTCTGTTCCCCTCTGCACCCCTCCTCTGCACCTCTGTTCCCCTCTGCACCTCTGTTCCCCTCTGCACCTCTGTTCCCCTCTGCATCTCTGTTCCCCTCTGCACCTCTCCTCTGCATCTCTGTTCCCCTCTGCACCTCTCCTTTGCATCTCTGTTCCCCTCTGCACCTCTCCTCTGCATCTCTGTTCCCCTCTGCACCTCTCCTCTGCATCTCTGTTCCCCTTTGCACCCCTCCTCTGCACCCCTCCTTTGCATCTCTGTTCCCCTCTGCACCTCTGTTCCCCTCTGCACCTCTGTTCCCCTCTGCACCTTTTGTTCCCCTCTGCCCCCCTCCTCTGCATCTCTGTTACCCTGTGCACCCCTCCTCTGCACCTCTGTTCCCCTCTGCACCTCTGTTCCCCTCTGCACCTTTTGTTCCCCTCTGCACCCCTCCTCCGCACCTCTGTTCCCCTCTGCACCCCTCCTCCGCACCTCTGTTCCCCTCTGCACCCCTCCTCCGCACCTCTGTTCCCCTCTGCACCCCTCCTCTGCATCTCTGTTGCCATCTGTAACTCTCCTCTGCATCTCTGTTCCCCTCTGCACCCCTCCTCTGCATCTCTGTTCCCCTCTGCACCCCTCTTCTGCATCTCTGTTCCCCTCTGCACCCCTCCTCTGCATCTCTGTTCCCCTCTGCACCCCTCCTCTGCATCTCTGTTCCCCTCTGCACCCCTCCTCTGCATCTCTGTTCCCCTCTGCAACCCTCCTCTGCATCTCTGTTCCCCTCTGCACCTCTCCTCTGCATCTCTGTTCCCCTCTGCACCCCTCCTCTGCAACTCTGTTCCCCTCTGCACCCCTCCTCTGCACCTCTCATCTGCATCTCTGTTCCCCTCTGCACCCCTCCTCTGCACCTCTGTTCCCCTCTGCACCTCTGTTCCCCTCTGCACCTCTGTTCCCCTCTGCACCTCTGTTCCCCTCTGCATCTCTGTTCCCCTCTGCACCTCTCCTCTTCATCTCTGTTCCCCTCTGCACCTCTCCTTTGCATCTCTGTTCCCCTCTGCACCTCTCCTCTGCATCTCTGTTCCCCTCTGCACCTCTCCTCTGCATCTCTGTTCCCCTTTGCACCCCTCCTCTGCACCCCTCCTCTGCATCTCTGTTCCCCTCTGCACCTCTGTTCCCCTCTGCACCTCTGTTCCCCTCTGCACCTTTTGTTCCCCTCTGCCCCCCTCCTCTGCATCTCTGTTACCCTGTGCACCCCTCCTCTGCACCTCTGTTCCCCTCTGCACCTCTGTTCCCCTCTGCACCTTTTGTTCCCCTCTGCACCCCTCCTCCGCACCTCTGTTCCCCTCTGCACCCCTCCTCCGCACCTCTGTTCCCCTCTGCACCCCTCCTCCGCACCTCTGTTCCCCTCTGCACTCCTCCTCCGCACCTCTGTTCCCCTCTGCACCCCTCATATGCACCTTTGTTCCTCTCTGCACCCCTCCTCTGTACCTTTGTTCCCCTCTGCACCCCTCCTCTGCATCTCTGTTCCCCTGCGCACCCCTCCTCTGCACCTCTGTTCCCCTCTGCACCCCTCCTCTGCATCTCTGTTCCCCTCTGCACCCCTCCTCTGCATCTCTGTTCCCCTCTGCACCCCTCCTCTGCATCTCAGTTCCCCTCTGCACCCCTCCTCTGCATCTCTGTTCCCTTCTGCACCTCTCCTCTGCATCTCTGTTCCCCTCTGCACCCCTCCTCTGCATCTCTGTTGCCATCTGTACCTCTCCTCTGCATCTCTGTTCCCCTCTGCACCCCTCCTCTGCATCTCTGTTCCCCTCTGCACCCCTCTTCTGCATCTCTGTTCCCCTCTGCACCCCTCCTCTGCATCTCTGTTCCCCTCTGCACCCCTCCTCTGCATCTCTGTTCCCCTCTGCACCCCTCCTCTGCATCTCTGTTCCCCTCTGCACCCCTCCTCTGCATCTCTGTTCCCCTTTGCACCTCTCCTCTGCATCTCTGTTCCCCTCTGCACCCCTCCTCTGCATCTATGTTCCCCTCTGCACCCCTCCCGCACCTCTGTTCCCCTCTGCACCCCTCCCGCACCTCTGTTCCCCTCTGCACCCCTCCTCTGCATCTCTGTTCCCCTCTGCACCTCTCCTCTGCATCTCTGTTCCCCTCTGCACCTCTGTTCCCTTCTGCACCTCTGTTCCCCTCTGCACCTCTGTTCCCCTCTGCACCTCTCCTCTGCACCTCTGTTCCCCTCTGCACCTCTCCTCTGCATCTCTGTTCCCCTCTGCATCTCTGTTCCCCTCTGCACCCCTCCTCTGCATCTGTTCCCCTCTGCACCCCTCCTCTGCATCTCTGTTCCCCTCTGCACCTCTCATCTGCATCTCTGTTCCCCTCTGCACCCCTCCTCTGCACCTCTGTTCCCCTCTGCACCTCTGTTCCCCTCTGCACCTCTGTTCCCCTCTGCACCTTTTGTTCCCCTCTGCACCCCTCCTCCGCACCTCTGTTCCCCTCTGCACCCCTCCTCCGCATCTCTGTTCCCCTCTGCACCCCTCCTCCGCACCTCTGTTCCCCTCTGCACCCCTCCTCTGCATCTCTGTTCCCCTCTGCACCTCTGGTCCCCTCTGCACCTCTGTTCCCCTCTGCACCTCTGTTCCCCTCTGCACCTTTTGTTCCCCTCTGCACCCCTCCTCCGCACCTCTGTTCCCCTCTGCACCCCTCCTCTGCATCTCTGTTCCCCTCTGCACCTCTGGTCCCCTCTGCACCTCTGTTCCCCTCTGCACCTCTGTTCCCCTCTGCACCTTTTGTTCCCCTCTGCACCCCTCCTCCGCACCTCTGTTCCCCTCTGCACCCCTCCTCCGCACCTCTGTTCCCCTCTGCACCCCTCCTCCGCACCTCTGTTCCCCTCTGCACCCCTCCTCTGCACCTCTGTTCCCCTCTGCACCTCTGTTCCCCTCTGCACCTTTTGTTCCACTCTGCACCCCTCCTCCGCACCTCTGTTCCCCTCTGCACCCCTCCTCCGCACCTCTGTTCCCCTCTGCACCCCTCCTCCGCACCTCTGTTCCCCTCTGCACCCCTCCTCCGCACCTCTGTTCCCCTCTGCACCCCTCCTCTGCATCTCTGTTCCCCTCTGCACCCCTCCTCTGCATCCCTCCTCTGCATCTCTGTTTCCCTCTGCACCTCTCCTCTGCATCTCTGTTCCCCTCTGCACCCCTCCTCTGCATCTCTGTTCTTCTCTGCACCTCTGTTCCCTTCTGCACCTCTGTTCCCCTCTGCACCTCTGTTCCCCTCTGCACCTCTCCTCTGCATCTCTGTTCCCCTCTGCACCTCTCCTCTGCATCTCTGTTCCCCTCTGCATCTCTGTTCCCCTCTGCACCCCTCCTCTGCATCTCTGTTCCCCTCTGCACCCCTCCTCTGCAACTCTGTTCCCCTCTGCACCCCTCCTCTGCACCTCTCATCTGCATCTCTGTTCCCCTCTGCACCTCTGTTCCCTTCTGCACCTCTGTTCCCCTCTGCATCTCTGTTCCCCTCTGCACCTCTCCTCTGCATCTCTGTTCCCCTCTGCACCTCTCCTTTGCATCTCTGTTCCCCTCTGCACCTCTCCTCTGCATCTCTGTTCCTCTCTGCACCTCTCCTCTGCATCTCTGTTCCCCTTTGCACCCCTCCTCTGCACCCCTCCTCTGCATCTCTGTTCCCCTCTGCACCCCTCCCCTGCATCTCTGTTCCCCTCTGCACCTCTGTTCCCCTCTGCACCTCTGTTCCCCTCTGCACCTTTTGTTCCCCTCTGCCCCCCTCCTCTGCATCTCTGTTACCCTGTGCACCCCTCCTCTGCACCTCTGTTCCCCTCTGCACCTCTGTTCCCCTCGGCACCTCTGTTCCCCTCTGCACCTTTTGTTCCCCTCTGCACCCCTCCTCCGCACCTCTGTTCCCCTCTGCACCCCTCCTCCGCACCTCTGTTCCCCTCTGCACCCCTCCTCCGCACCTCTGTTCCTCTCTGCACCCCTCCTCTGCATCTCTGTTCCCCTCTGCACCCCTCCTCTGCATCCCTACTCTGCATCTCTGTTCCCCTCTGCACCCCTCCTCTGCATCTCTGTTCCCCTCTGCACTCCTCCTCCGCACCTCTGTTCCCCTCTGCACCCCTCATATGCACCTTTGTTCCTCTCTGCACCCCTCCTCTGCACCTTTATTCCCCTCTGCACCCCTCCTCTGCATCTCTGTTCCCCTGCGCACCCCTCCTCTGCACCTCTGTTCCCCTCTGCACCCCTCCTCTGCATCTCTGTTCCCCTCTGCACCCCTCCTCTGCATCTCTGTTCCCCTCTGCACCCCTCCTCTGCATCTCTGTTCCCCTCTGCACCCCTCCTCTGCATCTCTGTTCCCCTCTGCACCCCTCCTCTGCATCTCTGTTCCCTTCTGCACCTCTCCTCTGCATCTCTGTTCCCCTCTGCACCCCTCCACTGCATCTCTGTTCCCCTCTGCACCCCTCCACTGCATCTCTGTTCCCCTCTGCACCCCTCCTCCGCACCTCTGTTCCCCTCTGCACCCCTCCTCCGCACCTCTGTTCCCCTCTGCACCCCTCCTCTGCACCTCTGTTCCCCTCTGCACCTCTGTTCCCCTCTGCACCTTTTGTTCCACTCTGCACCCCTCCTCCGCACCTCTGTTCCCCTCTGCACCCCTCCTCCGCACCTCTGTTCCCCTCTGCACCCCTCCTCCGCACCTCTGTTCCCCTCTGCACCCCTCCTCCGCACCTCTGTTCCCCTCTGCACCCCTCCTCTGCATCTCTGTTCCCCTCTGCACCCCTCCTCTGCATCCCTCCTCTGCATCTCTGTTTCCCTCTGCACCTCTCCTCTGCATCTCTGTTCCCCTCTGCACCCCTCCTCTGCATCTCTGTTCTTCTCTGCACCTCTGTTCCCTTCTGCACCTCTGTTCCCCTCTGCACCTCTGTTCCCCTCTGCACCTCTCCTCTGCATCTCTGTTCCCCTCTGCACCTCTCCTCTGCATCTCTGTTCCCCTCTGCATCTCTGTTCCCCTCTGCACCCCTCCTCTGCATCTCTGTTCCCCTCTGCACCCCTCCTCTGCAACTCTGTTCCCCTCTGCACCCCTCCTCTGCACCTCTCATCTGCATCTCTGTTCCCCTCTGCACCTCTGTTCCCTTCTGCACCTCTGTTCCCCTCTGCATCTCTGTTCCCCTCTGCACCTCTCCTCTGCATCTCTGTTCCCCTCTGCACCTCTCCTTTGCATCTCTGTTCCCCTCTGCACCTCTCCTCTGCATCTCTGTTCCTCTCTGCACCTCTCCTCTGCATCTCTGTTCCCCTTTGCACCCCTCCTCTGCACCCCTCCTCTGCATCTCTGTTCCCCTCTGCACCCCTCCCCTGCATCTCTGTTCCCCTCTGCACCTCTGTTCCCCTCTGCACCTCTGTTCCCCTCTGCACCTTTTGTTCCCCTCTGCCCCCCTCCTCTGCATCTCTGTTACCCTGTGCACCCCTCCTCTGCACCTCTGTTCCCCTCTGCACCTCTGTTCCCCTCGGCACCTCTGTTCCCCTCTGCACCTTTTGTTCCCCTCTGCACCCCTCCTCCGCACCTCTGTTCCCCTCTGCACCCCTCCTCCGCACCTCTGTTCCCCTCTGCACCCCTCCTCCGCACCTCTGTTCCTCTCTGCACCCCTCCTCTGCATCTCTGTTCCCCTCTGCACCCCTCCTCTGCATCCCTACTCTGCATCTCTGTTCCCCTCTGCACCCCTCCTCTGCATCTCTGTTCCCCTCTGCACTCCTCCTCCGCACCTCTGTTCCCCTCTGCACCCCTCATATGCACCTTTGTTCCTCTCTGCACCCCTCCTCTGCACCTTTATTCCCCTCTGCACCCCTCCTCTGCATCTCTGTTCCCCTGCGCACCCCTCCTCTGCACCTCTGTTCCCCTCTGCACCCCTCCTCTGCATCTCTGTTCCCCTCTGCACCCCTCCTCTGCATCTCTGTTCCCCTCTGCACCCCTCCTCTGCATCTCTGTTCCCCTCTGCACCCCTCCTCTGCATCTCTGTTCCCCTCTGCACCCCTCCTCTGCATCTCTGTTCCCTTCTGCACCTCTCCTCTGCATCTCTGTTCCCCTCTGCACCCCTCCACTGCATCTCTGTTCCCCTCTGCACCCCTCCACTGCATCTCTGTTCCCCTCTGCACCCCTCCTCTGCATCTCTGTTCCCATCTGTACCTCTCCTCTGCATCTCTGTTCCCCTCTGCACCCCTCCTCTGCATCTCTGTTCCCCTCTGCACCCCTCTTCTGCATCTCTGTTCCCCTCTGCACCCCTCCTCTGCATCTCTGTTCCCCTCTGCACCCCTCCTCTGCATCTCTGTTCCCCTCTGCACCCCTCCTCTGCATCTCTGTTCCCCTCTGCACCCCTCCTCTGCATCTCTGTTCCCCTCTGCACCTCTGTTCCCTTCTGCACCTCTGTTCCCCTCTGCACCTCTGTTCCCCTCTGCACCTCTCCTCTGCATCTATGTTCCCCTCTGCATCTCTGTTCCCCTCTGCACCCCTCCTCTGCATCTCTGTTCCCCTCTGCACCCCCCCTCTGCATCTGTTCCCCTCTGCACCCCTCCTCTGCATCTCTGTTCCCCTCTGCACCCCTCCTCTGCATCTCTGTTCCCCTCTGCACCCCTCCTCTGCATCTCTGTTCCCCTCTGCACCCCTCCTCTGCATCTCTGTTCCCTTCTGCACCTCTCCTCTGCATCTCTGTTCCCCTCTGCACCCCTCCACTGCATCTCTGTTCCCCTCTGCACCCCTCCACTGCATCTCTGTTCCCCTCTGCACCCCTCCTCTGCATCTCTGTTCCCATCTGTACCTCTCCTCTGCATCTCTGTTCCCCTCTGCACCCCTCCTCTGCATCTCTGTTCCCCTCTGCACCCCTCTTCTGCATCTCTGTTCCCCTCTGCACCCCTCCTCTGCATCTCTGTTCCCCTCTGCACCCCTCCTCTGCATCTCTGTTCCCCTCTGCACCCCTCCTCTGCATCTCTGTTCCCCTCTGCACCCCTCCTCTGCATCTCTGTTCCCCTCTGCACCTCTGTTCCCTTCTGCACCTCTGTTCCCCTCTGCACCTCTGTTCCCCTCTGCACCTCTCCTCTGCATCTATGTTCCCCTCTGCATCTCTGTTCCCCTCTGCACCCCTCCTCTGCATCTCTGTTCCCCTCTGCACCCCCCTCTGCATCTGTTCCCCTCTGCACCCCTCCTCTGCACCTCTGTTCCCCTCTGCACCTTTTGTTCCCCTCTGCACCCCTCCTCCGCACCTCTGTTCCCCTCTGCACCCCTCCTCCGCATCTCTGTTCCCCTTTGCACCCCTCCTCCGCACCTCTGTTCCCCTCTGCACCCCTCCTCTGCATCTCTGTTCCCCTCTGCACCTCTGGTCCCCTCTGCACCTCTGTTCCCCTCTGCACCTTTTGTTCCCCTCTGCACCCCTCCTCCGCACCTCTGTTCCCCTCTGCACCCCTCCTCCGCACCTCTGTTCCCCTCTGCACCCCTCCTCTGCACCTCTGTTCCCCTCTGCACCCCTCCTCTGCACCTCTGTTCCCCTCTGCACCTCTGTTCCCCTCTGCACCTTTTGTTCCACTCTGCACCCCTCCTCCGCACCTCTGTTCCCCTCTGCACCCCTCCATCGCACCACGGTTCCCCTCTGCACCCCTCCTCCGCACCTCTGTTCCCCTCTGCACCCCTCCTCCGCACCTCTGTTCCCCTCTGCACCCCTCCTCTGCATCTCTGTTCCCCTCTGCACCCCTCCTCTGCATCCCTACTCTGCATCTCTGTTCCCCTCTGCACCCCTCCTCTGCATCTCTGTTCCCCTCTGCACCCCTCCTCTGCATCTCTGTTCCCCTCTGCACCCCTCCCGCACCTCTGTTCCCCTCTGAACCCCTCCTCTGCATCTCTGTTTCCCTCTGCACCTCTCCTCTGCATCTCTGTTCCCCTCTGCACCCCTCCTCTGCATCTCTGTTCTTCTCTGCACCTCTGTTCCCTTCTGCACCTCTGTTCCCCTCTGCACCTCTGTTCCCCTCTGCACCTCTCCTCTGCATCTCTGTTCCCCTCTGCACCTCTCCTCTGCATCTCTGTTCCCCTCTGCATCTCTGTTCCCCTCTGCACCCCTCCTCTGCATCTCTGTTCCCCTCTGCACCCCTCCTCTGCAACTCTGTTCCCCTCTGCACCCCTCCTCTGCACCTCTCATCTGCATCTCTGTTCCCCTCTGCACCTCTGTTCCCCTCTGCACCTCTGTTCCCCTCTGCATCTCTGTTCCCCTCTGCACCTCTCCTCTGCATCTCTGTTCCCCTCTGCACCTCTCCTTTGCATCTCTGTTCCCCTCTGCACCTCTCCTCTGCATCTCTGTTCCTCTCTGCACCTCTCCTCTGCATCTCTGTTCCCCTTTGCACCCCTCCTCTGCACCCCTCCTCTGCATCTCTGTTCCCCTCTGCACCCCTCCCCTGCATCTCTGTTCCCCTCTGCACCTCTGTTCCCCTCTGCACCTCTGTTCCCCTCTGCACCTTTAGTTCCCCTCTGCCCCCCTCCTCTGCATCTCTGTTACCCTGTGCACCCCTCCTCTGCACCTCTGTTCCCCTCTGCACCTCTGTTACCCTCGGCACCTCTGTTCCCCTCTGCACCTTTTGTTCCCCTCTGCACCCCTCCTCCGCACCTCTGTTCCCCTCTGCACCCCTCCTCCGCACCTCTGTTCCCCTCTGCACCCCTCCTCCGCACCTCTGTTCCCCTCTGCACCCCTCCTCCGCACCTCTGTTCCCCTCTGCACCCCTCCTCTGCATCTCTGTTCCCCTCTGCACCCCTCCTCTGCATCCCTACTCTGCATCTCTGTTCCCCTCTGCACCCCTCCTCTGCATCTCTGTTCCCCTCTGCACTCCTCCTCCGCACCTCTGTTCCCCTCTGCACCCCTCATATGCACCTTTGTTCCTCTCTGCACCCCTCCTCTGCACCTTTGTTCCCCTCTGCACCCCTCCTCTGCATCTCTGTTCCCCTGCGCACCCCTCCTCTGCACCTCTGTTCCCCTCTGCACCCCTCCTCTGCATCTCTGTTCCCCTCTGCACCTCTCCTCTGCATCTCTGTTCCCCTCTGCATCTCTGTTCCCCTCTGCACCCCTCCTCTGCATCTCTGTTCCCCTCTGCACCCCTCCTCTGCAACTCTGTTCCCCTCTGCACCCCTCCTCTGCACCTCTCATCTGCATCTCTGTTCCCCTCTGCACCCCTCCTCTGCACCTCTGTTCCCCTCTGCACCTCTGTTCCCCTCTGCACCTCTGTTCCCCTCTGCATCTCTGTTCCCATCTGCACCTCTCCTCTGCATCTCTGTTCCCCTCTGCACCTCTCCTTTGCATCTCTCTTCCCCTCTGCACCTCTCCTCTGCATCTCTGTTCCCCTCTGCACCTCTCCTCTGCATCTCTGTTCCCCTCTGCACCCCTCCTCTGCATCTATGTTCCCCTCTGCACCCCTCCCGCACCTCTGTTCCCCTCTGCACCCCTCCTCTGCATCTCTGTTCCCCTCTGCACCTCTCCTCTGCATCTCTGTTCCCCTCTGCACCTCTGTTCCCTTCTGCACCTCTGTTCCCTTCTGCACCTCTGTTCCCCTCTGCACCTCTCTTCCCCTCTGCACCTCTCCTCTGCATCTCTGTTTCCCTCTGCATCTCTGTTCCCCTCTGCACCCCTCCTCTGCATCTCTGTTCCCCTCTGCACCCCTCCTCTGCATCTGTTCCCCTCTGCACCCCTCCTCTGCATCTCTGTTCCCCTCTGCACCTCTCATCTGCATCTCTGTTCCCCTCTGCACCCCTCCTCTGCACCTCTGTTCCCCTCTGCACCTCTGTTCCCCTCTGCACCTCTGTTCCCCTCTGCACCTTTTGTTCCCCTCTGCACCCCTCCTCCGCACCTCTGTTCCCCTCTGCACCCCTCCTCCGCATCTCTGTTCCCCTCTGCACCCCTCCTCCGCACCTCTGTTCCCCTCTGCACCCCTCCTCTGCATCTCTGTTCCCCTCTGCACCTCTGGTCCCCTCTGCACCTCTGTTCCCCTCTGCACCTTTTGTTCCCCTCTGCACCCCTCCTCCGCACCTCTGTTCCCCTCTGCACCCCTCCTCCGCACCTCTGTTCCCCTCTGCACCCCTCCTCCGCACCTCTGTTCCCCTCTGCACCCCTCCTCTGCACCTCTGTTCCCCTCTGCACCTCTGTTCCCCTCTGCACCTTTTGTTCCACTCTGCACCCCTCCTCCGCACCTCTGTTCCCCTCTGCACCCCTCCTCCGCACCTCTGTTCCCCTCTGCACCCCTCCTCCGCACCTCTGTTCCCCTCTGCACCCCTCCTCCGCACCTCTGTTCCCCTCTGCACCCCTCCTCTGCATCTCCGTTCCCCTCTGCACCCCTCCTCTGCATCCCTACTCTGCATCTCTGTTCCCCTCTGCACCCCTCCTCTGCATCTCTGTTCCCCTCTGCACCCCTCCTCTGCATCTCTGTTCCCCTCTGCACCCCTCCCGCACCTCTGTTCCCCTCTGAACCCCTCCTCTGCATCTCTGTTTCCCTCTGCACCTCTCCTCTGCATCTCTGTTCCCCTCTGCACCCCTCCTCTGCATCTCTGTTCTTCTCTGCACCTCTGTTCCCTTCTGCACCTCTGTTCCCCTCTGCACCTCTGTTCCCCTCTGCACCTCTCCTCTGCATCTCTGTTCCCCTCTGCACCTCTCCTCTGCATCTCTGTTCCCCTCTGCATCTCTGTTCCCCTCTGCACCCCTCCTCTGCATCTTTGTTCCCCTCTGCACCCCTCCTCTGCAACTCTGTTCCCCTCTGCACCCCTCCTCTGCACCTCTCATCTGCATCTCTGTTCCCCTCTGCACCTCTGTTCCCCTCTGCACCTCTGTTCCCCTCTGCATCTCTGTTCCCCTCTGCACCTCTCCTCTGCATCTCTGTTCCCCTCTGCACCTCTCCTTTGCATCTCTGTTCCCCTCTGCACCTCTCCTCTGCATCTCTGTTCCTCTCTGCACCTCTCCTCTGCATCTCTGTTCCCCTTTGCACCCCTCCTCTGCACCCCTCCTCTGCATCTCTGTTCCCCTCTGCACCCCTCCCCTGCATCTCTGTTCCCCTCTGCACCTCTGTTCCCCTCTGCACCTCTGTTCCCCTCTGCACCTTTTGTTCCCCTCTGCCCCCCTCCTCTGCATCTCTGTTACCCTGTGCACCCCTCCTCTGCACCTCTGTTCCCCTCTGCACCTCTGTTCCCCTCGGCACCTCTGTTCCCCTCTGCACCTTTTGTTCCCCTCTGCACCCCTCCTCCGCACCTCTGTTCCCCTCTGCACCCCTCCTCCGCACCTCTGTTCCCCTCTGCACCCCTCCTCCGCACCTCTGTTCCCCTCTGCACCCCTCCTCCGCACCTCTGTTCCCCTCTGCACCCCTCCTCTGCATCTCTGTTCCCCTCTGCACCCCTCCTCTGCATCCCTACTCTGCATCTCTGTTCCCCTCTGCACCCCTCCTCTGCATCTCTGTTCCCCTCTGCACTCCTCCTCCGCACCTCTGTTCCCCTCTGCACCCCTCATATGCACCTTTGTTCCTCTCTGCACCCCTCCTCTGCACCTTTGTTCCCCTCTGCACCCCTCCTCTGCACCTCTGTTCCCCTGCGCACCCCTCCTCTGCACCTCTGTTCCCCTCTGCACCCCTCCTCTGCATCTCTGTTCCCCTCTGCACCCCTCCTCTGCATCTCTGTTCCCCTCTGCACCCCTCCTCTGCATCTCTGTTCCCCTCTGCACCCCTCCTCTGCATCTCTGTTCCCCTCTGCACCCCTCCTCTGCATCTCTGTTCCCCTCTGCACCCCTCCTCTGCATCTATGTTCCCCTCTGCACCCCTCCCGCACCTCTGTTCCCCTCTGCACCCCTCCTCTGCATCTCTGTTCCCCTCTGCACCTCTCCTCTGCATCTCTGTTCCCCTCTGCACCTCTGTTCCCTTCTGCACCTCTGTTCCCTTCTGCACCTCTGTTCCCCTCTGCACCTCTCTTCCCCTCTGCACCTCTCCTCTGCATCTCTGTTTCCCTCTGCATCTCTGTTCCCCTCTGCACCCCTCCTCTGCATCTCTGTTCCCCTCTGCACCCCTCCTCTGCATCTGTTCCCCTCTGCACCCCTCCTCTGCATCTCTGTTCCCCTCTGCACCTCTCATCTGCATCTCTGTTCCCCTCTGCACCCCTCCTCTGCACCTCTGTTCCCCTCTGCACCTCTGTTCCCCTCTGCACCTCTGTTCCCCTCTGCACCTTTTGTTCCCCTCTGCACCCCTCCTCCGCACCTCTGTTCCCCTCTGCACCCCTCCTCCGCATCTCTGTTCCCCTCTGCACCCCTCCTCCGCACCTCTGTTCCCCTCTGCACCCCTCCTCTGCATCTCTGTTCCCCTCTGCACCTCTGGTCCCCTCTGCACCTCTGTTCCCCTCTGCACCTTTTGTTCCCCTCTGCACCCCTCCTCCGCACCTCTGTTCCCCTCTGCACCCCTCCTCCGCACCTCTGTTCCCCTCTGCACCCCTCCTCCGCACCTCTGTTCCCCTCTGCACCCCTCCTCTGCACCTCTGTTCCCCTCTGCACCTCTGTTCCCCTCTGCACCTTTTGTTCCACTCTGCACCCCTCCTCCGCACCTCTGTTCCCCTCTGCACCCCTCCTCCGCACCTCTGTTCCCCTCTGCACCCCTCCTCCGCACCTCTGTTCCCCTCTGCACCCCTCCTCCGCACCTCTGTTCCCCTCTGCACCCCTCCTCTGCATCTCCGTTCCCCTCTGCACCCCTCCTCTGCATCCCTACTCTGCATCTCTGTTCCCCTCTGCACCCCTCCTCTGCATCTCTGTTCCCCTCTGCACCCCTCCTCTGCATCTCTGTTCCCCTCTGCACCCCTCCCGCACCTCTGTTCCCCTCTGAACCCCTCCTCTGCATCTCTGTTTCCCTCTGCACCTCTCCTCTGCATCTCTGTTCCCCTCTGCACCCCTCCTCTGCATCTCTGTTCTTCTCTGCACCTCTGTTCCCTTCTGCACCTCTGTTCCCCTCTGCACCTCTGTTCCCCTCTGCACCTCTCCTCTGCATCTCTGTTCCCCTCTGCACCTCTCCTCTGCATCTCTGTTCCCCTCTGCATCTCTGTTCCCCTCTGCACCCCTCCTCTGCATCTCTGTTCCCCTCTGCACCCCTCCTCTGCAACTCTGTTCCCCTCTGCACCCCTCCTCTGCACCTCTCATCTGCATCTCTGTTCCCCTCTGCACCTCTGTTCCCCTCTGCACCTCTGTTCCCCTCTGCATCTCTGTTCCCCTCTGCACCTCTCCTCTGCATCTCTGTTCCCCTCTGCACCTCTCCTTTGCATCTCTGTTCCCCTCTGCACCTCTCCTCTGCATCTCTGTTCCTCTCTGCACCTCTCCTCTGCATCTCTGTTCCCCTTTGCACCCCTCCTCTGCACCCCTCCTCTGCATCTCTGTTCCCCTCTGCACCCCTCCCCTGCATCTCTGTTCCCCTCTGCACCTCTGTTCCCCTCTGCACCTCTGTTCCCCTCTGCACCTTTTGTTCCCCTCTGCCCCCCTCCTCTGCATCTCTGTTACCCTGTGCACCCCTCCTCTGCACCTCTGTTCCCCTCTGCACCTCTGTTCCCCTCGGCACCTCTGTTCCCCTCTGCACCTTTTGTTCCCCTCTGCACCCCTCCTCCGCACCTCTGTTCCCCTCTGCACCCCTCCTCCGCACCTCTGTTCCCCTCTGCACCCCTCCTCCGCACCTCTGTTCCCCTCTGCACCCCTCCTCCGCACCTCTGTTCCCCTCTGCACCCCTCCTCTGCATCTCTGTTCCCCTCTGCACCCCTCCTCTGCATCCCTACTCTGCATCTCTGTTCCCCTCTGCACCCCTCCTCTGCATCTCTGTTCCCCTCTGCACTCCTCCTCCGCACCTCTGTTCCCCTCTGCACCCCTCATATGCACCTTTGTTCCTCTCTGCACCCCTCCTCTGCACCTTTGTTCCCCTCTGCACCCCTCCTCTGCATCTCTGTTCCCCTGCGCACCCCTCCTCTGCACCTCTGCTCCCCTCTGCACCCCTCCTCTGCATCTCTGTTCCCCTCTGCACCCCTCCTCTGCATCTCTGTTCCCCTCTGCACCCCTCCTCTGCATCTCTGTTCCCCTCTGCACCCCTCCTCTGCATCTCTGTTCCCCTCTGCACCCCTCCTCTGCATCTCTGTTCCCCTCTGCACCCCTCCTCTGCATCTCTCTTCCCTTCTGCACCTCTCCTCTGCATCTCTGTTCCCCTCTGCACCCCTCCACTGCATCTCTGTTCCCCTCTGCACCCCTCCACTGCATCTCTGTTCCCCTCTGCACCCCTCCTCTGCATCTCTGTTCTCATCTGTACCTCTCCTCTGCATCTCTGTTCCCCTCTGCACCCCTCCTCTGCATCTCTGTTCCCCTCTGCACCCCTCTTCTGCATCTCTGTTCCCCTCTGCACCCCTCCTCTGCATCTCTGTTCCCCTCTGCACCCCTCCTCTGCATCTCTGTTCCCCTCTGCACCCCTCCTCTGCATCTCTGTTCCCCTCTGCACCTCTGTTCCCTTCTGCACCTCTGTTCCCCTCTGCACCTCTGTTCCCCTCTGCACCTCTCCTCTGCATCTCTGTTCCCCTCTGCATCTCTGTTCCCCTCTGCACCCCTCCTCTGCATCTCTGTTCCCCTCTGCACCCCCCCTCTGCATCTGTTCCCCTCTGCACCCCTCCTCTGCATCTCTGTTCCCCTCTGCACCTCTCATTTGCATCTCTGTTCCCCTCTGCACCCCTCCTCTGCACCTCTGTTCCCCTCTGCACCTCTGTTCCCCTCTGCACCTCTGTTCCCCTCTGCACCTCTCCTCTGCATCTCTGTTCCCCTCTGCACCTCTCCTTTGCATCTCTGTTCCCCTCTGCACCTCTCCTCTGCATCTCTGTTCCCCTCTGCACCTCTCCTCTGCATCTCTGTTCCCCTCTGCATCCCTCCTCTGCATCTCTGTTCCCCTCTGCACCCCTCCTCTGCATCTCTGTTCCCCTCTGCACCCCTCCTCTGCATCTCTGTTCCCCTCTGCACCCCTCCTCTGCATCTCTGTTCCGCTCTGCACCTCTGTTCCCCTCTGCACCCCTCCTCTGCATCTCTGTTCTCCTCTGCACCCCTCCTCTGCATCTCTGTTCCCCTCTGCACCCCTCCTCTGCATCTCTGTTCCCCTCTGCACCCCTCCCGCACCTCTGTTCCCCTCTGCACCCCTCCTCTGCATCTCTGTTCCCCTCTGCACCTCTGGTCCCCTCTGCACCTCTGTTCCCCTCTGCACCTCTGTTCCCCTCTGCACCTTTTGTTCCCCTCTGCACCCCTCCTCTGCATCTCTGTTCACCTCTGCACCTCTGTTCCCCTCTGCACCTTTTGTTCCCCTCTGCACCCTTCCTCCGCACCTCTGTTCCCCTCTGCACCCCTCCTCCGCATCTCTGTTCCCCTCTGCACCCCTCCTCCGCACCTCTGTTCCCCTCTGCACCCCTCCTCTGCATCTCTGTTCCCCTCTGCACCTCTGGTCCCCTCTGCACCTCTGTTCCCCTCTGCACCTCTGTTCCCCTCTGCACCTTTTGTTCCCCTCTGCACCCCTCCTCCGCACCTCTGTTCCCCTCTGCACCCCTCCTCCGCACCTCTGTTCCCCTCTGCACCCCTCCTCCGCACCTCTGTTCCCCTCTGCACCCCTCCTCTGCACCTCTGTTCCCCTCTGCACCTCTGTTCCCCTCTGCACCTTTTGTTCCACTCTGCACCCCTCCTCCGCACCTCTGTTCCCCTCTGCACCCCTCCTCCGCACCTCTGTTCCCCTCTGCACCCCTCCTCCGCACCTCTGTTCCCCTCTGCACCCCTCCTCTGCATCTCTGTTCCCCTCTGCACCCCTCCTCTGCATCCCTACTCTGCATCTCTGTTCCCCTCTGCACCCCTCCTCTGCATCTCTGTTCCCCTCTGCACCCCTCCTCTGCATCTCTGTTCCCCTCTGCACCCCTCCCGCACCTCTGTTCCCCTCTGCACCCCTCCTCTGCATCTCTGTTTCCCTCTGCACCTCTCCTCTGCATCTCTGTTCCCCTCTGCACCCCTCCTCTGCATCTCTGTTCTTCTCTGCACCTCTGTTCCCTTCTGCACCTCTGTTCCCCTCTGCACCTCTGTTCCCCTCTGCACCTCTCCTCTGCATCTCTGTTCCCCTCTGCACCTCTCCTCTGCATCTCTGTTCCCCTCTGCATCTCTGTTCCCCTCTGCACCCCTCCTCTGCATCTCTGTTCCCCTCTGCACCCCTCCTCTGCAACTCTGTTCCCCTCTGCACCCCTCCTCTGCACCTCTCATCTGCATCTCTGTTCCCCTCTGCACCCCTCCTCTGCACCTCTGTTCCCCTCTGCACCTCTGTTCCCCTCTGCACCTCTGTTCCCCTCTGCACCTCTGTTCCCCTCTGCATCTCTGTTCCCCTCTGCACCTCTCCTCTGCATCTCTGTTCCCCTCTGCACCCCTCCTCTGCATCTCTGTTCCCCTCTGCACCCCTCCTCTGCATCTCAGTTCCCCTCTGCACCCCTCCTCTGCATCTCTGTTCCCTTCTGCACCTCTCCTCTGCATCTCTGTTCCCCTCTGCACGCCTCCTCTGCATCTCTGTTGCCATCTGTACCTCTCCTCTGCATCTCTGTTCCCCTCTGCACCCCTCCTCTGCATCTCTGTTCCCCTCTGCACCTCTCCTCTGCATCTCTGTTCCCCTCTGCACCCCTCCTCTGCAACTCTGTTCCCCTCTGCACCCCTCCTCTGCACCTCTCATCTGCACCTCTGTTCCCCTCTGCACCCCTCCTCTGCACCTCTGTTCCCCTCTGCACCTCTGTTCCCCTCTGCACCTCTGTTCCCCTCTGCATCTCTGTTCCCCTCTGCACCTCTCCTCTGCATCTCTGTTCCCTTCTGCACCTCTCCTCTGCATCTCTGTTCCCCTCTGCACGCCTCCTCTGCATCTCTGTTGCCATCTGTACCTCTCCTCTGCATCTCTGTTCCCCTCTGCACCCCTCCTCTGCATCTCTGGTCCCCTCTGCACCCCTCTTCTGCATCTCTGTTCCCCTCTGCACCCCTCCTCTGCATCTCTGTTCCCCTCTGCACCCCTCCTCTGCATCTCTGTTCCCCTCTGCACCCCTCCTCTGCATCTCTGTTCCCCTCTGCACCCCTCCTCTGCATCTCTGTTCCCCTCTGCACCTCTCCTCTGCATCTCTGTTCCCCTCTGCACCCCTCCTCTGCAACTCTGTTCCCCTCTGCACCCCTCCTCTGCACCTCTCATCTGCACCTCTGTTCCCCTCTGCACCCCTCCTCTGCACCTCTGTTCCCCTCTGCACCTCTGTTCCCCTCTGCACCTCTGTTCCCCTCTGCATCTCTGTTCCCCTCTGCACCTCTCCTCTGCATCTCTGTTCCCCTCTGCACCTCTCCTTTGCATCTCTGTTCCCCTCTGCACCTCTCCTCTGCATCTCTGTTCCCCTCTGCACCTCTCCTCTGCATCTCTGTTCCCCTTTGCACCCCTCCTCTGCACCCCTCCTCTGCATCTCTGTTCCCCTCTGCACCTCTGTTCCCCTCTGCACCTCTGTTCCCCTCTGCACCTTTTGTTCCCCTCTGCCCCCCTCCTCTGCATCTCTGTTACCCTGTGCACCCCTCCTCTGCACCTCTGTTCCCCTCTGCACCTCTGTTCCCCTCTGCACCTTTTGTTCCCCTCTGCACCCCTCCTCCGCACCTCTGTTCCCCTCTGCACCCCTCCTCCGCACCTCTGTTCCCCTCTGCACCCCTCCTCCGCACCTCTGTTCACCTCTGCACCCCTCCTCTGCATCTCTGTTGCCATCTGTAACTCTCCTCTGCATCTCTGTTCCCCTCTGCACCCCTCCTCTGCATCTCTGTTCCCCTCTGCACCCCTCTTCTGCATCTCTGTTCCCCTCTGCACCCCTCCTCTGCATCTCTGTTCCCCTCTGCACCCCTCCTCTGCATCTCTGTTCCCCTCTGCACCCCTCCTCTGCATCTCTGTTCCCCTCTGCACCCCTCCTCTGCATCTCTGTTCCCCTCTGCACCTCTCCTCTGCATCTCTGTTCCCCTCTGCACCCCTCCTCTGCAACTCTGTTCCCCTCTGCACCCCTCCTCTGCACCTCTCATCTGCATCTCTGTTCCCCTCTGCACCCCTCCTCTGCACCTCTGTTCCCCTCTGCACCTCTGTTCCCCTCTGCACCTCTGTTCCCCTCTGCACCTCTGTTCCCCTCTGCATCTCTGTTCCCCTCTGCACCTCTCCTCTGCATCTCTGTTCCCCTCTGCACCTCTCCTTTGCATCTCTGTTCCCCTCTGCACCTCTCCTCTGCATCTCTGTTCCCCTCTGCACCTCTCCTCTGCATCTCTGTTCCCCTTTGCACCCCTCCTCTGCACCCCTCCTCTGCATCTCTGTTCCCCTCTGCACCTCTGTTCCCCTCTGCACCTCTGTTCCCCTCTGCACCTTTTGTTCCCCTCTGCCCCCCTCCTCTGCATCTCTGTTACCCTGTGCACCCCTCCTCTGCACCTCTGTTCCCCTCTGCACCTCTGTTCCCCTCTGCACCTTTTGTTCCCCTCTGCACCCCTCCTCCGCACCTCTGTTCCCCTCTGCACCCCTCCTCCGCACCTCTGTTCCCCTCTGCACCCCTCCTCCGCACCTCTGTTCCCCTCTGCACTCCTCCTCCGCACCTCTGTTCCCCTCTGCACCCCTCATATGCACCTTTGTTCCTCTCTGCACCCCTCCTCTGTACCTTTGTTCCCCTCTGCACCCCTCCTCTGCATCTCTGTTCCCCTGCGCACCCCTCCTCTGCACCTCTGTTCCCCTCTGCACCCCTCCTCTGCATCTCTGTTCCCCTCTGCACCCCTCCTCTGCATCTCTGTTCCCCTCTGCACCCCTCCTCTGCATCTCAGTTCCCCTCTGCACCCCTCCTCTGCATCTCTGTTCCCTTCTGCACCTCTCCTCTGCATCTCTGTTCCCCTCTGCACCCCTCCTCTGCATCTCTGTTGCCATCTGTACCTCTCCTCTGCATCTCTGTTCCCCTCTGCACCCCTCCTCTGCATCTCTGTTCCCCTCTGCACCCCTCTTCTGCATCTCTGTTCCCCTCTGCACCCCTCCTCTGCATCTCTGTTCCCCTCTGCACCCCTCCTCTGCATCTCTGTTCCCCTCTGCACCCCTCCTCTGCATCTCTGTTCCCCTCTGCACCCCTCCTCTGCATCTCTGTTCCCCTTTGCACCTCTCCTCTGCATCTCTGTTCCCCTCTGCACCCCTCCTCTGCATCTATGTTCCCCTCTGCACCCCTCCCGCACCTCTGTTCCCCTCTGCACCCCTCCCGCACCTCTGTTCCCCTCTGCACCCCTCCTCTGCATCTCTGTTCCCCTCTGCACCTCTCCTCTGCATCTCTGTTCCCCTCTGCACCTCTGTTCCCTTCTGCACCTCTGTTCCCCTCTGCACCTCTGTTCCCCTCTGCACCTCTCCTCTGCACCTCTGTTCCCCTCTGCACCTCTCCTCTGCATCTCTGTTCCCCTCTGCATCTCTGTTCCCCTCTGCACCCCTCCTCTGCATCTGTTCCCCTCTGCACCCCTCCTCTGCATCTCTGTTCCCCTCTGCACCTCTCATCTGCATCTCTGTTCCCCTCTGCACCCCTCCTCTGCACCTCTGTTCCCCTCTGCACCTCTGTTCCCCTCTGCACCTCTGTTCCCCTCTGCACCTTTTGTTCCCCTCTGCACCCCTCCTCCGCACCTCTGTTCCCCTCTGCACCCCTCCTCCGCATCTCTGTTCCCCTCTGCACCCCTCCTCCGCACCTCTGTTCCCCTCTGCACCCCTCCTCTGCATCTCTGTTCCCCTCTGCACCTCTGGTCCCCTCTGCACCTCTGTTCCCCTCTGCACCTCTGTTCCCCTCTGCACCTTTTGTTCCCCTCTGCACACCTCCTCCGCACCTCTGTTCCCCTCTGCACCCCTCCTCCGCACCTCTGTTCCCCTCTGCACCCCTCCTCCGCACCTCTGTTCCCCTCTGCACCCCTCCTCTGCACCTCTGTTCCCCTCTGCACCTCTGTTCCCCTCTGCACCTTTTGTTCCACTCTGCACCCCTCCTCCGCACCTCTGTTCCCCTCTGCACCCCTCCTCCGCACCTCTGTTCCCCTCTGCACCCCTCCTCCGCACCTCTGTTCCCCTCTGCACCCCTCCTCCGCACCTCTGTTCCCCTCTGCACCCCTCCTCTGCATCTCTGTTCCCCTCTGCACCCCTCCTCTGCATCCCTCCTCTGCATCTCTGTTTCCCTCTGCACCTCTCCTCTGCATCTCTGTTCCCCTCTGCACCCCTCCTCTGCATCTCTGTTCTTCTCTGCACCTCTGTTCCCTTCTGCACCTCTGTTCCCCTCTGCACCTCTGTTCCCCTCTGCACCTCTCCTCTGCATCTCTGTTCCCCTCTGCACCTCTCCTCTGCATCTCTGTTCCCCTCTGCATCTCTGTTCCCCTCTGCACCCCTCCTATGCATCTCTGTTCCCCTCTGCACCCCTCCTCTGCAACTCTGTTCCCCTCTGCACCCCTCCTCTGCACCTCTCATCTGCATCTCTGTTCCCCTCTGCACCTCTGTTCCCTTCTGCACCTCTGTTCCCCTCTGCATCTCTGTTCCCCTCTGCACCTCTCCTCTGCATCTCTGTTCCCCTCTGCACCTCTCCTTTGCATCTCTGTTCCCCTCTGCACCTCTCCTCTGCATCTCTGTTCCTCTCTGCACCTCTCCTCTGCATCTCTGTTCCCCTTTGCACCCCTCCTCTGCACCCCTCCTCTGCATCTCTGTTCCCCTCTGCACCCCTCCCCTGCATCTCTGTTCCCCTCTGCACCTCTGTTCCCCTCTGCACCTCTGTTCCCCTCTGCACCTTTTGTTCCCCTCTGCCCCCCTCCTCTGCATCTCTGTTACCCTGTGCACCCCTCCTCTGCACCTCTGTTCCCCTCTGCACCTCTGTTCCCCTCGGCACCTCTGTTCCCCTCTGCACCTTTTGTTCCCCTCTGCACCCCTCCTCCGCACCTCTGTTCCCCTCTGCACCCCTCCTCCGCACCTCTGTTCCCCTCTGCACCCCTCCTCCGCACCTCTGTTCCTCTCTGCACCCCTCCTCTGCATCTCTGTTCCCCTCTGCACCCCTCCTCTGCATCCCTACTCTGCATCTCTGTTCCCCTCTGCACCCCTCCTCTGCATCTCTGTTCCCCTCTGCACTCCTCCTCCGCACCTCTGTTCCCCTCTGCACCCCTCATATGCACCTTTGTTCCTCTCTGCACCCCTCCTCTGCACCTTTATTCCCCTCTGCACCCCTCCTCTGCATCTCTGTTCCCCTGCGCACCCCTCCTCTGCACCTCTGTTCCCCTCTGCACCCCTCCTCTGCATCTCTGTTCCCCTCTGCACCCCTCCTCTGCATCTCTGTTCCCCTCTGCACCCCTCCTCTGCATCTCTGTTCCCCTCTGCACCCCTCCTCTGCATCTCTGTTCCCCTCTGCACCCCTCCTCTGCATCTCTGTTCCCTTCTGCACCTCTCCTCTGCATCTCTGTTCCCCTCTGCACCCCTCCACTGCATCTCTGTTCCCCTCTGCACCCCTCCACTGCATCTCTGTTCCCCTCTGCACCCCTCCTCTGCATCTCTGTTCCCATCTGTACCTCTCATCTGCATCTCTGTTTCCCTCTGCACCCCTCCTCTGCACCTCTGTTCCCCTCTGCACCTCTGTTCCCCTCTGCACCTCTGTTCCCCTCTGCACCTCTGTTCCCCTCTGCATCTCTGTTCCCCTCTGCACCTCTCCTCTGCATCTCTGTTCCCCTCTGCACCTCTCCTTTGCATCTCTGTTCCCCTCTGCACCTCTCCTCTGCATCTCTGTTCCCCTCTGCACCTCTCCTCTGCATCTCTGTTCCCCTTTGCACCCCTCCTCTGCACCCCTCCTCTGCATCTCTGTTCCCCTCTGCACCTCTGTTCCCCTCTGCACCTCTGTTCCCCTCTGCACCTTTTGTTCCCCTCTGCCCCCCTCCTCTGCATCTCTGTTACCCTGTGCACCCCTCCTCTGCACCTCTGTTCCCCTCTGCACCTCTGTTCCCCTCTGCACCTTTTGTTCCCCTCTGCACCCCTCCTCCGCACCTCTGTTCCCCTCTGCACCCCTCCTCCGCACCTCTGTTCCCCTCTGCACCCCTCCTCCGCACCTCTGTTCCCCTCTGCACTCCTCCTCCGCACCTCTGTTCCCCTCTGCACCCCTCATATGCACCTTTGTTCCTCTCTGCACCCCTCCTCTGTACCTTTGTTCCCCTCTGCACCCCTCCTCTGCATCTCTGTTCCCCTGCGCACCCCTCCTCTGCACCTCTGTTCCCCTCTGCACCCCTCCTCTGCATCTCTGTTTCCCTCTGCACCCCTCCTCTGCATCTCTGTTCCCCTCTGCACCCCTCCTCTGCATCTCAGTTCCCCTCTGCACCCCTCCTCTGCATCTCTGTTCCCTTCTGCACCTCTCCTCTGCATCTCTGTTCCCCTCTGCACCCCTCCTCTGCATCTCTGTTGCCATCTGTACCTCTCCTCTGCATCTCTGTTCCCCTCTGCACCCCTCCTCTGCATCTCTGTTCCCCTCTGCACCCCTCTTCTGCATCTCTGTTCCCCTCTGCACCCCTCCTCTGCATCTCTGTTCCCCTCTGCACCCCTCCTCTGCATCTCTGTTCCCCTCTGCACCCCTCCTCTGCATCTCTGTTCCCCTCTGCACCCCTCCTCTGCATCTCTGTTCCCCTTTGCACCTCTCCTCTGCATCTCTGTTCCCCTCTGCACCCCTCCTCTGCATCTATGTTCCCCTCTGCACCCCTCCCGCACCTCTGTTCCCCTCTGCACCCCTCCCGCACCTCTGTTCCCCTCTGCACCCCTCCTCTGCATCTCTGTTCCCCTCTGCACCTCTCCTCTGCATCTCTGTTCCCCTCTGCACCTCTGTTCCCTTCTGCACCTCTGTTCCCCTCTGCACCTCTGTTCCCCTCTGCACCTCTCCTCTGCACCTCTGTTCCCCTCTGCACCTCTCCTCTGCATCTCTGTTCCCCTCTGCATCTCTGTTCCCCTCTGCACCCCTCCTCTGCATCTGTTCCCCTCTGCACCCCTCCTCTGCATCTCTGTTCCCCTCTGCACCTCTCATCTGCATCTCTGTTCCCCTCTGCACCCCTCCTCTGCACCTCTGTTCCCCTCTGCACCTCTGTTCCCCTCTGCACCTCTGTTCCCCTCTGCACCTTTTGTTCCCCTCTGCACCCCTCCTCCGCACCTCTGTTCCCCTCTGCACCCCTCCTCTGCATCTCTGTTCCCCTCTGCACCCCTCCTCCGCACCTCTGTTCCCCTCTGCACCCCTCCTCTGCATCTCTGTTCCCCTCTGCACCTCTGGTCCCCTCTGCACCTCTGTTCCCCTCTGCACCTCTGTTCCCCTCTGCACCTTTTGTTCCCCTCTGCACCCCTCCTCCGCACCTCTGTTCCCCTCTGCACCCCTCCTCCGCACCTCTGTTCCCCTCTGCACCCCTCCTCCGCACCTCTGTTCCCCTCTGCACCCCTCCTCTGCACCTCTGTTCCCCTCTGCACCTCTGTTCCCCTCTGCACCTTTTGTTCCACTCTGCACCCCTCCTCCGCACCTCTGTTCCCCTCTGCACCCCTCCTCCGCACCTCTGTTCCCCTCTGCACCCCTCCTCCGCACCTCTGTTCCCCTCTGCACCCCTCCTCCGCACCTCTGTTCCCCTCTGCACCCCTCCTCTGCATCTCTGTTCCCCTCTGCACCCCTCCTCTGCATCCCTCCTCTGCATCTCTGTTTCCCTCTGCACCTCTCCTCTGCATCTCTGTTCCCCTCTGCACCCCTCCTCTGCATCTCTGTTCTTCTCTGCACCTCTGTTCCCTTCTGCACCTCTGTTCCCCTCTGCACCTCTGTTCCCCTCTGCACCTCTCCTCTGCATCTCTGTTCCCCTCTGCACCTCTCCTCTGCATCTCTGTTCCCCTCTGCATCTCTGTTCCCCTCTGCACCCCTCCTCTGCATCTCTGTTCCCCTCTGCACCCCTCCTCTGCAACTCTGTTCCCCTCTGCACCCCTCCTCTGCACCTCTCATCTGCATCTCTGTTCCCCTCTGCACCTCTGTTCCCTTCTGCACCTCTGTTCCCCTCTGCATCTCTGTTCCCCTCTGCACCTCTCCTCTGCATCTCTGTTCCCCTCTGCACCTCTCCTTTGCATCTCTGTTCCCCTCTGCACCTCTCCTCTGCATCTCTGTTCCTCTCTGCACCTCTCCTCTGCATCTCTGTTCCCCTTTGCACCCCTCCTCTGCACCCCTCCTCTGCATCTCTGTTCCCCTCTGCACCCCTCCCCTGCATCTCTGTTCCCCTCTGCACCTCTGTTCCCCTCTGCACCTCTGTTCCCCTCTGCACCTTTTGTTCCCCTCTGCCCCCCTCCTCTGCATCTCTGTTACCCTGTGCACCCCTCCTCTGCACCTCTGTTCCCCTCTGCACCTCTGTTCCCCTCGGCACCTCTGTTCCCCTCTGCACCTTTTGTTCCCCTCTGCACCCCTCCTCCGCACCTCTGTTCCCCTCTGCACCCCTCCTCCGCACCTCTGTTCCCCTCTGCACCCCTCCTCCGCACCTCTGTTCCTCTCTGCACCCCTCCTCTGCATCTCTGTTCCCCTCTGCACCCCTCCTCTGCATCCCTACTCTGCATCTCTGTTCCCCTCTGCACCCCTCCTCTGCATCTCTGTTCCCCTCTGCACTCCTCCTCCGCACCTCTGTTCCCCTCTACACCCCTCATATGCACCTTTGTTCCTCTCTGCACCCCTCCTCTGCACCTTTATTCCCCTCTGCACCCCTCCTCTGCATCTCTGTTCCCCTGCGCACCCCTCCTCTGCACCTCTGTTCCCCTCTGCACCCCTCCTCTGCATCTCTGTTCCCCTCTGCACCCCTCCTCTGCATCTCTGTTCCCCTCTGCACCCCTCCTCTGCATCTCTGTTCCCCTCTGCACCCCTCCTCTGCATCTCTGTTCCCCTCTGCACCCCTCCTCTGCATCTCTGTTCCCTTCTGCACCTCTCCTCTGCATCTCTGTTCCCCTCTGCACCCCTCCACTGCATCTCTGTTCCCCTCTGCACCCCTCCACTGCATCTCTGTTCCCCTCTGCACCCCTCCTCTGCATCTCTTTTCCCATCTGTACCTCTCCTCTGCATCTCTGTTCCCCTCTGCACCCCTCCTCTGCATCTCTGTTCCCCTCTGCACCCCTCTTCTGCATCTCTGTTCCCCTCTGCACCCCTCCTCTGCATCTCTGTTCCCCTCTGCACCCCTCCTCTGCATCTCTGTTCCCCTCTGCACCCCTCCTCTGCATCTCTGTTCCCCTCTGCACCCCTCCTCTGCATCTCTGTTCCCCTCTGCACCTCTGTTCCCTTCTGCACCTCTGTTCCCCTCTGCACCTCTGTTCCCCTCTGCACCTCTGTTCCCCTCTGCACCTCTCCTCTGCATCTCTGTTCCCCTCTGCATCTCTGTTCCCCTCTGCACCCCTCCTCTGCATCTCTGTTCCCCTCTGCACCCCCCCTCTGCATCTGTTCCCCTCTGCACCCCTCCTCTGCATCTCTGTTCCCCTCTGCACCTCTCATTTGCATCTCTGTTCCCCTCTGCACCCCTCCTCTGCACCTCTGTTCCCCTCTGCACCTCTGTTCCCCTCTGCACCTCTGTTCCCCTCTGCACCTCTCCTCTGCATCTCTGTTCCCCTCTGCACCTCTCCTTTGCATCTCTGTTCCCCTCTGCACCTCTCCTCTGCATCTCTGTTCCCCTCTGCACCTCTCCTCTGCATCTCTGTTCCCCTCTGCACCCCTCCTCTGCATCTCTGTTCCCCTCTGCACCCCTCCTCTGCATCTCTGTTCCCCTCTGCACCCCTCCTCTGCATCTCTGTTCCGCTCTGCACCTCTGTTCCCCTCTGCACCCCTCCTCTGCATCTCTGTTCTCCTCTGCACCCCTCCCCTGCACCTCTGTTCCCCTCTGCACCTCTGTTCCCATCTGCACCTCTGTTCCCCTCTGCACCTTTTGTTCCCCTCTGCACCCTTCCTCCGCACCTCTGTTCCCCTCTGCACCCCTCCTCCGCATCTCTGTTCCCCTCTGCACCCCTCCTCCGCACCTCTGTTCCCCTCTGCACCCCTCCTCTGCATCTCTGTTCCCCTCTGCACCTCTGTTCCCCTCTGCACCTCTGTTCCCCTCTGCACCTTTTGTTCCCCTCTGCACCCCTCCTCCGCACCTCTGTTCCCCTCTGCACCCCTCCTCCGCACCTCTGTTCCCCTCTGCACCCCTCCTCCGCACCTCTGTTCCCCTCTGCACCCCTCCTCTGCACCTCTGTTCCCCTCTGCACCTCTGTTCCCCTCTGCACCTTTTGTTCCACTCTGCACCCCTCCTCCGCACCTCTGTTCCCCTCTGCACCCCTCCTCCGCACCTCTGTTCCCCTCTGCACCCCTCCTCCGCACCTCTGTTCCCCTCTGCACCCCTCCTCTGCATCTCTGTTCCCCTCTGCACCCCTCCTCTGCATCCCTACTCTGCATCTCTGTTCCCCTCTGCACCCCTCCTCTGCATCTCTGTTCCCCTCTGCACCCCTCCTCTGCATCTCTGTTCCCCTCTGCACCCCTCCCGCACCTCTGTTTCCCTCTGCACCCCTCCTCTGCATCTCTGTTTCCCTCTGCACCTCTCCTCTGCATCTCTGTTCCCCTCTGCACCCCTCCTCTGCATCTCTGTTCTTCTCTGCACCTCTGTTCCCTTCTGCACCTCTGTTCCCCTCTGCACCTCTCCTCTGCATCTCTGTTCCCCTCTGCACCTCTCCTCTGCATCTCTGTTCCCCTCTGCATCTCTGTTCCCCTCTGCACCCCTCCTCTGCATCTCTGTTCCCCTCTGCACCCCTCCTCTGCAACTCTGTTCCCCTCTGCACCCCTCCTCTGCACCTCTCATCTGCATCTCTGTTCCCCTCTGCACCCCTCCTCTGCACCTCTGTTCCCCTCTGCACCTCTGTTCCCCTCTGCACCTCTGTTCCCCTCTGCATCTCTGTTCCCCTCTGCACCTCTCCTCTGCATCTCTGTTCCCCTCTGCACCTCTCCTTTGCATCTCTCTTCCCCTCTGCACCTCTGCTCTGCATCTCTGTTCCCCTCTGCACCTCTCCTCTGCATCTCTGTTCCCCTCTGCACCCCTCCTCTGCATCTATGTTCCCCTCTGCACCCCTCCCGCACCTCTGTTCCCCTCTGCACCCCTCCTCTGCATCTCTGTTCCCCTCTGCACCTCTCCTCTGCATCTCTGTTCCCCTCTGCACCTCTTTTCCCTTCTGCACCTCTGTTCCCTTCTGCACCTCTGTTCCCCTCTGCACCTCTCTTCCCCTCTGCACCTCTCCTCTGCATCTCTGTTTCCCTCTGCATCTCTGTTCCCCTCTGCACCCCTCCTCTGCATCTCTGTTCCCCTCTGCACCCCTCCTCTGCATCTGTTCCCCTCTGCACCCCTCCTCTGCATCTCTGTTCCCCTCTGCACCTCTCATCTGCATCTCTGTTCCCCTCTGCACCCCTCCTCTGCACCTCTGTTCCCCTCTGCACCTCTGTTCCCCTCTGCACCTCTGTTCCCCTCTGCACCTTTTGTTCCCCTCTGCACCCCTCCTCCGCACCTCTGTTCCCCTCTGCACCCCTCCTCCGCATCTCTGTTCCCCTCTGCACCCCTCCTCCGCACCTCTGTTCCCCTCTGCACCCCTCCTCTGCATCTCTGTTCCCCTCTGCACCTCTGGTCCCCTCTGCACCTCTGTTCCCCTCTGCACCTTTTGTTCCCCTCTGCACCCCTCCTCCGCACCTCTGTTCCCCTCTGCACCCCTCCTCCGCACCTCTGTTCCCCTCTGCACCCCTCCTCCGCACCTCTGTTCCCCACTGCACCCCTCCTCTGCACCTCTGTTCCCCTCTGCACCTCTGTTCCCCTCTGCACCTTTTGTTCCACTCTGCACCCCTCCTCCGCACCTCTGTTCCCCTCTGCACCCCTCCTCCGCACCTCTGTTCCCCTCTGCACCCCTCCTCCGCACCTCTGTTCCCCTCTGCACCCCTCCTCCGCACCTCTGTTCCCCTCTGCACCCCTCCTCTGCATCTCTGTTCCCCTCTGCACCCCTCCTCTGCATCCCTACTCTGCATCTCTGTTCCCCTCTGCACCCCTCCTCTGCATCTCTGTTCCCCTCTGCACCCCTCCTCTGCATCTCTGTTCCCCTCTGCACCCCTCCCGCACCTCTGTTCCCCTCTGAACCCCTCCTCTGCATCTCTGTTTCCCTCTGCACCTCTCCTCTGCATCTCTGTTCCCCTCTGCACCCCTCCTCTGCATCTCTGTTCTTCTCTGCACCTCTGTTCCCTTCTGCACCTCTGTTCCCCTCTGCACCTCTGTTCCCCTCTGCACCTCTCCTCTGCATCTCTGTTCCCCTCTGCACCTCTCCTCTGCATCTCTGTTCCCCTCTGCATCTCTGTTCCCCTCTGCACCCCTCCTCTGCATCTCTGTTCCCCTCTGCACCCCTCCTCTGCAACTCTGTTCCCCTCTGCACCCCTCCTCTGCACCTCTCATCTGCATCTCTGTTCCCCTCTGCACCTCTATTCCCCTCTGCACCTCTGTTCCCCTCTGCATCTCTGTTCCCCTCTGCACCTCTCCTCTGCATCTCTGTTCCCCTCTGCACCTCTCCTTTGCATCTCTGTTCCCCTCTGCACCTCTCCTCTGCATCTCTGTTCCTCTCTGCACCTCTCCTCTGCATCTCTGTTCCCCTTTGCACCCCTCCTCTGCACCCCTCCTCTGCATCTCTGTTCCCCTCTGCACCCCTCCTCTGCATCTCTGTTCCCCTCTGCACCCCTCCTCTGCATCCTTACTCTGCATCTCTGTTCCCCTCTGCACCCCTCCTCTGCATCTCTGTTCCCCTCTGCACTCCTCCTCCGTACCTCTGTTCCCCTCTGCACCCCTCATATGCACCTTTGTTCCTCTCTGCACCCCTCCTCTGCACCTTTGTTCCCCTCTGCACCCCTCCTCTGCATCTCTGTTCCCCTGCGCACCCCTCCTCTGCACCTCTGTTCCCCTCTGCACCCCTCCTCTGCATCTCTGTTCCCCTCTGCACCCCTCCTCTGCATCTCTGTTCCCCTCTGCACCCCTCCTCTGCATCTCTGTTCCCCTCTGCACCCCTCCTCTGCATCTCTGTTCCCCTCTGCAACCCTCCTCTGCATCTCTGTTCCCCTCTGCACCCCTCCTCTGCATCTCTCTTCCCTTCTGCACCTCTCCTCTGCATCTCTGTTCCCCTCTGCACCCCTCCACTGCATCTCTGTTCCCCTCTGCACCCCTCCACTGCATCTCTGTTCCCCTCTGCACCCCTCCTCTGCATCTCTGTTCCCATCTGTACCTCTCCTCTGCATCTCTGTTCCCCTCTGCACCCCTCTGTTCCCTTCTGCACCTCTGTTCCCCTCTGCACCTCTGTTCCCCTCTGCACCTCTCCTCTGCATCTCTGTTCCCCTCTGCATCTCTGTTCCCCTCTGCACCCCTCCTCTGCATCTCTGTTCCCCTCTGCACCCCCCCTCTGCATCTGTTCCCCTCTGCACCCCTCCTCTGCATCTCTGTTCCCCTCTGCACCTCTCATTTGCATCTCTGTTCCCCTCTGCACCCCTCCTCTGCACCTCTGTTCCCCTCTGCACCTCTGTTCCCCTCTGCACCTCTGTTCCCCTCTGCACCTCTCCTCTGCATCTCTGTTCCCCTCTGCACCTCTCCTTTGCATCTCTGTTCCCCTCTGCACCTCTCCTCTGCATCTCTGTTCCCCTCTGCACCTCTCCTCTGCATCTCTGTTCCCCTCTGCATCCCTCCTCTGCATCTCTGTTCCCCTCTGCACCCCTCCTCTGCATCTCTGTTCCCCTCTGCACCCCTCCTCTGCATCTCTGTTCCCCTCTGCACCCCTCCTCTGCATCTCTGTTCCGCTCTGCACCTCTGTTCCCCTCTGCACCCCTCCTCTGCATCTCTGTTCTCCTCTGCACCCCTCCCCTGCACCTCTGTTCCCCTCTGCACCTCTGTTCACCTCTGCACCTCTGTTCCCCTCTGCACCTTTTGTTCCCCTCTGCACCCTTCCTCCGCACCTCTGTTCCCCTCTGCACCCCTCCTCCGCATCTCTGTTCCCCTCTGCACCCCTCCTCCGCACCTCTGTTCCCCTCTGCACCCCTCCTCTGCATCTCTGTTCCCCTCTGCACCTCTGGTCCCCTCTGCACCTCTGTTCCCCTCTGCACCTCTGTTCCCCTCTGCACCTTTTGTTCCCCTCTGCACCCCTCCTCCGCACCTCTGTTCCCCTCTGCACCCCTCCTCCGCACCTCTGTTCCCCTCTGCACCCCTCCTCCGCACCTCTCTTCCCCTCTGCACCCCTCCTCTGCACCTCTGTTCCCCTCTGCACCTCTGTTCCCCTCTGCACCTTTTGTTCCACTCTGCACCCCTCCTCCGCACCTCTGTTCCCCTCTGCACCCCTCCTCCGCACCTCTGTTCCCCTCTGCACCCCTCCTCCGCACCTCTGTTCCCCTCTGCACCCCTCCTCTGCATCTCTGTTCCCCTCTGCACCCCTCCTCTGCATCCCTACTCTGCATCTCTGTTCCCCTCTGCACCCCTCCTCTGCATCTCTGTTCCCCTCTGCACCCCTCCTCTGCATCTCTGTTCCCCTCTGCACCCCTCCCGCACCTCTGTTCCCCTCTGCACCCCTCCTCTGCATCTCTGTTTCCCTCTGCACCTCTCCTCTGCATCTCTGTTCCCCTCTGCACCCCTCCTCTGCATCTCTGTTCTTCTCTGCACCTCTGTTCCCTTCTGCACCTCTGTTCCCCTCTGCACCTCTGTTCCCCTCTGCACCTCTCCTCTGCATCTCTGTTCCCCTCTGCACCTCTCCTCTGCATCTCTGTTCCCCTCTGCATCTCTGTTCCCCTCTGCACCCCTCCTCTGCATCTCTGTTCCCCTCTGCACCCCTCCTCTGCAACTCTGTTCCCCTCTGCACCCCTCCTCTGCACCTCTCATCTGCATCTCTGTTCCCCTCTGCACCCCTCCTCTGCACCTCTGTTCCCCTCTGCACCTCTGTTCCCCTCTGCACCTCATTTCCCCTCTGCACCTCTGTTCCCCTCTGCATCTCTGTTCCCCTCTGCACCTCTCCTCTGCATCTCTGTTCCCCTCTGCACCTCTCCTTTGCATCTCTGTTCCCCTCTGCACCTCTCCTTTGCATCTCTGTTCCCCTCTGCACCTCTCCTCTGCATCTCTGTTCCCCTCTGCACCTCTCCTCTGCATCTCTGTTCCCCTTTGCACCCCTCCTCTGCACCCCTCCTCTGCATCTCTGTTCCCCTCTGCACCCCTCCCCTGCATCTCTGTTCCCCTCTGCACCTCTGTTCCCCTCTGCACCTCTGTTCCCCTCTGCACCTTTTGTTCCCCTCTGCCCCCCTCCTCTGCATCTCTGTTACCCTGTGCACCCCTCCTCTGCACCTCTGTTCCCCTCTGCACCTCTGTTCCCCTCTGCACCTCTGTTCCCCTCTGCACCTCTGTTCCCCTCGGCACCTCTGTTCCCCTCTGCACCTTTTGTTCCCCTCTGCACCCCTCCTCCGCACCTCTGTTCCCCTCTGCACCCCTCCTCCGCACCTCTGTTCCCCTCTGCACCCCTCCTCCGCACCTCTGTTCCCCTCTGCACCCCTCCTCTGCATCTCTGTTCCCCTCTGCACCCCTCCTCTGCATCTCTGTTCCCCTCTGCACCCCTCCTCTGCATCTCTGTTCCCCTCTGCACCCCTCCTCTGCATCTCTGTTCCCCTCTGCACCCCTCCTCTGCATCTCTGTTCCCTTCTGCACCTCTCCTCTGCATCTCTGTTCCCCTCTGCACCCCTCCACTTCATCTCTGTTCCCCTCTGCACCCCTCCACTGCATCTCTGTTCCCCTCTGCACCCCTCCTCTGCATCTCTGTTCCCATCTGTACCTCTCCTCTGCATCTCTGTTCCCCTCTGCACCCCTCCTCTGCATCTCTAATCCCCTCTGCACCCCTCTTCTGCATCTCTGTTCCCCTCTGCACCCCTCCTCTGCATCTCTGTTCCCCTCTGCACCCCTCCTCTGCATCTCTGTTCCCCTCTGCACCCCTCCTCTGCATCTCTGTTCCCCTCTTCACCCCTCCTCTGCATCTCTGTTCCCCTCTGCACCTCTCCTCTGCATCTCTGTTCCCCTCTGCACCCCTCCTCTGCATCTATATTCCCCTCTGCACCCCTCCCGCACCTCTGTTCCCCTCTGCACCCCTCCTCTGCATCTCTGTTCCCTTCTGCACCTCTCCTCTGCATCTCTGTTCCCCTCTGCACCCCTCCTCTGCATCTCTGTTCCCCTCTGCACCTCTGTTCCCTTCTGCACCTCTGTTCCCCCTCTGCACCTCTCCTCTGCATCTCTGTTCCCCTCTGCATCTCTGTTCCCCTCTGCACCCCTCCTCTGCATCTCTGTTCCCCTCTGCACCCCCCCTCTGCATCTGTTCCCCTCTGCACCCCTCCTCTGCATCTCTGTTCCCCTCTGCACCTCTCATTTGCATCTCTGTTCCCCTCTGCACCCCTCCTCTGCACCTCTGTTCCCCTCTGCACCTCTGTTCCCCTCTGCACCTCTGTTCCCCTCTGCACCTCTGTTCCCCTCTGCACCTCTCCTCTGCATCTCTGTTCCCCTCTGCACCTCTCCTTTGCATCTCTGTTCCCCTCTGCACCTCTCCTCTGCATCTCTTTTCCCCTCTGCACCTCTCCTCTGCATCTCTGTTCCCCTCTGCACCCCTCCTCTGCAACTCTGTTCCCCTCTGCACCCCTCCTCTGCATCTCTGTTCCCCTCTGCACCCCTCCTCTGCATCTCTGTTCCGCTCTGTACCTCTGTTCCCCTCTGCACCCCTCCTCTGCATCTCTGTTCTCCTCTGCACCCCTCCCCTGCACCTCTGTTCCCCTCTGCACCTCTGTTCCCCTCTGCACCTCTGTTCCCCTCTGCACCTTTTGTTCCCCTCTGCACCCTTCCTCCGCACCTCTGTTCCCCTCTGCACCCCTCCTCCGCATCTCTGTTCCCCTCTGCACCCCTCCTCCGCACCTCTGTTCCCCTCTGCACCCCTCCTCTGCATCTCTGTTCCCCTCTGCACCTCTGTTCCCCTCTGCACCTCTGTTCCCCTCTGCACCTTTTGTTCCCCTCTGCACCCCTCCTCCGCACCTCTGTTCCCCTCTGCACCCCTCCTCCGCACCTCTGTTCCCCTCTGCACCCCTCCTCCGCACCTCTGTTCCCCTCTGCACCCCTCCTCTGCACCTCTGTTCCCCTCTGCACCTCTGTTCCCCTCTGCACCTCTGTTCCCCTCTACACCTTTTGTTCCACTCTGCACCCCTCCTCCGCACCTCTGTTCCCCTCTGCACCCCTCCTCCGCACCTCTGTTCCCCTCTGCACCCCTCCTCCGCACCTCTGTTCCCCTCTGCACCCCTCCTCTGCATCTCTGTTCCCCTCTGCACCCCTCCTCTGCATCCCTACTCTGCATCTCTGTTCCCCTCTGCACCCCTCCTCTGCATCTCTGTTCCCCTCTGCACCCCTCCTCTGCATCTCTGTTCCCCTCTGCACCCCTCCCGCACCTCTGTTCCCCTCTGCACCCCTCCTCTGCATCTCTGTTTCCCTCTGCACCTCTCCTCTGCATCTCTGTTCCCCTCTGCACCCCTCCTCTGCATCTCTGTTCTTCTCTGCACCTCTGTTCCCTTCTGCACCTCTGTTCCCCTCTGCACCTCTGTTCCCCTCTGCACCTCTCCTCTGCATCTCTATTCCCCTCTGCACCTCTCCTCTGCATCTCTGTTCCCCTCTGCATCTCTGTTCCCCTCTGCACCCCTCCTCTGCATCTCTGTTCCCCTCTGCACCCCTCCTCTGCAACTCTGTTCCCCTCTGCACCCCTCCTCTGCACCTCTCATCTGCATCTCTGTTCCCCTCTGCACCCCTCCTCTGCACCTCTGTTCCCCTCTGCACCTCTGTTCCTCTCTGCATCTCTGTTCCCCTCTGCACCTCTCCTCTGCATCTCTGTTCCCCTCTGCACCTCTCCTTTGCATCTCTGTTCCCCTCTGCACCTCTCCTCTGCATCTCTGTTCCCCTCTGCACCTCTCCTCTGCATCTCTGTTCCCCTTTGCACCCCTCCTCTGCACCCCTCCTCTGCATCTCTGTTCCCCTCTGCACCCCTCCCCTGCATCTCTGTTCCCCTCTGCACCTCTGTTCCCCTCTGCACCTCTGTTCCCCTCTGCACCTCTGTTCCCCTCTGCACCTTTTGTTCCCCTCTGCCCCCCTCCTCTGCATCTCTGTTACCCTGTGCACCCCTCCTCTGCACCTCTGTTCCCCTCTGCACCTCTGTTCCCCTCGGCACCTCTGTTCCCCTCTGCACCTTTTGTTCCCCTCTGCACCCCTCCTCCGCACCTCTGTTCCCCTCTGCACCCCTCCTCCGCACCTCTGTTCCCCTCTGCACCCCTCCTCCGCACCTCTGTTCCCCTCTGCACCCCTCCTCTGCATCTCTGTTCCCCTCTGCACCCCTCCTCTGCATCCCTACTCTGCATCTCTGTTCCCCTCTGCACCCCTCCTCTGCATCTCTGTTCCCCTCTGCACCCCTCCTCTGCATCTCTGTTCCCCTCTGCACCCCTCCCGCACCTCTGTTCCCCTCTGCACCCCTCCTCTGCATCTCTGTTTCCCTCTGCACCTCTCCTCTGCATCTCTGTTCCCCTCTGCACCCCTCCTCTTCATCTCTGTTCTTCTCTGCACCTCTGTTCCCTTCTGCACCTCTGTTCCCCTCTGCACCTCTGTTCCCCTCTGCACCTCTCCTCTGCATCTCTATTCCCCTCTGCACCTCTCCTCTGCATCTCTGTTCCCCTCTGCATCTCTGTTCCCCTCTGCACCCCTCCTCTGCATCTCTGTTCCCCTCTGCACCCCTCCTCTGCAACTCTGTTCCCCTCTGCACCCCTCCTCTGCACCTCTCATCTGCATCTCTGTTCCCCTCTGCACCTCTCCTCTGCACCTCTGTTCCCCTATGCACCTCTGTTCCCCTCTGCATCTCTGTTCCCCTCTGCACCTCTCCTCTGCATCTCTGTTCCCCTCTGCACCTCTCCTTTGCATCTCTGTTCCCCTCTGCACCTCTCCTCTGCATCTCTGTTCCCCTCTGCACCTCTCCTCTGCATCTCTGTTCCCCTTTGCACCCCTCCTCTGCACCCCTCCTCTGCATCTCTGTTCCCCTCTGCACCCCTCCCCTGCATCTCTGTTCCCCTCTGCACCTCTGTTCCCCTCTGCACCTCTGTTCCCCTCTGCACCTTTTGTTCCCCTCTGCCCCCCTCCTCTGCATCTCTGTTACCCTGTGCACCCCTCCTCTGCACCTCTGTTCCCCTCTGCACCTCTGTTCCCCTCGGCACCTCTGTTCCCCTCTGCACCTTTTGTTCCCCTCTGCACCCCTCCTCCGCACCTCTGTTCCCCTCTGCACCCCTCCTCCGCACCTCTGTTCCCCTCTGCACCCCTCCTCCGCACCTCTGTTCCCCTCTGCACCCCTCCTCTGCATCTCTGTTCCCCGCTGCACCCCTCCTCTGCATCCCTACTCTGCATCTCTGTTCCCCTCTGCACCCCTCCTCTGCATCTCTGTTCCCCTCTGCACTCCTCCTCCGCACCTCTGTTCCCCTCTGCACCCCTCATATGCACCTTTGTTCCTCTCTGCACCCCTCCTCTGCACCTTTGTTCCCCTCGGCACCCCTCCTCTTCATCTCTGTTCCCCTGCGCACCCCTCCTCTGCACCTCTGTTCCCCTCTGCACCCCTCCTCTGCATCTCTGTTCCCCTCTGCACCCATCCTCTGCATCTCTGTTCCCCTCTGCACCCCTCCTCTGCATCTCTGTTCCCCTCTGCACCCCTCCTCTGCATCTCTGTTCCCCTCTGCACCCCTCCTCTGCATCTCTGTTCCCTTCTGCACCTCTCCTCTGCATCTCTGTTCCCCTCTGCACCCCTCCACTGCATCTCTGTTCCCCTCTGCATCTCTGTTCCCCTCTGCACCCCTCCTCTGCATCTCTGTTCCCCTCTGCACCCCTCCTCTGCAACTCTGTTCCCCTCTGCACCCCTCCTCTGCACCTCTCATCTGCATCTCTGTTCCCCTCTGCACCTCTGTTCCCCTCTGCACCTCTGTTCCCCTCTGCATCTCTGTTCCCCTCTGCACCTCTCCTCTGCATCTCTGTTCCTCTCTGCACCTCTCCTCTGCATCTCTGTTCCCCTTTGCACCCCTCCTCTGCACCCCTCCTCTGCATCTCTGTTCCCCTCTGCACCCCTCCCCTGCATCTCTGTTCCCCTCTGCACCTCTGTTCCCCTCTGCACCTCTGTTCCCCTCTGCACCTTTTGTTCCCCTCTGCCCCCCTCCTCTGCATCTCTGTTACCCTGTGCACCCCTCCTCTGCACCTCTGTTCCCCTCTGCACCCCTCCTCTGCATCTCTGTTCCCCTCTGCACCCCTCCTCTGTATCCCTACTCTGCATCTCTGTTCCCCTCTGCACCCCTCCTCTGCATCTCTGTTCCCCTCTGCACTCCTCCTCCGCACCTCTGTTCCCCTCTGCACCCCTCATATGCACCTTTGTTCCTCTCTGCACCCCTCCTCTGCACCTTTGTTCCCCTCTGCACCCCTCCTCTGCATCTCTGTTCCCCTGCGCACCCCTCCTCTGCACCTCTGTTTTCCTCTGCACCCCTCCTCTGCATCTCTGTTCCCCTCTGCACCCCTCCTCTGCATCTCTGTTCCCCTCTGCACCCCTCCTCTGCATCTCTGTTCCCCTCTGCACCCCTCCTCTGCATCTCTGTTCCCCTCTGCACCCCTCCTCTGCATCTCTGTTCCCCTCTGCACCCCTCCTCTGCATCTCTGTTCCCTTTTGCACCTCTCCTCTGCATCTCTGTTCCCCTCTGCACCCCTCCACTGCATCTCTGTTCCCCTCTGCACCCCTCCACTGCATCTCTGTTCCCCTCTGCACCCCTCCTCTGCATCTCTGTTCCCATCTGTACCTCTCCTCTGCATCTCTGTTCCCCTCTGCACCCCTCCTCTGCATCTCTGTTCCCCTCTGCACCCCTCCTCTGCATCTCTGTTCCCCTCTGCACCCCTCCTCTGCATCTATGTTCCCCTCTGCACCCCTCCCGCACCTCTGTTCCCCTCTGCACCCCTCCTCTGCATCTCTGTTCCCTTCTGCACCTCTCCTCTGCATCTCTGTTCCCCTCTGCACCCCTCCTCTGCATCTCTGTTCCCCTCTGCACCTCTGTTCCCTTCTGCACCTCTGTTCCCCCTCTGCACCTCTCCTCTGCATCTCTGTTCCCCTCTGCATCTCTGTTCCCCTCTGCACCCCTCCTCTGCATCTCTGTTCCCCTCTGCACCCCCCCTCTGCATCTGTTCCCCTCTGCACCCCTCCTCTGCATCTCTGTTCCCCTCTGCACCTCTCATTTGCATCTCTGTTCCCCTCTGCACCCCTCCTCTGCACCTCTGTTCCCCTCTGCACCTCTGTTCCCCTCTGCACCTCTGTTCCCCTCTGCACCTCTGTTCCCCTCTGCACCTCTCCTCTGCATCTCTGTTCCCCTCTGCACCTCTCCTTTGCATCTCTGTTCCCCTCTGCACCTCTCCTCTGCATCTCTTTTCCCCTCTGCACCTCTCCTCTGCATCTCTGTTCCCCTCTGCACCCCTCCTCTGCAACTCTGTTCCCCTCTGCACCCCTCCTCTGCATCTCTGTTCCCCTCTGCACCCCTCCTCTGCATCTCTGTTCCGCTCTGTACCTCTGTTCCCCTCTGCACCCCTCCTCTGCATCTCTGTTCTCCTCTGCACCCCTCCCCTGCACCTCTGTTCCCCTCTGCACCTCTGTTCCCCTCTGCACCTCTGTTCCCCTCTGCACCTTTTGTTCCCCTCTGCACCCTTCCTCCGCACCTCTGTTCCCCTCTGCACCCCTCCTCCGCATCTCTGTTCCCCTCTGCACCCCTCCTCCGCACCTCTGTTCCCCTCTGCACCCCTCCTCTGCATCTCTGTTCCCCTCTGCACCTCTGTTCCCCTCTGCACCTCTGTTCCCCTCTGCACCTTTTGTTCCCCTCTGCACCCCTCCTCCGCACCTCTGTTCCCCTCTGCACCCCTCCTCCGCACCTCTGTTCCCCTCTGCACCCCTCCTCCGCACCTCTGTTCCCCTCTGCACCCCTCCTCTGCACCTCTGTTCCCCTCTGCACCTCTGTTCCCCTCTGCACCTCTGTTCCCCTCTACACCTTTTGTTCCACTCTGCACCCCTCCTCCGCACCTCTGTTCCCCTCTGCACCCCTCCTCCGCACCTCTGTTCCCCTCTGCACCCCTCCTCCGCACCTCTGTTCCCCTCTGCACCCCTCCTCTGCATCTCTGTTCCCCTCTGCACCCCTCCTCTGCATCCCTACTCTGCATCTCTGTTCCCCTCTGCACCCCTCCTCTGCATCTCTGTTCCCCTCTGCACCCCTCCTCTGCATCTCTGTTCCCCTCTGCACCCCTCCCGCACCTCTGTTCCCCTCTGCACCCCTCCTCTGCATCTCTGTTTCCCTCTGCACCTCTCCTCTGCATCTCTGTTCCCCTCTGCACCCCTCCTCTGCATCTCTGTTCTTCTCTGCACCTCTGTTCCCTTCTGCACCTCTGTTCCCCTCTGCACCTCTGTTCCCCTCTGCACCTCTCCTCTGCATCTCTATTCCCCTCTGCACCTCTCCTCTGCATCTCTGTTCCCCTCTGCATCTCTGTTCCCCTCTGCACCCCTCCTCTGCATCTCTGTTCCCCTCTGCACCCCTCCTCTGCAACTCTGTTCCCCTCTGCACCCCTCCTCTGCACCTCTCATCTGCATCTCTGTTCCCCTCTGCACCCCTCCTCTGCACCTCTGTTCCCCTCTGCACCTCTGTTCCTCTCTGCATCTCTGTTCCCCTCTGCACCTCTCCTCTGCATCTCTGTTCCCCTCTGCACCTCTCCTTTGCATCTCTGTTCCCCTCTGCACCTCTCCTCTGCATCTCTGTTCCCCTCTGCACCTCTCCTCTGCATCTCTGTTCCCCTTTGCACCCCTCCTCTGCACCCCTCCTCTGCATCTCTGTTCCCCTCTGCACCCCTCCCCTGCATCTCTGTTCCCCTCTGCACCTCTGTTCCCCTCTGCACCTCTGTTCCCCTCTGCACCTCTGTTCCCCTCTGCACCTTTTGTTCCCCTCTGCCCCCCTCCTCTGCATCTCTGTTACCCTGTGCACCCCTCCTCTGCACCTCTGTTCCCCTCTGCACCTCTGTTCCCCTCGGCACCTCTGTTCCCCTCTGCACCTTTTGTTCCCCTCTGCACCCCTCCTCCGCACCTCTGTTCCCCTCTGCACCCCTCCTCCGCACCTCTGTTCCCCTCTGCACCCCTCCTCCGCACCTCTGTTCCCCTCTGCACCCCTCCTCTGCATCTCTGTTCCCCTCTGCACCCCTCCTCTGCATCCCTACTCTGCATCTCTGTTCCCCTCTGCACCCCTCCTCTGCATCTCTGTTCCCCTCTGCACCCCTCCTCTGCATCTCTGTTCCCCTCTGCACCCCTCCCGCACCTCTGTTCCCCTCTGCACCCCTCCTCTGCATCTCTGTTTCCCTCTGCACCTCTCCTCTGCATCTCTGTTCCCCTCTGCACCCCTCCTCTTCATCTCTGTTCTTCTCTGCACCTCTGTTCCCTTCTGCACCTCTGTTCCCCTCTGCACCTCTGTTCCCCTCTGCACCTCTCCTCTGCATCTCTATTCCCCTCTGCACCTCTCCTCTGCATCTCTGTTCCCCTCTGCATCTCTGTTCCCCTCTGCACCCCTCCTCTGCATCTCTGTTCCCCTCTGCACCCCTCCTCTGCAACTCTGTTCCCCTCTGCACCCCTCCTCTGCACCTCTCATCTGCATCTCTGTTCCCCTCTGCACCTCTCCTCTGCACCTCTGTTCCCCTATGCACCTCTGTTCCCCTCTGCATCTCTGTTCCCCTCTGCACCTCTCCTCTGCATCTCTGTTCCCCTCTGCACCTCTCCTTTGCATCTCTGTTCCCCTCTGCACCTCTCCTCTGCATCTCTGTTCCCCTCTGCACCTCTCCTCTGCATCTCTGTTCCCCTTTGCACCCCTCCTCTGCACCCCTCCTCTGCATCTCTGTTCCCCTCTGCACCCCTCCCCTGCATCTCTGTTCCCCTCTGCACCTCTGTTCCCCTCTGCACCTCTGTTCCCCTCTGCACCTTTTGTTCCCCTCTGCCCCCCTCCTCTGCATCTCTGTTACCCTGTGCACCCCTCCTCTGCACCTCTGTTCCCCTCTGCACCTCTGTTCCCCTCGGCACCTCTGTTCCCCTCTGCACCTTTTGTTCCCCTCTGCACCCCTCCTCCGCACCTCTGTTCCCCTCTGCACCCCTCCTCCGCACCTCTGTTCCCCTCTGCACCCCTCCTCCGCACCTCTGTTCCCCTCTGCACCCCTCCTCTGCATCTCTGTTCCCCGCTGCACCCCTCCTCTGCATCCCTACTCTGCATCTCTGTTCCCCTCTGCACCCCTCCTCTGCATCTCTGTTCCCCTCTGCACTCCTCCTCCGCACCTCTGTTCCCCTCTGCACCCCTCATATGCACCTTTGTTCCTCTCTGCACCCCTCCTCTGCACCTTTGTTCCCCTCGGCACCCCTCCTCTTCATCTCTGTTCCCCTGCGCACCCCTCCTCTGCACCTCTGTTCCCCTCTGCACCCCTCCTCTGCATCTCTGTTCCCCTCTGCACCCATCCTCTGCATCTCTGTTCCCCTCTGCACCCCTCCTCTGCATCTCTGTTCCCCTCTGCACCCCTCCTCTGCATCTCTGTTCCCCTCTGCACCCCTCCTCTGCATCTCTGTTCCCTTCTGCACCTCTCCTCTGCATCTCTGTTCCCCTCTGCACCCCTCCACTGCATCTCTGTTCCCCTCTGCATCTCTGTTCCCCTCTGCACCCCTCCTCTGCATCTCTGTTCCCCTCTGCACCCCTCCTCTGCAACTCTGTTCCCCTCTGCACCCCTCCTCTGCACCTCTCATCTGCATCTCTGTTCCCCTCTGCACCTCTGTTCCCCTCTGCACCTCTGTTCCCCTCTGCATCTCTGTTCCCCTCTGCACCTCTCCTCTGCATCTCTGTTCCTCTCTGCACCTCTCCTCTGCATCTCTGTTCCCCTTTGCACCCCTCCTCTGCACCCCTCCTCTGCATCTCTGTTCCCCTCTGCACCCCTCCCCTGCATCTCTGTTCCCCTCTGCACCTCTGTTCCCCTCTGCACCTCTGTTCCCCTCTGCACCTTTTGTTCCCCTCTGCCCCCCTCCTCTGCATCTCTGTTACCCTGTGCACCCCTCCTCTGCACCTCTGTTCCCCTCTGCACCCCTCCTCTGCATCTCTGTTCCCCTCTGCACCCCTCCTCTGTATCCCTACTCTGCATCTCTGTTCCCCTCTGCACCCCTCCTCTGCATCTCTGTTCCCCTCTGCACTCCTCCTCCGCACCTCTGTTCCCCTCTGCACCCCTCATATGCACCTTTGTTCCTCTCTGCACCCCTCCTCTGCACCTTTGTTCCCCTCTGCACCCCTCCTCTGCATCTCTGTTCCCCTGCGCACCCCTCCTCTGCACCTCTGTTTTCCTCTGCACCCCTCCTCTGCATCTCTGTTCCCCTCTGCACCCCTCCTCTGCATCTCTGTTCCCCTCTGCACCCCTCCTCTGCATCTCTGTTCCCCTCTGCACCCCTCCTCTGCATCTCTGTTCCCCTCTGCACCCCTCCTCTGCATCTCTGTTCCCCTCTGCACCCCTCCTCTGCATCTCTGTTCCCTTTTGCACCTCTCCTCTGCATCTCTGTTCCCCTCTGCACCCCTCCACTGCATCTCTGTTCCCCTCTGCACCCCTCCACTGCATCTCTGTTCCCCTCTGCACCCCTCCTCTGCATCTCTGTTCCCATCTGTACCTCTCCTCTGCATCTCTGTTCCCCTCTGCACCCCTCCTCTGCATCTCTGTTCCCCTCTGCACCCCTCCTCTGCATCTCTGTTCCCCTCTGCACCCCTCCTCTGCATCTCTGTTCCCCTCTGCACCCCTCCTCTGCATCTCTGTTCCCCTCTGCACCTCTGTTCCCTTCTGCACCTCTGTTCCCCTCTGCACCTCTGTTCCCCTCTGCACCTCTCCTCTGCATCTCTGTTCCCCTCTGCATCTCTGTTCCCCTCTGCACCCCTCCTCTGCATCTCTGTTCCCCTCTGCACCCCCCCTCTGCATCTGTTCCCCTCTGCACCCCTCCTCTGCATCTCTGTTCCCCTCTGCACCTCTCATTTGCATCTCTGTTCCCCTCTGCACCCCTCCTCTGCACCTCTGTTCCCCTCTGCACCTCTGTTCCCCTCTGCACCTCTGTTCCCCTCTGCACCTCTGTTCCCCTCTGCACCTCTGTTCCCCTCTGCACCTCTCCTCTGCATCTCTGTTCCCCTCTGCACCTCTCCTCTGCATCTCTGTTCCCCTCTGCACCTCTCCTCTGCATCTCTGTTCCCCTCTGCACCCCTCCTCTGCATCTCTGTTCCCCTCTGCACCCCTCCTCTACATCTCTGTTCCCCTCTGCACCCCTCCTCTGCATCTCTGTTCCCCTCTGCACCCCTCCTCTGCATCTCTGTTCCCCTCTGCACCCCTCCTCTGCATCTCTGTTCCGCTCTGCACCACTGTTCCCCTCTGCACCCCTCCTCTGCATCTCTGTTCTCCTCTGCACCCCTCCCCTGCACCTCTGTTCCCCTCTGCACCTCTGTTCACCTCTGCACCTCTGTTCCCCTCTGCACCTTTTGTTCCCCTCTGCACCCTTCCTCCGCACCTCTGTTCCCCTCTGCACCCCTCCTCCGCATCTCTGTTCCCCTCTGCACCCCTCCTCCGCACCTCTGTTCCCCTCTGCACCCCTCCTCTGCATCTCTGTTCCCCTCTGCACCTCTGGTCCCCTCTGCACCTCTGTTCCCCTCTGCACCTCTGTTCCCCTCTGCACCTTTTGTTCCCCTCTGCACCCCTCCTCCGCACCTCTGTTCCCCTCTGCACCCCTCCTCCGCACCTCTGTTCCCCTCTGCACCCCTCCTCCGCACCTCTGTTCCCCTCTGCACCCCTCCTCTGCACCTCTGTTCCCCTCTGCACCTCTGTTCCCCTCTGCACCTTTTGTTCCACTCTGCACCCCACCTCCGCACCTCTGTTCCCCTCTGCACCCCTCCTCCGCACCTCTGTTCCCCTCTGCACCCCTCCTCCGCACCTCTGTTCCCCTCTGCACCCCTCCTCTGCATCTCTGTTCCCCTCTGCACCCCTCCTCTGCATCCCTACTCTGCATCTCTGTTCCCCTCTGCACCCCTCCTCTGCATCTCTGTTCCCCTCTGCACCCCTCCTCTGCATCTCTGTTTCCCTCTGCACCTCTCCTCTGCATCTCTGTTCCCCTCTGCACCCCTCCTCTGCATCTCTGTTCTTCTCTGCACCTCTGTTCCCTTCTGCACCTCTGTTCCCCTCTGCACCTCTGTTCCCCTCTGCACCTCTCCTCTGCATCTCTGTTCCCCTCTACACCTCTCCTCTGCATCTCTGTTCCCCTCTGCATCTCTGTTCCCCTCTGCACCCCTCCTCTGCATCTCTGTTCCCCTCTGCACCCCTCCTCTGCAACTCTGTTCCCCTCTGCACCCCTCCTCTGCACCTCTCATCTGCATCTCTGTTCCCCTCTGCACCCCTCCTCTGCACCTCTGTTCCCCTCTGCACCTCTGTTCCCCTCTGCACCTCTGTTCCCCTCTGCATCTCTGTTCCCCTCTGCACCTCTCCTCTGCATCTCTGTTCCCCTCTGCACCCCTCCTCTGCATCTCTGTTCCCCTCTGCACCCCTCCTCTGCATCTCTGTTCCCCTCTGCACCCCTCCCGCACCTCTGTTCCCCTCTGCACCCCTCCTCTGCATCTCTGTTTCCCTCTGCACCTCTCCTCTGCATCTCTGTTCCCCTCTGCACCCCTCCTCTGCATCTCTGTTCTTCTCTGCACCTCTGTTCCCTTCTGCACCTCTGTTCCCCTCTGCACCTCTGTTCCCCTCTGCACCTCTCCTCTGCATCTCTGTTCCCCTCTACACCTCTCCTCTGCATCTCTGTTCCCCTCTGCATCTCTGTTCCCCTCTGCACCCCTCCTCTGCATCTCTGTTCCCCTCTGCACCCCTCCTCTGCAACTCTGTTCCCCTCTGCACCCCTCCTCTGCACCTCTCATCTGCATCTCTGTTCCCCTCTGCACCCCTCCTCTGCACCTCTGTTCCCCTCTGCACCTCTGTTCCCCTCTGCACCTCTGTTCCCCTCTGCACCTCTGTTCCCCTCTGCATCTCTGTTCCCCTCTGCACCTCTCCTCTGCATCTCTGTTCCCCTCTGCACCTCTCCTTTGCATCTCTGTTCCCCTCTGCACCTCTCCTCTGCATCTCTGTTCCCCTCTGCACCTCTCCTCTGCATCTCTGTTCCCCTTTGCACCCCTCCTCTGCACCCCTCCTCTGCATCTCTGTTCCCCTCTGCACCCCTCCCCTGCATCTCTGTTCCCCTCTGCACCTCTGTTCCCCTCTGCACCTCTGTTCCCCTCTGCACCTTTTGTTCCCCTCTGCCCCCCTCCTCTGCATCTCTGTTACCCTGTGCACCCCTCCTCTGCACCTCTGTTCCCCTCTGCACCTCTGTTCCCCTCGGCACCTCTGTTCCCCTCGGCACCTCTGTTCCCCTCTGCACCTTTTGTTCCCCTCTGCACCCCTCCTCCGCACCTCTGTTCCCCTCTGCACCCCTCCTCCGCACCTCTTTTCCCCTCTGCACCCCTCCTCCGCACCTCTGTTCCCCTCTGCACCCCTCCTCCGCACCTCTGTTCCCCTCTGCACCCCTCCTCTGCATCTCTGTTCCCCTCTGCACCCCTCCTCTGCATCTCTGTTCCCCTCTGCACCCCTCCTCTGCATCTCTGTTCCCCTCTGCACCCCTCCTCTGCATCTCTGTTCCCCTCTGCACCCCTCCTCTGCATCTCTGTTCCCTTCTGCACCTCTCCTCTGCATCTCTGTTCCCCTCTGCACCCCTCCACTGCATCTCTGTTCCCCTCTGCACCCCTCCACTGCATCTCTGTTCCCCTCTGCACCCCTCCTCTGCATCTCTGTTCCCATCTGTACCTCTCCTCTGCATCTCTGTTCCCCTCTGCACCCCTCCTCTGCATCTCTGTTCCCCTCTGCACCCCTCTTCTGCATCTCTGTTCCCCTCTGCACCCCTCCTCTGCATCTCTGTTCCCCTCTGCACCCCTCCTCTGCATCTCTGTTCCCCTCTGCACCTCTCCTCTGCATCTCTGTTCCGCTCTGCACCTCTGTTCCCCTCTGCACCCCTCCTCTGCATCTCTGTTCTCCTCTGCACCCCTCCCCTGCACCTCTGTTCCCCTCTGCACCTCTGTTCCCCTCTGCACCTTTTGTTCCCCTCTGCACCCTTCCTCCGCACCTCTGTTCCCCTCTGCACCCTTCCTCCGCACCTCTGTTCCCCTCTGCACCCCTCCTCCGCATCTCTGTTCCCCTCTGCACCCCTCCTCCGCACCTCTGTTCCCCTCTGCACCCCTCCTCTGCATCTCTGTTCCCCTCTGCACCTCTGTTCCCCTCTGCACCTCTGTTCCCCTCTGCACCTTTTGTTCCCCTCTGCACCCCTCCTCCGCACCTCTGTTCCCCTCTGCACCCCTCCTCCGCACCTCTGTTCCCCTCTGCACCCCTCCTCCGCACCTCTGTTCCCCTCTGCACCCCTCCTCTGCATCTCTGTTCCCCTCTGCATCCCTCCTCGGCATCTCTGTTCCGCTCTGCACCTCTGTTCCCCTCTGCACCCCTCCTCTGCATCTCTGTTCTCCTCTGCACCCCTCCCCTGCACCTCTGTTCCCCTCTGCACCTCTGTTCCCCTCTGCACCTCTGTTCCCCTCTGCACCTTTTGTTCCCCTCTGCACCCTTCCTCCGCACCTCTGTTCCCCTCTGCACCCCTCCTCCGCATCTCTGTTCCCCTCGGCACCCCTCCTCCGCACCTCTGTTCCCCTCTGCACCCCTCCTCTGCATCTCTGTTCCCCTCTGCACCTCTGGTCCCCTCTGCACCTCTGTTCCCCTCTGCACCTCTGTTCCCCTCTGCACCTTTTGTTCCCCTCTGCACCCCTCCTCCGCACCTCTGTTCCCCTCTGCACCCCTCCTCCGCACCTCTGTTCCCCTCTGCACCCCTCCTCTGCACCTCTGTTCCCCTCTGCACCTCTGTTCCCCTCTGCACCTTTTGTTCCACTCTGCACCCCTCCTCCGCACCTCTGTTCCCCTCTGCACCCCTCCTCCGCACCTCTGTTCCCCTCTGCACCCCTCCTCCGCACCTCTGTTCCCCTCTGCACCCCTCCTCTGCATCTCTGTTCCCCTCTGCACCCCTCCTCTGCATCCCTACTCTGCATCTCTGTTCCCCTCTGCACCCCTCCTCTGCATCTCTGTTCCCCTCTGCACCCCTCCTCTGCATCTCTTTTCCCCTCTGCACCCCTCCCGCACATCTGTTCCCCTCTGCACCCCTCCTCTGCATCTCTGTTTCCCTCTGCACCTCTCCTCTGCATCTCTGTTCCCCTCTGCACCCCTCCTCTGCATCTCTGTTCTTCTCTGCACCTCTGTTCCCTTCTGCACCTCTGTTCCCCTCTGCACCTCTGTTCCCCTCTGCACCTCTCCTCTGCATCTCTATTCCCCTCTGCACCTCTCCTCTGCATCTCTGTTCCCCTCTGCATCTCTGTTCCCCTCTGCACCCCTCCTCTGCATCTCTGTTCCCCTCTGCACCCCTCCTCTGCAACTCTGTTCCCCTCTGCACCCCTCCTCTGCACCTCTCATCTGCATCTCTGTTCCCCTCTGCACCCCTCCTCTGCACCTCTGTTCCCCTCTGCACCTCTGTTCCCCTCTGCATCTCTGTTCCCCTCTGCACCTCTCCTCTGCATCTCTGTTCCCCTCTGCACCTCTCCTTTGCATCTATGTTCCCCTCTGCACCTCTCCTCTGCATCTCTGTTCCCCTCTGCACCTCTCCTCTGCATCTCTGTTCCCCTTTGCACCCCTCCTCTGCACCCCTCCTCTGCATCTCTGTTCCCCTCTGCACCCCTCCCCTGCATCTCTGTTCCCCTCTGCACCTCTGTTCCCCTCTGCACCTCTGTTCCCCTCTGCACCTCTCTTCCCCTCTGCACCTTTTGTTCCCCTCTGCCCCCCTCCTCTGCATCTCTGTTACCCTGTGCACCCCTCCCCTGCACCTCTGTTCCCCTCTGCACCTCTGTTCCCCTCGGCACCTCTGTTCCCCTCTGCACCTTTTGTTCCCCTCTGCACCCCTCCTCCGCACCTCTGTTCCCCTCTGCACCCCTCCTCCGCACCTCTGTTCCCCTCTGCACCCCTCCTCCGCACCTCTGTTCCCCTCTGCACCCCTCCTCTGCATCTCTGTTCCCCTCTGCACCCCTCCTCTGCATCCCTACTCTGCATCTCTGTTCCCCTCTGCACCCCTCCTCTGCATCTCTGTTCCCCTCTGCACTCCTCCTCCGCACCTCTCTTCCCCTCTGCACCCCTCATATGCACCTTTGTTCCTCTCTGCACCCCTCCTCTGCACCTTTGTTCCCCTCTGCACCCCTCCTCTTCATCTCTGTTCCCCTGCGCACCCCTCCTCTGCATCTCTGTTCCCCTCTGCACCCCTCCTCTGCATCTCTGTTCCCCTCTGCACCCCTCCTCTGCATCTCTGTTCCCCTCTGCACCCCTCCTCTGCATCTCTGTTCCCCTCTGCACCCCACCTCTGCATCTCTGTTCCCCTCTGCACCCCTCCTCTGCATCTCTGTTCCCTTCTGCACCTCTCCTCTGCATCTCTGTTCCCCTCTGCACCCCTCCACTGCATCTCTGTTCCCCTCTGCACCCCTCCACTGCATCTCTGTTCCCCTCTGCACCCCTCCTCTGCATCTCTGTTCCCATCTGTACCTCTCCTCTGCATCTCTGTTCCCCTCTGCACCCCTCCTCTGCATCTCTGTTCCCCTCTGCACCCCTCTTCTGCATCTCTGTTCCCCTCTGCACCCCTCCTCTGCATCTCTGTTCCCCTCTGCACCCCTCCTCTGCATCTCTGTTCCCCTCTGCACCCCTCCTCTGCATCTCTGTTCCCCTCTGCACCCCTCCTCTGCATCTCTGTTCCCCTCTGCACCTCTCCTCTGCATCTCTGTTCCCCTCTGCACCTCTCCTCTGCATCTCTGTTCCCCTCTGCACCTCTCCTCTGCATCTCTGTTCCCCTTTGCACCCCTCCTCTGCACCCCTCCTCTGCATCTCTGTTCCCCTCTGCACCCCTCCCCTGCATCTCTGTTCCCCTCTGCACCTCTGTTCCCCTCTGCACCTCTGTTCCCCTCTGCACCTTTTGTTCCCCTCTGCCCCCCTCCTCTGCATCTCTGTTACCCTGTGCACCCCTCCTCTGCACCTCTGTTCCCCTCTGCACCTCTGTTCCCCTCGGCACCTCTGTTCCCCTCTGCACCTTTGGTTCCCCTCTGCACCCCTCCTCCGCACCTCTGTTCCCCTCTGCACCCCTCCTCCGCACCTCTGTTCCCCTCTGCACCCCTCCTCCGCACCTCTGTTCCCCTCTGCACCCCTCCTCTGCATCTCTGTTCCCCTCTGCACCCCTCCTCTGCATCCCTACTCTGCATCTCTGTTCCCCTCTGCACCCCTCCTCTGCATCTCTGTTCCCCTCTGCACTCCTCCTCCGCACCTCTGTTCCCCTCTGCACCCCTCATATGCACCTTTGTTCCTCTCTGCACACCTCCTCTGCACCTTTGTTCCCCTCTGCACCCCTCCTCTTCATCTCTGTTCCCCTGCGCACCCCTCCTCTGCACCTCTGTTCCCCTCTGCACCCCTCCTCTGCATCTCTGTTCCCCTCTGCACCCCTCCTCTGCATCTCTGTTCCCCTCTGCACCCCTCCTCTGCATCTCTGTTCCCCTCTGCACCCCTCCTCTGCATCTCTGTTCCCTTCTGCACCTCTCCTCTGCATCTCTGTTCCCCTCTGCACCCCTCCACTGCATCTCTGTTCCCCTCTGCACCCCTCCACTGCATCTCTGTTCCCCTCTGCACCCCTCCTCTGCATCTCTGTTCCCATCTGTACCTCTCCTCTGCATCTCTGTTCCCCTCTGCACCCCTCCTCTGCATCTCTGTTCCCCTCTGCACCCCTCTTCTGCATCTCTGTTCCCCTCTGCACCCCTCCTCTGCATCTCTGTTCCCCTCTGCACCCCTCCTCTGCATCTCTGTTCCCCTCTGCACCCCTCCTCTGCATCTCTGTTCCCCTCTGCACCTCTCCTCTGCATCTCTGTTCCCCTCTGCACCCCTCCTCTGCATCTATGTTCCTCTCTGCACCCCTCCCGCACCTCTGTTCCCCTCTGCACCCCTCCTCTGCATCTCTGTTCCCCTCTGCACTCCTCCTCTGCTTCTCTGTTCCCCTCTGCACCCCTCCTCTGCATCTCTGTTCCCCTCTGCACTCCTCCTCCGCACCTCTGTTCCCCTCTGCACCCCTCATATGCACCTTTGTTCCTCTCTGCACCCCTCCTCTGCACCTTTGTTCCCCTCTGCACCCCTCCTCTTCATCTCTGTTCCCCTGCGCACCCCTCCTCTGCACCTCTGTTCCCCTCTGCACCCCTCCTCTGCATCTCTGTTCCCCTCTGCACCCCTCCTCTGCATCTCTGTTCCCCTCTGCACCCCTCCTCTGCATCTCTGTTCCCCTCTGCACCCCTCCTCTGCATCTCTGTTCCCCTCTGCACCCCTCCTCTGCATCTCTGTTCCCTTCTGCACCTCTCCTCTGCATCTCTGTTCCCCTCTGCACCCCTCCACTGCATCTCTGTTCCCCTCTGCACCCCTCCACTGCATCTCTGTTCCCCTCTGCACCCCTCCTCTGCATCTCTGTTCCCATCTGTACCTCTCCTCTGTATCTCTGTTCCCCTCTGCACCCCTCCTCTGCATCTCTGTTCCCCTCTGCACCCCTCTTCTGCATCTCTGTTCCCCTCTGCACCCCTCCTCTGCATCTCTGTTCCCCTCTGCACCCCTCCTCTGCATCTCTGTTCCCCTCTGCACCCCTCCTCTGCATCTCTGTTCCCCTCTGCACCCCTCCTCTGCATCTCTGTTCCCCTCTGCACCTCTCCTCTGCATCTCTGTTCCCCTCTGCACCCCTCCTCTGCATCTATGTTCCCCTCTGCACCCCTCCCGCACCTCTGTTCCCCTCTGCACCCCTCCTCTGCATCTCTGTTCCCCTCTGCACCTCTCTTCTGCATCTCTGTTCCCCTCTGCACCCCTCCTCTGCATCTCTGTTCCCCTCTGCACCTCTGTTCCCTTCTGCACCTCTGTTCCCCTCTGCACCTCTGTTCCCCTCTGCACCTCTGTTCCCCTCTGCACCTCTCCTCTGCATCTCTGTTCCCCTCTGCATCTCTGTTCCCCTCTGCACCCCTCCTCTGCATCTCTGTTCCCCTCTGCACCCCCCCTCTGCATCTGTTCCCCTCTGCACCCCTCCTCTGCACCTCTGTTCCCCTCTGCACCTCTGTTCCCCTCTGCACCTCTGTTCCCCTCTGCACCTCTCCTCTGCATCTCTGTTCCCCTCTGCACCTCTCCTTTGCATCTCTGTTCCCCTCTGCACCTCTCCTCTGCATCTCTTTTCCCCTCTGCACCTCTCCTCTGCATCTCTGTTCCCCTCTGCACCCCTCCTCTGCATCTCTGTTCCCCTCTGCACCCCTCCTCTGCATCTCTGTTCCCCTCTGCACCCCTCCTCTGCATCTCTGTTCCGCTCTGCACCTCTGTTCCCCTCTGCATCCCTCCTCTGCATCTCTGTTCTCCTCTGCACCCCTCCCCTGCACCTCTGTTCCCCTCTGCACCTCTGTTCCCCTCTGCACCTCTGTTCCCCTCTGCACCTTTTGTTCCCCTCTGCCCCCCTCCTCTGCATCTCTGTTCCCCTGTGCACCCCTCCTCTGCACCTCTGTTCCCCTCTGCACCTCTGTTCCCCTCTGCACCTTTTGTTCCACTCTGCACCCCTCCTCCGCACCTCTGTTCCCCTCTGCACCCCTCCTCCGCACCTCTGTTCCCCTCTGCACCCCTCCTCTGCATCTCTGTTCCCCTCTGCACCCCTCCTCTGCATCCCTACTCTGCATCTCTGTTCCCCTCTGCACCCCTCCTCTGCATCTCTGTTCCCCTCTGCACCCCTCCTCTGCATCTCTGTTCCCCTCTGCACCCCTCCCGCACCTCTGTTCCCCTCTGCACCCCTCCTCTGCATCTCTGTTTCCCTCTGCACCTCTCCTCTGCATCTCTGTTCCCCTCTGCACCCCTCCTCTGCATCTCTGTTCTTCTCTGCACCTCTGTTCCCCTCTGCACCTCTGTTCCCCTCTGCACCTCTGTTCCCCTCTGCACCTCTCCTCTGCATCTCTGTTCCCCTCTGCACCTCTCCTCTGCATCTCTGTTCCCCTCTGCACCTCTGTTCCCCTCTGCACCCCTCCTCTGCACCTCTGTTCCCCTCTGCACCCCTCCTCTGCATCTCTGTTCCCCTCTGCACCCCTCCTCTGCATCCCTACTCTGCATCTCTGTTCCCCTCTGCACCCCTCCTCTGCATCTCTGTTCCCCTCTGCACTCCTCCTCCGCACCTCTGTTCCCCTCTGCACCCCTCATATGCACCTTTGTTCCTCTCTGCACCCCTCCTCTGCACCTTGGTTCCCCTCTGCACCCCTCCTCTGCATCTCTGTTCCCCTGCGCACCCCTCCTCTGCACCTCTGTTCCCCTCTGCACCCCTCCTCTGCATCTCTGTTCCCCTCTGCACCCCTCCTCTGCATCTCTGTTCCCCTCTGCACCCCTCATCTGCATCTCTGTTCCCCTCTGCACCCCTCCTCTGCAACTCTGTTCCCCTCTGCACCCCTCCTCTGCACCTCTCATCTGCATCTCTGTTCCCCTCTGCACCCCTCCTCTGCACCTCTGTTCCCCTCTGCACCTCTGTTCCCCTCTGCACCTCTGTTCCCCTCTGCATCTCTGTTCCCCTCTGCACCTCTCCTCTGCATCTCTGTTCCCCTCTGCACCTCTCCTTTGCATCTCTGTTCCCCTCTGCACCTCTCCTCTGCATCTCTGTTCCCCTCTGCACCTCTCCTCTGCATCTCTGTTCCCCTCTGCACCTCTCCTCTGCATCTCTGTTCCCCTCTGCACCCCTCCTCTGCACCCCTCCTCTGCATCTCTGTTCCCCTCTGCACCCCTCCCCTGCATCTCTGTTCCCCTCTGCACCTCTGTTCCCCTCTGCACCTCTGTTCCCCTCTGCACCTTTTGTTCCCCTCTGCATCTCTGTTACCCTGTGCACCCCTCCTCTGCACCTCTGTTCCCCTCTGCACCCCTCCTCTGAATCTCTGTTCCCCTCTGCACCCCTCCTCTGCATCCCTACTCTGCATCTCTGTTCCCCTCTGCACCCCTCCTCTGCATCTCTGTTCCCCTCTGCACTCCTCCTCCGCACCTCTGTTCCCCTCTGCACCCCTCATATGCACCTTTGTTCCTCTCTGCACCCCTCCTCTGCACCTTGGTTCCCCTCTGCACCCCTCCTCTGCATCTCTGTTCCCCTGCGCACCCCTCCTCTGCACCTCTGTTCCCCTCTGCACCCCTCCTCTGCATCTCTGTTCCCCTCTGCACCCCTCCTCTGCATCTCTGTTCCCCTCTGCACCCCTCATCTGCATCTCTGTTCCCCTCTGCATCCTCATCTGCATCTCTGTTCCCCTCTGCACCACTCCTCTGCATCTCTGTTCCCCTCTGCACCCCTCCTCTGCATCTCTGTTCCCCTCTGCACCCCTCCTCTGCACGTCTGTTCACCTCTACACCTTTGTTCCCATCTGCACCCCTCCTCTGCATCTCTGTTCCCCTCTGCACCCCTCCTCTGCCCCTCTGCACGCCTCCTCTTCATCTATGTTCCCCTCTGCATCCCTCATCTGCGCCTTTGTTCCCCTCTGCACCCCTCATCTGCACCTTTGTTCCCCTCTGCACCCCTCATCTGCACCTTTGTTCCCCTCTGCACCCCTCATCTGCACCTTTGTTCCCCTCTGCACCCCTGCTCTACACCTCTGTTCCCCTCTGCACCCTTCCTCTGCACCTTTGTTCCCCTCTGCACCCCTCCTCTGCATCTCTGTTCCCCTCTGCACCCCTCCTCTGCATCTCTGTTCCCCTCTGCACCCCTCCTCTGCACCTTTGTTCCCCTCTGCACCCCTCCTCTGCATCTCTGTTCCCCTCTGCACTCCTCCTCTGCTTCTCTGTTCCCCTCTGCACCCCTCCTCTGCATCTCTGTTCCCCTCAAACCCCCTCACACACATATCAGTTTCTTTCACACACACACAATATACCCCCCTGTACCCCCCTGCACGTCTGTCCCCCCCACACATACACATACCTGTTACCCCTCTGTACCCCCCTGCATGTTTGTCCCCCCCCACACACACACACCTGTTTCCCCTCTGTACCCCCTGCAAGTTTGCCCCCACACACACACCGGTTACCCCTCTGTACCCCCTGCATGTTTTTCCCCCCCACACAGACACACATGTTACCCCTCTGTACCCCCTGCATGTCTGCCCACTCCCCACACACATACACCTGTTATCCCTCTGTAGCCTGCTGCACGTCTGTACCCCCCTGCATGTCTGCCCCCCCCACACACACAGACAATCTGTTACCCCTCTGTACCCCCCTGCATGTCTGTTTCCCCCCCTCCCCCATGCACACACACCTCTTACCCCTCTGTACCCCCCTGCATCCCTCCCCCACACCTGTTACCTCTCTTTACCCTCTGCACATCTGTTCCGCCTCTGTACCTCCCTGCACGACTCTTCCTCTCCCCTCCACTCACACACCTGTTCCCCCTATGTACCCCCCGCATGTCTGTCCCCCCACACACATCTGTTCCCCCTCTGTACCCCCCCACACACACCTCTGTTCCCCCTATGCACCCCACACACCTCTTTTCCCCCAAGTACCCCCCTGCACGTCTGTTCCTACCCCCCACCACACACACACACACACGCACACACGCACGCTGGCACATGCACTATAAACTTGACAGAGTACATTTTTTATTTCATGTGATTGCAGACTGCAACACTAAGCATGCTGCCACTATACCTGAGCCAGTGATGGTGATGGTTTTACTCCAGGAGAGCGGCGCTGCTGCCTGCCTGTTCTTCCACAACAGATCCCCGATCAACCAGGAGGAGGGGGAGCGGATATCGGCAAGCCCAGAGTTACATGCCATCTCATCCACCCCAGCCAGTTCCACCGATCATGCTGCACTTCCGGACCGGCTGGCTGTCTCCTCTCATCTTCTCACTGCCGCTGCTAGGACGGCACTGCAGGCTGGGGACAGAACGGTCCGGGATCTCTTCACAGGCGCAATCGCCCTCTAGCCTGGCGGTTGGCACCAGGAGGCAGCATGTGTTTAAAAAATGGCAATCCTGGAGATATTTTAATAATCCGAATCCACAGCGAGTGGCTGGGGATCCGGATTTTGCCGCCCCCCCTAACCTGGCACCCTAGGCAGCCGCCTGACCCGCCTATTGCAAGCGCCAGCCCTGGTTGGCTGCTAGATACAAGCTCCAGGATTTATCCAACAGATAATTAATCCAGCTGTGAGCGGCTGTTCCCCGGATTATGTACAGAGAGAGACTTTCATTGAAGTCAGCAGTTCCAAGCTAAACTTCACCCTCATACCCTCCGTACCCGACTGAGACGGAGTTTGTTCAACTGGTTTATGCAAAATAAAAGTCCTAATAAGGAAGTCAAGTGTTGTCTCTACAATTACTGGGCCACCAACCCCAGGAACCCCTAGACAAGAACAACGAGTATGAAACCTGGGAACCCCTAGACAAGGACAATGAGTACGAAACCTGGGAACCCCTAGACAAGGACAACGAGTGCAAAACCCCGGGAACCCCTAGACAAGGACAACAAGTGCGAAACCCCAGGAACCCCTAGACAAGGACAACGAGTGCGAAACCCCGGGAACCCCTAGACAAGGACAACAAGTGGGAAACCCCAGGAACCTCTAGACAAGGACAACGAGTGCGAAACCCGGGAACCCCTAGACAAGAACAACGAGTACGAAACCCCGGGAACCCCTAGACAAGAACAACGAGTACGAAACCCCGGGAACCTCTAGACAAGGACAACGAGTGCGAAACTCTGGGAACCCCTAGACAAGGACAACAAGTGCGAAACCCCAGGAACATCTAGACAAGGATAACGAGTGCGAAACCCCAGGAACCTCTAGACAAGGACAACGAGTGCGAAACTCCAGGAACCCCTAGACAAGAACAACGAGTACGAAAACCCCAGGAACCCCTAGACAAGAACAACGAGTACGAAACCCCGGGAACCCCTAGACAAGGACAACGAGTGCGAAACCCCGGGAACCCCTAGACAAGCACAACGAGTGTGAAACCCCGGGAACCCCTAGACAAGGACAACAAGTGCGTAACCCCAGGAACCTCTAGACAAGGAAAACGAGTGCGAAACCCCAGGAACCCCTAGACAAGAACAACGAGTACGAAGCCCCGGGAACCCCTAGACAAAGACAACGAGTACGAAACCCCGGGAACCCCTAGACAAGGACAACGACTGCGAAACCCCGGGAACCCCTAGACAAGGACAACGATTACGAAACCCGGGAACCCCTAGACAAGAACAACGAGTACAAAACCCCGGGAACCCCTAGACAAGAACAAGTGCGAAACCTCGGGAACCCCTAGACAAGGACAACGAGTGCGAAACCCCAGGAACCTCTAGACAAGGACAACGAGTGCGAAACCCCAGGAACCTCTAGACAAGGACAACGAGTGCGAAACTCCGGGAACCCCTAGACAAGAACAACGAGTACGAAACCCCAGGAACCCCTAGACAAGAACAATGAGTACGAAACCCCGGGAACCCCTAGACAAGGACAACGAGTGCGAAACCCCGGGAACCCCTAGACAAGCACAACGAGTGCGAAACCCCGGGAACCACTAGACAAGAACAACGAGTACGAAACCCCAGGAACCCCTAGACAAGAACAACGAGTACGAAACCCCGGGAACCCCTAGACAAAGACAACGAGTGCAAAACCCCGGGAACCCCTAGACAAGGACAACGAGTGCGAAACCCCGGGAACCCCTAGACAAGGACAACGAGTGCGAAACCCCAGGAACCTCTAGACAAGGACAACGAGTGCGAAACTCCGGGAACCCCTAGACAAGAACAAGGAGTACGAAACCCCAGGAACCCCTAGACAAGAACAATGAGTACGAAACCCCAGGAACCTCTAGACAAGGACAACAAGTGCGAAACCTCGGGAACCCCTAGACAAGGACAACGAGTACGAAACCCCGGGAACCCCTAGACAAGGACAACGAGTGGGAAACCCCAGGAACCTCTAGACAAGGACAATGAGTGCGAAACCCCAGGAACCTCTAGACAAGGACAACGAGTGCGAAACTCCGGGAACCCCTAGACAAGCACAACAAGTGCGAAACCCCAGGAACCTCTAGACAAGGACAACGAGTGCGAAACCCCAGGAACCTCTAGACAAGGACAACGAGTGTGAAACTCCGGGAACCCCTAGACAAGAACAACGATTACGAAACCCCAGGAACCCCTAGACAAGAACAATGAGTACGAAACCCCGGGAACCCCTAGACAAGGACAACGAGTGCGAAACCCCGGGAACCCCTAGACAAGGACAACGAGTGCGAAACCCCGGGAACCACTAGACAAGAACAACGAGTACGAAACCCCAGGAACCCCTAGACAAGAACAACGAGTACGAAACCCTGGGAACCCCTAGACAAAGACAACGAGTGCAAAACCCCGGGAACCCCTAGACAAGGACAACGAGTGTGAAACCCCGGGAACCCCTAGACAAGGACAACGAGTACGAAACCCGGGAACCCCTAGACAAGAACAACAAGTACAAAACCCCGGGAACCCCTAGACAAGAACGAGTGCGAAACCCCGGGAACCCCTAGACAAGGACAACAAGTGCAAAACCCCAGGAACCTCTAGACAAGGACAACGAGTATGAAACCCCAGGAACCCCTAGACAAGAACAACGAGTATGAAACCCCAGGAACCCCTAGATAAAGACAACGAGTACGAAGCCCCGGGAACCCCTAGACAAAGACAACGAGTACGAAACCCCGGGAACCCCTAGACAAGGACAACGACTGCGAAACCCCGGGAACCCCTAGACAAGGACAACGATTACGAAACCCGGGAACCCCTAGACAAGAACAACGAGTACAAAACCCCGGGAACCCCTAGACAAGAACAAGTGCGAAACCTCGGGAACCCCTAGACAAGGACAACGAGTACGAAACCCCGGGAACCCCTAGACAAGGACAACGAGTGGGAAACCCCGGGAACCCCTAGACAAGGACAACGAGTGCGAAACCCCAGGAACCTCTAGACAAGGACAACGAGTGCGAAACCCCAGGAACCTCTAGACAAGGACAACGAGTGCGAAACTCCGGGAACCCCTAGACAAGAACAACGAGTACGAAACCCCAGGAACCCCTAGACAAGAACAATGAGTACGAAACCCCGGGAACCCCTAGACAAGGACAACGAGTGCGAAACCCCGGGAACCCCTAGACAAGGACAACGAGTGCGAAACCCCGGGAACCCCTAGACAAGGACAACGAGTGCGAAACCCCGGGAACCACTAGACAAGAACAACGAGTACGAAACCCCAGGAACCCCTAGACAAGAACAACGAGTACGAAACCCCGGGAACCCCTAGACAAAGACAACGAGTGCAAAACCCCGGGAACCCCTAGACAAGGACAACGAGTGCGAAACCCCGGGAACCCCTAGACAAGGACAACGAGTGCGAAACCCCAGGAACCTCTAGACAAGGACAACGAGTGCGAAACTCCGGGAACCCCTAGACAAGAACAACGAGTACGAAACCCCAGGAACCCCTAGACAAGAACAATGAGTACGAAACCCCAGGAACCTCTAGACAAGGACAACAAGTGCGAAACCTCGGGAACCCCTAGACAAGGACAACGAGTACGAAACCCCGGGAACCCCTAGACAAGGACAACGAGTGGGAAACCCCAGGAACCTCTAGACAAGAACAACAAGTACAAAACCCCGGGAACCCCTAGACAAGAACGAGTGCGAAACCCCGGGAACCCCTAGACAAGGACAACAAGTGCAAAACCCCAGGAACCTCTAGACAAGGACAACGAGTATGAAACCCCAGGAACCCCTAGACAAGAACGAGTACGAAACCCCAGGAACCCCTAGATAAAGACAACGAGTGCGAAACCCCAGGAACCCCTAGACAAGAACAAGTGCTAAACCTCGGGAACCCCTAGACAAGAACGAGTGCGAAACCCCGGGAACCCCTAGACAAGGACAACGAGTACGAAACCCCGGGAACCCCTAGACAAGGACAACGAGTATGAAACCCGGGAACCCCTAGACAAGGACAACGAGTGCGAAACCCCGGGAACCCCTAGACAAAGACCAGTGCGAAACCCCGGGAACCCCTAGACAAGGACAACGAGTGCGAAACCCCAGGAACCCCTAGTCAAGGACAACGAGTACGAAACCCGGGAACCCCTAGACAAGAACAACGAGTACAAAACCCCGGGAACCCCTAGACAAGAACGAGTGCGAAACCCCGGGAACCCCTAGACAAGGACAAGTGCGAAACCTCTGGAACCCCTAGACAAGAATGAGTGCGAAACCCCGGGAACCCCTAGACAAGGACAACGAGTACGAAACCCCGGGAACCCCTAGACAAGGACAACAAGTGGGAAACCCCAGGAACCTCTAGACAAGGACAACGAGTGCGAAACCCCAGGAACCTCTAGACAAGGACAACGAGTGCGAAACTCCGGGAACCCCTAGACAAGGACAACAAGTGCGAAACCCCAGGAACCTCTAGACAAGGACAACGAGTGCGAAACCCCAGGAACCTCTAGACAAGGACAACGAGTGCGAAACTCCGGGAACCCCTAGACAAGGACAACAAGTGCGAAACCCCAGGAACCTCTAGACAAGGACAACGAGTGCGAAACCCCAGGAACCTCTAGACAAGGACAACGAGTGCGAAACCCCGGGAACCCCTAGACAAGGACAACAAGTGCGAAACCCCAGGAACCTCTAGACAAGGACAACGAGTGCGAAACCCCAGGAACCCCTAGACAAAAACAACGAGTACGAAACCCCGGGAACCCCTAGACAAGGACAACAAGTGCGAAACCCCAGGAACCTCTAGACAAGGACAACGAGTGCGAAACCCCGGGAACCCCTAGACAAAAACAACGAGTACGAAACCCCGGGAACCCCTAGACAAAGACAACGAGTGCAAAACCCCGGGAACCCCTAGACAAGGACAACGAGTGCGAAACCCCGGGAACCCCTAGACAAGGACAACGAGTACGAAACCCGGGAACCCCTAGACAAGAACAACGAGTACAAAACCCCGGGAACCCCTAGACAAGAACGAGTGCGAAACCCCGGGAACCCCTAGACAAGGACAACAAGTGCAAAACCCCAGGAACCTCTAGACAAGGACAACAAGTATGAAACCCCGGGAACCCCTAGACAAGAACAACGAGTACGAAACCCCAGGAACCCCTAGACAAAGACAACAAGTGCGAAACCCCGGGAACCCCTAGACAAGGACAATGAGTGCAAAACCCCGGGAACCCCTAGACAAGGACAACGAGTACGAAACCCCGGGAACCCCTAGACAAAGACAACAAGTGCGAAACCCCGGGAACCCCTAGACAAGGACAATGAGTGCAAAACCCCGGGAACCCCTAGACAAGGACAACGAGTACGAAACCCCGGGAACCCCTAGACAAGAACAAGTGCTAAACCTCGGGAACCCCTAGACAAGAACGAGTGCGAAACCCCGGGAACCCCTAGACAAGGACAACGAGTACGAAACCCCAGGAACCCCTAGACAAGGACAACGAGTATGAAACCCGGGAAACCCTAGACAAGGACAACGAGTGCGAAACCCCTGGAACCCCTAGACAAGGACAACGAGTGCGAAACCCCGGGAACCCCTAGACAAAGACAACGAGTGCGAAACCCCGGGAACCCCTAGACAAGGACAACGAGTGCGAAACCCCAGGAACCCCTAGACAAAGACAACGAGTGCGAAACCCCGGGAACCCCTAGACAAGGACAACGAGTGCGAAACCCCGGGAACCCCTAGACAAGCACAACGAGTGCGAAACCCCGGGAACCACTAGACAAGAACAACGAGTACGAAACCCCAGGAACCCCTAGACAAGAACAACGAGTACGAAACCCCGGGAACCCCTAGACAAAGACAACGAGTGCAAAACCCCGGGAACCCCTAGACAAGGACAACGAGTGCGAAACCCCGGGAACCCCTAGACAAGGACAACGAGTGCGAAACCCCAGGAACCTCTAGACAAGAACAACGAGTGCGAAACTCCGGGAACCCCTAGACAAGAACAAGGAGTACGAAACCCCAGGAACCCCTAGACAAGAACAATGAGTACGAAACCCCAGGAACCTCTAGACAAGGACAACAAGTGCGAAACCTCGGGAACCCCTAGACAAGGACAACGAGTACGAAACCCCGGGAACCCCTAGACAAGGACAACGAGTGGGAAACCCCAGGAACCTCTAGACAAGGACAATGAGTGCGAAACCCCAGGAACCTCTAGACAAGGACAACGAGTGCGAAACTCCGGGAACCCCTAGACAAGCACAACAAGTGCGAAACCCCAGGAACCTCTAGACAAGGACAACGAGTGCGAAACCCCAGGAACCTCTAGACAAGGACAACGAGTGTGAAACTCCGGGAACCCCTAGACAAGAACAACGATTACGAAACCCCAGGAACCCCTAGACAAGAACAATGAGTACGAAACCCCGGGAACCCCTAGACAAGGACAACGAGTGCGAAACCCCGGGAACCCCTAGACAAGGACAACGAGTGCGAAACCCCGGGAACCACTAGACAAGAACAACGAGTACGAAACCCCAGGAACCCCTAGACAAGAACAACGAGTACGAAACCCTGGGAACCCCTAGACAAAGACAACGAGTGCAAAACCCCGGGAACCCCTAGACAAGGACAACGAGTGTGAAACCCCGGGAACCCCTAGACAAGGACAACGAGTACGAAACCCGGGAACCCCTAGACAAGAACAACAAGTACAAAACCCCGGGAACCCCTAGACAAGAACGAGTGCGAAACCCCGGGAACCCCTAGACAAGGACAACAAGTGCAAAACCCCAGGAACCTCTAGACAAGGACAACGAGTATGAAACCCCAGGAACCCCTAGACAAGAACAACGAGTATGAAACCCCAGGAACCCCTAGATAAAGACAACGAGTACGAAGCCCCGGGAACCCCTAGACAAAGACAACGAGTACGAAACCCCGGGAACCCCTAGACAAGGACAACGACTGCGAAACCCCGGGAACCCCTAGACAAGGACAACGATTACGAAACCCGGGAACCCCTAGACAAGAACAACGAGTACAAAACCCCGGGAACCCCTAGACAAGAACGAGTGCGAAACCCCGGGAACCCCTAGACAAGAACAAGTGCGAAACCTCGGGAACCCCTAGACAAGGACAACGAGTACGAAACCCCGGGAACCCCTAGACAAGGACAACGAGTGGGAAACCCCGGGAACCCCTAGACAAGGACAACGAGTGCGAAACCCCAGGAACCTCTAGACAAGGACAACGAGTGCGAAACCCCAGGAACCTCTAGACAAGGACAACGAGTGCGAAACTCCGGGAACCCCTAGACAAGAACAACGAGTACGAAACCCCAGGAACCCCTAGACAAGAACAATGAGTACGAAACCCCGGGAACCCCTAGACAAGGACAACGAGTGCGAAACCCCGGGAACCCCTAGACAAGGACAACGAGTGCGAAACCCCGGGAACCCCTAGACAAGGACAACGAGTGCGAAACCCCGGGAACCACTAGACAAGAACAACGAGTACGAAACCCCAGGAACCCCTAGACAAGAACAACGAGTACGAAACCCCGGGAACCCCTAGACAAAGACAACGAGTGCAAAACCCCGGGAACCCCTAGACAAGGACAACGAGTGCGAAACCCCGGGAACCCCTAGACAAGGACAACGAGTGCGAAACCCCAGGAACCTCTAGACAAGGACAACGAGTGCGAAACTCCGGGAACCCCTAGACAAGAACAACGAGTACGAAACCCCAGGAACCCCTAGACAAGAACAATGAGTACGAAACCCCAGGAACCTCTAGACAAGGACAACAAGTGCGAAACCTCGGGAACCCCTAGACAAGGACAACGAGTACGAAACCCCGGGAACCCCTAGACAAGGACAACGAGTGGGAAACCCCAGGAACCTCTAGACAAGAACAACAAGTACAAAACCCCGGGAACCCCTAGACAAGAACGAGTGCGAAACCCCGGGAACCCCTAGACAAGGACAACAAGTGCAAAACCCCAGGAACCTCTAGACAAGGACAACGAGTATGAAACCCCAGGAACCCCTAGACAAGAACGAGTACGAAACCCCAGGAACCCCTAGATAAAGACAACGAGTGCGAAACCCCAGGAACCCCTAGACAAGAACAAGTGCTAAACCTCGGGAACCCCTAGACAAGAACGAGTGCGAAACCCCGGGAACCCCTAGACAAGGACAACGAGTACGAAACCCCGGGAACCCCTAGACAAGGACAACGAGTATGAAACCCGGGAACCCCTAGACAAGGACAACGAGTGCGAAACCCCGGGAACCCCTAGACAAAGACCAGTGCGAAACCCCGGGAACCCCTAGACAAGGACAACGAGTGCGAAACCCCAGGAACCCCTAGACAAGGACAACGAGTACGAAACCCGGGAACCCCTAGACAAGAACAACGAGTACAAAACCCCGGGAACCCCTAGACAAGAACGAGTGCGAAACCCCGGGAACCCCTAGACAAGGACAAGTGCGAAACCTCTGGAACCCCTAGACAAGAATGAGTGCGAAACCCCGGGAACCCCTAGACAAGGACAACGAGTACGAAACCCCGGGAACCCCTAGACAAGGACAACAAGTGGGAAACCCCAGGAACCTCTAGACAAGGACAACGAGTGCGAAACCCCAGGAACCTCTAGACAAGGACAACGAGTGCGAAACTCCGGGAACCCCTAGACAAGGACAACAAGTGCGAAACCCCAGGAACCTCTAGACAAGGACAACGAGTGCGAAACCCCAGGAACCTCTAGACAAGGACAACGAGTGCGAAACTCCGGGAACCCCTAGACAAGGACAACAAGTGCGAAACCCCAGGAACCTCTAGACAAGGACAACGAGTGCGAAACCCCAGGAACCTCTAGACAAGGACAACGAGTGCGAAACCCCGGGAACCCCTAGACAAGGACAACAAGTGCGAAACCCCAGGAACCTCTAGACAAGGACAACGAGTGCGAAACCCCAGGAACCCCTAGACAAAAACAACGAGTACGAAACCCCGGGAACCCCTAGACAAGGACAACAAGTGCGAAACCCCAGGAACCTCTAGACAAGGACAACGAGTGCGAAACCCCAGGAACCCCTAGACAAAAACAACGAGTACGAAACCCCGGGAACCCCTAGACAAAGACAACGAGTGCAAAACCCCGGGAACCCCTAGACAAGGACAACGAGTGCGAAACCCCGGGAACCCCTAGACAAGGACAACGAGTACGAAACCCGGGAACCCCTAGACAAGAACAACGAGTACAAAACCCCGGGAACCCCTAGACAAGAACGAGTGCGAAACCCCGGGAACCCCTAGACAAGGACAACAAGTGCAAAACCCCAGGAACCTCTAGACAAGGACAACAAGTATGAAACCCCGGGAACCCCTAGACAAGAACAACGAGTACGAAACCCCAGGAACCCCTAGACAAAGACAACAAGTGCGAAACCCCGGGAACCCCTAGACAAGGACAATGAGTGCAAAACCCCGGGAACCCCTAGACAAGGACAACGAGTACGAAACCCCGGGAACCCCTAGACAAAGACAACAAGTGCGAAACCCCGGGAACCCCTAGACAAGGACAATGAGTGCAAAACCCCGGGAACCCCTAGACAAGGACAACGAGTACGAAACCCCGGGAACCCCTAGACAAGAACAAGTGCTAAACCTCGGGAACCCCTAGACAAGAACGAGTGCGAAACCCCGGGAACCCCTAGACAAGGACAACGAGTACGAAACCCCAGGAACCCCTAGACAAGGACAACGAGTATGAAACCCGGGAACCCCTAGACAAGGACAACGAGTGCGAAACCCCTGGAACCCCTAGACAAGGACAACGAGTGCGAAACCCCGGGAACCCCTAGACAAAGACAACGAGTGCGAAACCCCGGGAACCCCTAGACAAGGACAACGAGTGCGAAACCCCAGGAACCCCTAGACAAAGACAACGAGTGCGAAACCCCGGGAACCCCTAGACAAGGACAACGAGTATGAAACCCGGGAACCCCTAGACAAGGACAACGAGTGCGAAACCCCGGGAACCCCTAGACAAAGACAACGAGTGCGAAACCCCGGGAACCCCTAGACAAGGACAACGAGTGCGAAACTCCAGGAACCCCTAGACAAGAACAACGAGTACAAAACCCCAGGAACCCCTAGACAAGAACGAGTGCGAAACCCCGGGAACCCCTAGACAAGGACAACAAGTGCGAAACCCCAGGAACCCCTAGACAAGGACAATGAGTGCAAAACCCCGGGAACCCCTAGACAAGGACAACGAGTACAAAACCCCGGGAACCCCTAGACAAAGACAACAAGTGCGAAACCCCGGGAACCCCTAGACAAGGACAATGAGTGCAAAACCCCGGGAACCCCTAGACAAGGACAACGAGTACGAAACCCCGGGAACCCCTAGACAAGAACAAGTGCTAAACCTCGGGAACCCCTAGACAAGAACGAGTGCGAAACCCCGGGAACCCCTAGACAAGGACAACGAGTACGAAACCCCGGGAACCCCTAGACAAGGACAACGAGTATGAAACCCGGGAACCCCTAGACAAGGACAACGAGTGCGAAACCCCTGGAACCCCTAGACAAGGACAACGAGTGCGAAACCCCGGGAACCCCTAGACAAAGACAACGAGTGCGAAACCCCGGGAACCCCTAGACAAGGACAACGAGTGCGAAACCCCAGGAACCCCTAGACAAAGACAACGAGTGCGAAACCCCGGGAACCCCTAGACAAGGACGAGTATGAAACCCGGGAACCCCTAGACAAGGACAACGAGTGCGAAACCCCGGGAACCCCTAGACAAAGACAACGAGTGCGAAACCCCGGGAACCCCTAGACAAGGACAACGAGTGCGAAACCCCAGGAACCCCTAGACAAGAACAACGAGTACAAAACCCCAGGAACCCCTAGACAAGAACGAGTGCGAAACCCCGGGAACCCCTAGACAAGGACAACAAGTGCGAAACCCCAGGAACCCCTAGACAAGAACAAGTGCGAAACCTCGGGAACCCCTAGACAAGAACAAGTACGAAACCCCTTGAACCCCTAGACAAGAACGAGTGCGAAACCCCGGGAACCCCTAGACAAGAACAACGAGCACGAAACCCTGGGAACCCCTAGACAAGAACAACGAGTATGAAACCTCGGGAACCCCAAGACCTTCCCCTTCCGGCAATTGGCGTCCGCACTGTAGCTGTCTTTCAGGAATAGCGTGGGTGTGAAGTGGTTAAAAAAAAAGAATGAAATAAAAAATAACCATCTTATAAAATTAAATTAGAATAAATTCAAATTTGAATACAATAAAAAAGGATAGAATAGAAACATTAGAATAGAAAAAGAAATACAGTAATAGATACAGTAACAGAATAACATAGAAAATAAATAACAGAATAAAAAATAGAATGAAATAAAAAATATATAACCATCTTATAAAATGTAAATTTCAAATGGAATAAATTCAAATTTGAATTCAATATAAAAGGATAGAATAGAAACAAATAGAATAAAACAGAATAATATAGAACAGAAATAAAGGAATAGAACGCCAACAATGCAGAGCTGATCTCGGATGTGGAAATTTGGGACAATTTAGGAAACATTGATCACAAGTCGATCGGTAAAACTGCGGCGGCTGGTCGGCAAGCGGTGAATCTCAGTTCTCTTGCCGGGTATATGAGGAATGTATTGGGAATATCTGGCTGATCGTATTCCCTATGTGGAAAGTGATCGGTGTTGGAGATCCTCGTCGATCACCTGGAAGGGAATGATTCGGGTGGATTCTAAATAAAATGGGAAGTGTTGTGTCTACAAATAACGGATTTCTAGGCCTGGGCTTCACTTCCTGGTAAAGTTCCCATAAAATGTGAATCGATCGATCTGCTGATTTCCTCTCATTATTAGTGACTTCTCCCTCTTGTGATGTGGGGGGTCTCATTGGAGGTCAGGGGCAGTATTTGGCATGACTCATATTACGCCTACTACTATTCATACAGCTACTACTACTACCCCTGCTCATATTACTAATACTACCTATGCTACTACTCATACAGCTACTCCTAGTACTACTACTACTCATACTACTACTACTCATACAGCTACTACTACTCATACAGCTACTCCTAGTACTACTACTACTTATACTACCTATACTACTACTACCCCTGCTCATATTATTACTACTACTACTACTCATACTTCTACTACTATTGCTACTCATACAGCTGCTGCTACTACTACAGCTGCTCATATTACTACTATTCTTACTAATACTACCTATTCAGCTACTACTACTACTTATACTACTACCCCTGCACATATTACTACTAATACTACCTATACTACTCATACTACTATTGCTTATTTTACTACCACTCATACTAATACTAATAATGCTACTTCTACTCATTCTACTATAAGTCATACTACTAATCATTCTACTACTACCACTACTCATATTACTACTACTACTATTCATACTTCTACTATTATTACTACTCATACAGCTGCTACTACTACCCCTGTTCATATTCCTACTAATACTACCCATACTACTACTACTACTCATACAGCTACTACTATTACTACTCATACAGCTGCTACTACTACCCCTGTTCATATTACTACTATTCATACTAATACTACCTATACTACTACTACTCATACAGCTACTACTTATACTACTACCTCTGCTCATATTACTACTAATACTACCTATACTACTCATACCACCAATGCTACTCATACTACTATTGCTTATTTTACTACCACTCATACTACTACTAATAATGCTACTCTTAATACTACTACTGCTCATTCTATTAGTCATACTACTAATCATTCTACTACCACTACTCATATTACTACTACTCATACAGCTACTACTACTACTTATACTACTACCCCTGCTCATATTACTAATACTACCTATACTACTCATACTACTATTGCTTATTTTACTACCACTCATACTACTACTAATACTAATAATGCTACTCCTACTACTTCTACTCATAATACTACTACTACTCATTCTACTATTAGTCATTCTACTAATCATTCTACTACTACTCATACTACTACTACATATACTACTACTCATACAGCTACTCCTACTACTAATCCTACAAATACTACTACCACTCATACTAATAATACTACTTCTACTGATACTTCTGCTACTACTACTTATTCTATTACTACGTCTACTGACACTACCAGGGCCGCTGTTACAAAGGATGGGGCCCCATACAGTGTACCTGATGGGACCCTGCGCCTGGCCCCACCTCAAAACAAAATGCAGGTTTTCATATACATGCGGGACCAACATGAACGTTCACAACTAAGCAGGACCGTGAGAGGACGGGGGCTCTAAAACTTTATTGAATTGTATTATTTATTTTATCACTTTGTTTTTACACGGCATCTCTACATTATTTTAAATCTCTTTTCTTGCTCTCAGAAGGGATGAAGAACACCGGCCATGACTGGTCCTCTTTATGGAGCGGTCGGGGGTCTCTTACACCTCATGTCTCTCCTCCGGAGACACCGCATTGATCCGGTGATTCTTCCGGCCGGTGATGGTTTTGGTCACACAAGAGACACCAGAAATGATAAAATCCTCACCGCTTCTGGTTTCTGACGTCACACATTGGGGGGAACAACATCCGTTCCTCTCGCTGTCCCGGGAACCCAATGCTGCTGGTCGCACCCTTACTGGGCTCCCCGATCGATGGGACTGGGAGAGATTGGTAAAGGTGGTATTAGGTGGGGGGAGGGGCCCCTTCTGCCTACTATAAAAGTAATCCAGGGACTTCTTAGCCGCTCAGATTACTTATACTTTGTGCAAAATCACTGGGGCTAAAAAATATCATCATCATTGCTGCAGCGATGACCCAGATATTACTCTTCCAGTCTAGAGACGTACCAGTACATCACTGGGTGGGGAAGGGGTTAAAGGGGTGTGGTGGGGGGTAAAAACACAGTTCAGCTGCACATGTTTACTGCCCCCAATGCAAGTGTAAAGTAGAGCCTCACTGTGTATTATGATCATCAGCATGGGAATCACACAGGCAGGGGGCGCTCTGTCACATGTTCCATGGCTGCTGGGGGTGCTGCTGACTTTGTTATGTCTGTTCTGTATTACATTGTGTAACACTCAGTACAGCCATAGATCAGCAAAGTCGGCAGCACCCCCAGCAGCCATGGAACATGTGACAGAGCGCCCCCCGCCTGTGTGATTCCCATGCTGATGATCATAATACACAGTGAGGATTCTATCCTCTATTCTTCACTCGCTGTGTCCAGTGCAGCCGCGCCATCCTCCTGCAGCTCCCTGTCAGCTGCTGAGCTGCTCACAAGTCTCGGCACCTGAGGAAGGGAGGTGGGAGCTGAGCGGAGCATTATTGTATCCCTCCACCAGGCAAGGCAGGGGGCAGCAGCAGCCGGTGTTCTGCCAAAAAACTGTCCCCCCATCGGATAGTGTCCGCCCCGGGCTGCGCAGGCGCAGGCCTCGCACATTACAGAGGACACGGAGACTCCGAAAGTCTCTGAAGAAGAACGGCGCCTGCGTCCAGGTTGAAGCCCCACCATCCAAGTGGACATAGAGTCGCTCGCCACGCTTTGAGCACAGCTTCACTTCGCTCGTCAATTTTTTTTATTATAACTCTATGTCCACTTGGATGGTGGGGCGGTGTAAACCGGGGCTCAGTGCGCAGGCGCCGTTTATCTCCGGAGACTTTCGGCGGCTCCTTGTCCTCCGTACTGCGCAAGCGCACTACAGGGCGGAGACTATCCGAAGGGGGACAGTATTCAACACAACACTGGGACTATATGGCAGTAGATGAGTGCGGGACTACAGAGTACACACACCCCCGAAAATTAAGAAAAAGACCCTCCATTGCACTCACCTCCAAGCAAGTAAAAGTGAGGGGAAATTTTAGAAAGTCCTAATTTCTTTAACATGCAGAAATGAACTGTAATGCTGCCGGCCCCCTTGTGGAGTGGGCCCGCTACAACAGGGATACTTTTACTTTGGTCATATAGTGTAGATGAATCCCTGTATCATGAGCGCCATCTAGTAGCCAAAATGTATCATTTTCCAAATGAGGGATTTCAGAAAACTATTCTGCATTTTGCCCACTAGATGGAGCCGACAACACAGAACTGAATCTGTGAGAAGAATTACAGAGAATTTTGTTTTGTCTTCTACAAAAACTTCTGACATTCCGAGAAGAAATGTTTTATAAAATGTCCCCGAAGTCAATGGGTCCCGCTACTTGTTTTATGTCAGAAATGATTTCCTGGGGATCGGAGATTCAATTTATGGTGGGAATTTATTTTGATCCAACTCTTTTATTTACATTAAAATAAACATTCAAAAGGATCAACATATAAAAATACATCCAGAAACATTACATGTTTACATAACACGTTTTATTAACAGGATATAAATTAGAGATGTACCAAAATATCAGTCACTGAAAATTATCAGCCAAAAATAGGATTATCTGTGTTTTTCTGATAAAAAAAGTGCCAGTAATGGGGTGATGTGTCCCATTGACTTCAAATCAAAACCAAAAAACAGCCACCCTGATGATCGTATCCACCAATCAGATCCCTTCATCTCCTCCCATTACAGGGAGATGAGAAATGTCTTTATATTACAAAGTATCACCAGTCAGGATCTGAGGAGGAAAAGTTCACATTACATTTTATTTATTACATCATAAAACCGCATGAAATGGTATGAAGACCCCGGAATGTCCTGTGATATGATGTGCAGTATATGGTCTGCGCCCCATTAATGTCCCCCAATAATATCACCAAACTAATAGCTGCTTCTCTATTTCTATCCATTATATATAGAATGTCCCTCCGTATTCTAGAGAATGGAATCCCAATCCCTGCTGTGTATGTAATGATGAATACATGAAGTGTGTGATAGTATACAGGAATAGTACCAGAAACCTCCATCCCATCCCCCATCGGGGTCCCCCCAGCACTCTTCAAGGGCTCCTCTGTCCCCTGATTTGGGGGCTCCCAGGCTGATGGATCTTCTGATGAGTCCTCCTGTATTGTCCTCCTCCAGACACAGCTTCATACAAACCCCCTTCTCATCTCTCCTGCAGGGATCAGTCCATGTGGGGGACACGGAGTCCGTGTGGAAAGGCCGGCAGTGACACATTGGGGGGAGACTCCGGAGAACACGGATCCCCCCACCATGGGGGAGGGGGAGCCGGCTGTGTGAGATAAATACCGGGGTGACAGATAAATGCCGGCTGTGTTCCCCGAGTCACATTATATATGAAATGTTCAGTTTTCTCTTCTTCATTACAAAACAGAATCCCCCGTCCTGTCCTGGTGTATTACTTCATCTGTGATCATCCATTCTCCTCTGGGGTCGGCTTTGTTCAGATTTATATCTCATCCACAGCAATGTCCCCTCCCCCTCCTCCATTCACAGCAATGTCCCCTCCCCTCCTCCATTCACAGCAATGTCCCCTCCCCCTCCTCCATTCACATCAATGTCCCCTCCCCCTCCTCCATTCACATCAATGTCCCCTCCTCCATTCACAGCAATGTCCCCTCCCCCTCCTCCATTCACAGCAATGTCCCCTCCTCCATTCACAGTAATGTCCCCTCCCCCTCCTCCATTCACATCAATGTCCCCTCCCCCCTCCTCCATTCACATCAATGTCCCCTCCTCCATTCACAGCAATGTCCCCTCCCCCTCCTCCATTCACAGCAATGTCCCCTCCTCCATTCACAGTAATGTCCCCTCCCCCTCCTCCATTCACATCAATGTCCCCTCCTCCATTCACAGCAATGTCCCCTACCCCTCCTCCATTCACAGCAATGTCCCCTCCCCCTTCTCCATTCACAGCAATGTCCCCCCTCCTCCATTCACAGCAATGTCCTCTCCCCCTCCTCCATTCACACCAATGTCCCCTCCCCCTCCTCCATTCACACCAATGTCCCCTCTCCCTCCTCCATTCACAGCAATGTCCCCTCCCCCTCCTCCATTCACAGCAATGTCCTCTCTTCCCTCCTCCATTCACACCAATGTCTCCTCCTCCATTCACACCAATGTCCCCTCCCCCCTCCTCCATTCACAGCAATGTCCCCTCCCCCTCCTCCATTCACAGCTGTAGCCGAATCTCCTCCTCCGGGGTCATCATTAAGAAATTTCAATTTCTGGTCGGAGCTTTTTCAGCTTTTTTAGTTTTCTTCTTGTGTTCTCTGACAAGCGGTAGTAGTCAATGCTAGAAGAAAGAATAAAAACAGTCATCAGATCTCAGCAGAATTCTCTCACACTATTTCCCGGCATCCTCCAGGATATCTATTAATCTCACCACACACATTACAATCTGATTGTACAATCTCTGTCCGATCTTCCAACAAGTATGTAGAGTGAGGATCTGTCTGATTGTATAGAGACTGATATGATGGTTTAGGTAGGTCCTCATATTACGAGGTTCTGGAAGATATAAAGCTGATTGTACAAAGATTGTATGGTCAGATTGTACTGTGTGTGATGGACCTGACACCATCCTGTCACCTTCTTGTAGGACTTTACCAACTAAGAAGTGACACTGCACAATGGAGGATGATGGGAGATATCAGATTATATAACAGGAAATATTCCTCCTCATTGGTCATTTGTCCTGTAAGATCTGTTCTGTGATGTCCCAAACCCACCAATCACAGCACACTTCCCTTTCCTTCTCATCCAATCAGGGACACAGCAGTTCAGATAAGTTTGGGTTATACTGCCACCTACAGGAGAATCTGACAAATGAGAGAATTGTGGGCGGGATAATCCCTCCTACTCCCAGCATGCCTCAGTGTTTTGCTGGTGTCCTCGGAGGACGGATGTCTTCTCTCTACTCTACAAACATTTCTTATATTGCAGATCAGCAATCCTGAGATGTGATGCTGGAAAAGATTTCATTTATTTTGTCTTTCTTCTATTGTCATTTGGTGAATCAGCCAGAAGGTCTTTTTAAAAGCACAAGATCTCCAGCAGAATGTATCAGTTTACATGGATGAGATAAACCATTTAGCACTGGCAGTGGTGATTAATATGATCGGCTTTAATTTATTCATGAAAAGCTTTTATCCCCAAAAAACTAACTGACTATATAAAGTGTGAGCTGGAGTTTGGCTTCAATTTGTTAGTGTATCTAAATCTGCTAATACATTTATCACAAGCATTCAGGTGACTAAAAATGCTACTGTGTCTCCTTTTCTCATTCCTCCAGAGTTGTGTCTCACTAATACTGGAGATGTCTTACTGGCCAGACCACCAGGAGATAACAGAGGGGAAAAAAAGAATGCAGCCGCCACATCTAATGATTGGTCGGCTGCGATATGATAATTTTGGCATTGAGTATAATATCACTAACATTTTTTGCAGCTTTTTTCTTCCATTCAATAAAGATTATTGATACATTGTTGCTGATCTGATGTGTAAATACAGATCAGTGGATTGTCGCCATGAGACTGGAGAGGTGTGAAGGATGTGTGATCTCTGGTGTCCTGTCTCTGTCACCTTCTGTCTGCAGGAACTCTATTACTTTGCTGATCTGAACTCTCTACAAGCCGTTTCCTGTCCTCTGCTCTGTGCATTCCAGATTTGGAGATCTCAGAGTCCATCCACTGTCCATGTTGTAGTTCTTATTATCTCATCATCACTCAGATTTACATAAATATCACAGACAATTCCATCTTCTGTGGAGGATTATCAGCAATCTACGCTGGAGACTAGAGGGGGCTTCCTCAGACTGCACTTGTACTTTATTTTTCTAAATCAAAAAGGTTTTTATTGAACATTTGTTTAAACATCATCTTCAAATGCACATTTATATAAATGACTTTTTCATCCTTATGCAGATATACATAACAGTAACCTCTGGAGGTGTTACACATCACATTACTCCATACTAAGGATGAGCTTTGAGTTTGACTCGAACATCGCCTGTTCACCAGTTCGCTGAACAGCAAACAATTTGGGGTGTTCGTGGCAAATTCGAAAGCCGTGGAACACCCTGAACAAGTATATGGGAGAAATCAAAAGTGCTCATTTTAAAGTCTTATATGCAAGTCATTGTCATAAAATGTGTTTGGGGACCCGGGTCCTGCCCCCGGGGATATGTATCAATGGACAAAAAAGTTTTTAAAATGGGCGTTTTTTTTGGAGCAGTGATTTTAATAATGCTTAACCACTTGAGACCCGCGCTATAGCCGAATGACGGCTACAGCGCGGATCTCCTTTTCCGGGACTACGTCTATTGACGTAGTCCCGTGCACGAGCAGCCTGCGCACCCCCTGAGTGGCGCGCGCGGCGCGCTCTGTGATCGGCGAGTCGATGAGACTCGCCTGATTACCGATCAGAGCAAGGGGTCGATCCCGACCCCTTATCACTTGATCAGCTGTCAGCCAATGACAGCTGATCATGTGATATAACGGAGCCGGTAATCGGCTATTATTCCTCCTCGCGCTGACAGTGCGAGGAGAATGAAAAAAAGCCGATCACCGGCGGCCGTGATCGGGACATCGGTACCGATCACGGCCAGCCCTGCCAGTGCCCACCTGCCCCCTCATCAATAAAGATGATAAAAAAATAAGTGCCCCCCGTCAGTGCCACCCAGCAGTGCCCACAGTGCCACCCACCAGTGCCCACAGTGCCACCCACCAGTGCCCACAATCTGCCTCAACAAAGGTGCTGCACCCCAGTGCCACATATCCGTGCCCATCAGTGTCATCTACCAGTGCCCAGCAGTGCTGGCCATCAGTGCCCAGCAGTGCCACCTATCGGAGCCACCTATCAGTGCCCATCAGTCCCATCTATCAGTGGTACCTATCAGTGCCCCTTAGTGCCACCCATCTGTGCCACCTTATCTGTGCCCATCAGTGCCGCCTTATCTGTGCCCATTGGTGCCGCCTTATCTGTGCCTATTAGTGCCGCCTTAACTATGCCTATCAGTGCCCACCAGTGCAGCCTATCAGTGCCCACCAGTGCAGCCTATCAGTGCCGCTTCATCAGCACACTTCAATGAAGGAGAAAAATGATCTGTTTGCAAAATTTTATAACAAACTATTAACCGCTTCCCACCCGCCCTATGGCCGAATGACGGCCTTAGAGCGGGCAGCTTCCTTCGCCTGGCCGTCCCTGGATGGCCTGGTGTTTACTTCCGCAATGCGCGCCAAATACAGATCGCCGTGAACGGCCAATCAAAGCGGCCGTTCACAGAGCGATCGAAGCTGCCAATAGGAGATGATCTCAAATGTAAACATATGAGATCATCTCCCATTGCCGTGTCTCTCCCTCCTCACACAGAGACAGCGTGTGAGGAGGGAGAGCGACCTGTGAGTGCAACATTGTATCTGTGTGAGTCCCAGTGAAAATTGTCAGTCCCAGTGCCATCTGTCAGCCCCAGTGCCAGTGCCATCTGTCAGCCCAGTGCCATCTGTCAGCCCAGTGCCAGTGCCGCCAGTGCCACCTGCCAGCGCCACCTGCCAGCGACAGTGCCATCCGTCAGTCCCAGTGCCGTCAGCCCCAGTGCCGTCAGTGCCAGTGCCACCTACCAGCGCCAGTGCCAGCGCCACCTGCCAGCGCCAGTGCCACCTGCCAGTGCCATCCGTCAGCCCCAGTGCCGCCAGCCCCAGTGCCGCCAGTGCCACCTACCAGCGCCAGTGCCACCTGCCAGTGCCAGTGCCACCTGCCAGTGCCACCTGCCAACGCCAGTGCCATCCTTCAGCTGAAGTGCCGTCAGCCCCAGTGCCGTCAGCGCCAGTGCCACCAGTGCCAGTGCCCCCTGCCAGTGCCACCTGCCAGTGCCACCTGCCAGCGCCATCTGCCAGCCACAGTGCCATCTGCCAGCCCCATTTGCCAGAGCAAATAGCCAGCACCATCTGCCAGTGCCATCTGCCAGTGCCAGCCTCAGTGCCATCTGTCAGCGACATCTGTCAGCCCCATCTGTCTCCAGTGCCATCTGCCTCCAGTGCCATTTGTCAGTGCCACGTGTTGTCAGTGCCACCTGCCACGTCAGTGTCACCTGTGATCAGCGTCACCTGTCAGTGTCACCTGCCACATCAGCGTCACCTGTCAGTGTCATCTGCCAAATCAGCGTCACCTGTCAGTGTCACCTGCCACATCAGCGTCACCTGTCAGTGTCATCTGCCAAATCAGCGTCACCTGTCAGTGTCATCTGCCAGATCAGCGTCACCTGTCAGTGCCATTTGTGATCAATAAAAATGTCACAAAGATTATATTCAGCTGAGGAGGCATATGATATCCTTGCAGCCGACGAGAGCAACGGGGAGGTTTCCGCTTCGGATTCCTCCTCATATTCAGATTGTGACTCTGACGTGGACTACGAGCCTGTCCTCAGCAGCGGTACAATGACAGCCTCAGAGGAGGAAGATGATAGTCCGTCCGTCAGACGAAGGCGCACTGGTGAGGAGGCGGTACCATCCACCAGCACCGCAGAGCCATCCACCGGCACCACAGTACCTCGGCAAAGGCCACGTACAAGTGGGGTGTCAACTCGGCCCCAAAGGGTTAGGTCCCATGCCAGCCTTCTCTATTCCCTCCAGAACTCCTTGTGGCTTCCTCCTAACTCAGGAGAAGCCAACGTTCCCCCTTTCACTGCCAACCCAGGAGTCCAGGTGGACACACACAATTTTTCCCTGATGGACTTTTTCCACCTAATTTTTACAGAGGACATGCTTGAATCCATTGTGGTCCAGTCCAACCTATATGCCCAACAATTTATTGAAAGTAACCCAACTTCCTCTTATGCCCGTCCCTACAAGTGGAGAGCCCTAACAGTGGAGGAGTTTAAAATTTTTTTGGGCCTCACATTTTGTATGGGACTAAACAATAAAAATGAAATATGTGCATATTGGTCATCCCGCCCCATCTATCACATGCCCATCTTTTCCTCAATAATGTCCCGGACCAGATATCTAACGATAATGAGATTCCTACACTTTAATGACAATACCCAGTGCCTTCCCCGGAATGACCCAAATTTTGATAAACTTTACAAAATTCGGCCGCTAATAAATAATTTTTCTCAGATTTTCCCCCAGTTGTTTACCCCAGACCAACACATATGTGTGGATGAGTCCCTGATAACATTTTCTGGCAGGCTGGGCCTAAAGCAATTTATTCCCTCCAAAAGGGCCCGCTATGGAGTGAAGATGTATAAGTTGTGTGATCGAGCCACAGTGTATACATATTCCTTCATGGTATACGAAGGGAAGGACACCCAGCTACATCCCCCTAATTGCCCCGAATACATCGGATCGAGTGGAAAAGTTGTTTGGGAACTCATAAACCCACTCCTGGAGAAAGGCTACCATCTGTATGTGGACAATTTTTATACCAGTTTACCCCTGTTCCGCAACCTCCATAGAATGCAAACTCCAGCATGTGGCACCGTAAGGACGAACTGGAAGGGCTTTCCTCAAAGCCTCGTCAACAAAAGGCTAAGAAAAGGCGAAGCGGCGAGTTTACGGAACGAGGAAATTTTGGCTGTGAAGTGGAGGGACAGAAGGGATGTCTACATGCTTTCTTCGATCCACAACAACACTTTTGTTGAGATCACCAGGAGGGATGGCCCAATACTAAAACCCACTTGTATCCATGAGTACAACATGTTCATGGGAGGTGTCGACTTGAACGACCAGATGCTCGAACCCTATCTTGCCACGAGAAGAACATACAAGTGGTATAAAAAAATTGCAATTTATTTCTTTAATTTGGCCATATACAACACATATGTCATTTATCGTAAGTCCACAGAAAGACCCATACCCTTCCTTGGCTACCAGGAGGAAATCACCACTGCCCTTATATACCCCAACGGCCCACCACAAAACATTCAATCCGATGTAATTAGCAGACTCTCCGAACGCCACTTTCCTGACAAAATCCCTCCCAGACCAACAGGCCTAAGACATCAGAAAAAATGTCTGGTGTGCAGCAAACGAGGAGTGAGAAGAGACACCACTTATCACTGTGCCCAATGCCCTTCCCAACCAGGCCTCTGCATAGGTGACTGTTTCCGCCGTTACCATACTTCAGTGAATTATTAGTGAAGTATGGTAACCATAACCCTCACTTCCTGCCATTTACCTTCAAACCCCTTATGCCTCTGCTTGCTCTGTAACTGACCCTGGCTTGTTATTCGACCACGCTTCTGCCTACTGAATTTTGTACATACCTCTGCCTGATCTGGAACTGACCCTGGCTTGTTATTCGACCACGCTTCTGCCTACTGATTCTGTTTATGCCTCTGCCTGATCTGGAACTGACCCTGGACTGTTTGACCATGCCTTTTGCCTGCCTCTTGGACTGATCTTGTACCCTCTGTGGACTAGTGGGATTCATAACAGGGGTCTCACATATGTGAGGGGCTCCAGAATAGTTTTTTGGATGAAGAAGACAATTTCCTTTGTTTTCTCATTCCTAGATTAGGGTCTGGAGACTCGGAGGCTTCAAAGAGATTTGGGTGGGAGAAGCCTCTACCCCTATCCCCATTCTGTCCTGAACAAGGCCCTACTTCTGCCTGCTGCCTGTAGGACCTATACCATCATGCCTCTGCCTGTCGCATGAACTGACCACAGCATATGGATGGACCATGTTCCTGCCTACTACCAGGACCAATATTTTGGCAATGCTGACGATCTCTGCCTGCACTGACCTTGGACTTTATATGGACAGTATCCCTGCCTGCTGCCAATATTGACTATGGACAGTATACCTGCCTGTTGCCTGGAAAATTGTGTTCACTTTTGCTGACCAAGTCCCTGCCTGCTGCCTGGACCAGTGCTATCATCCTGTGGACAACTGCGCTGCTAAAACCACAGGTAATCTTTTGTTTACTCTTTTCTCAGTAGAATGTATTTTTGGGGTGTAATTCTTGGTATGTGCATGCTATGTGTCCCTGGAACACCTGATGGTGTTCCTTGCATGTTGGGCCTCTGTATGTGGCCAAGCTGTGTAAAAGTCTCACATATTTGGTATCGTTATACTCAGGAGGAGTAGTAGAACATATTTTGGGGTGTCATTTTTGCTATGTACATGCTATGTGTTGGAAATATCTTATAAATGGACAACTTTGCGTTAAAAAAATGCGTTTTCATTTTTTTTCCACATTTTCCCAAAACTTCTGGGAAAAAAATGAACCATTCAAATGACTCAATATGCCTCATAGATTATACGTTGGGGTGTTAGCTTTCCAAAATGGGGTCACTTTGTGGGCATTTCCATTGTCCTGGTGCTCCAGGGCCTTCAAAACTGTAATAGGTGGTTGAGAAATGAAATGTGTAATTTATGCTCCTAGAACGGCTGATGGTGCTATTTCAATATTGGGCCTCTGTATGTGGCCAGGCTGTGTAAAAGTCTCAGGCCGCGTACACACGCGCGGACTGTTCGCCCAACCTTGTCCGCTGAACAGTGTTTGGGCGGACAGTCCGCTCGTGTGTGGGGCTTCAGCGGACAGTTTCAGCGGACAGTTGGCCGAACAAGGTCTTACGGAAATTCCGAAAAACTGTCCGCTGAAACAAGGTTTCAGCGGACTGTTCGCTCGTGTGTAGGCTTGTTCGGCCAACTAAGTCTCGCGCATGCTCAGAAAGGATTTCCACGTCGGACGGTTGCATTGCAGTGTATAGGACGTCGTATTTTTCGTCCCGTCGTACGTGCCGTTCACGTCATCGCGCACGGTTTCAGCAAACTGTTCGTCCGTCGTGTGTGGCCATGTCCGTCCATGCTAAGTTTGAGCGGACTGTTCGCTCAAACTGTTGGACGGACAAAGTTGGGCCAACAGTCCGCGCGTGTGTACGCGGCCTCACACATTTGGTATCGTAATACTCAGAAGGAGTAGCAGAACGTATTTTGGGGTGTCATTTGTGGTATACACATGCCATGTGAGAGAAATAACCTATTACATTAAAAATTTTGTGATAAAAAAAAAAAAATCTTCATTTTGCAAAGAATTGTGGGAAAAAGATGAAAACATCAAAAACCTCACCATGCATCTTAGTAAATACCTTGGAATGTCTACTTTCAAAAAAGGGGTCATTTGGGGGGTATTTGTACTTTCCTGACTTGTTCGGGTTGCAAGAAATGAGATAGGCCACCAGTACATCAGGTGTGATCAATTTTGTGCGATCCGCACCACAGCTTGTAGACTCTCTAACTTTCACAAAGACCAAATAATATCCAATAATTTGGGTTATTTTTACCAAAGATATGTAGCAGTATAAATTGTGGCCAAAATTTTTGAAAAGAAAATTATAATTTGCAAAATTTTATCACAGAAACAAAGAAATATGCGTTTTTTTTAAAAAATTTCGGTCTTTTTTCATTTATAGCGCAAAAAATAAAAACCCCAGAGGTGATCAAATACCACCAAAAGAAAGCTCTATTTGTGGGGAAAAAAAGGACACAAAATTCATTTGGGTACAGTGTTGCATGACTGAGTAATTGTCATTCAAAGTGTGAGAGCACCAAAAGCTGAAAATTGGTCTGGTCAGGAAGGGTGTTTAACCACTTGAGGACCGCCGTATTGCCATTGTACGTCAGCACAATGGCACAGGCAGGCATAATCACGTACATCTAAGTGATTGCCTTCCAGCGGGTGGGGGGTCCGATCGGACCCCCTCCCGCTGGTTACGGCGGTCCGATTCGGTCCAGGAGCGCTCCGTGATGAGGGGATGGCCGTTGGTTTTCGGCCACCCCCTCTGGATCGCTCCTGGCCAATGAGAAGCTTCCTCCCCTGTGTATTGTTTACACAGGAAGGAGGAAGTGATGTCATTCTCCTCGGGGCGGTCTTTTTGACCGGACTACGAGGAGAACAGTAAAAGTAAGTGTGCACCAACACTACACTGACATGTAGGTACACACAGGCACACAAACCCCCCCCGATCCCCCCCCCGATCGCCCCCCGATCCCCCCCGCCCCCCCTCCCCCCCCAGTCACAGTGTCACTGATTGCATTGATCATTTCTTTACTGATCAATGCATTCAGTGTCAGTTGTGACAGTAAAAACTGTCAGGACAGTTAGTGTTAGGTCCAGGGTAGCCCCCTATCACCCCCAATAAAGATTTAACCCCCTGATTGCCCCTAGAGTTAACCCTTTCACCCCCTTTTGCCAGTGTCACTAAGCGATCATTTTTCTGATCGCTGCATGTGTCGCTAGTGTCGCTAGGTAGCTAGTTATTTTTTTAGGTTCACCGCCAGGTTTTTATATCGCTAGGTACCCCGATATACTACCCAATAATGTTTTTAACCCCCTGATTGCCGCTAGTTAACCCTTTCACCCCCTTTTGCCAGTGTCACTAAGCGATCGTTTTTCTGATCGCTGCATTAGTGTCGCTACAGTCGCTAGGTAGCTAGTTATTTTTTTAGGTTCACCGCCAGGTTTTTATAGCGCTAGGTACCCCGATATACTACCCAATAATGTTTTTAACCCCCTGATTGCCGCTAGTTAACCCTTTCACCCCCTTTTGCCAGTGTCACTAAGCGATCATTTTTCTGATCGCTGCATGTGTCGCTAGGTAGCTAGTTATTTTTTTAGGTTCACCGCCAGGTTTTTATATCGCTAGGTACCCCGATATACTACCCAATAATGTTTTTAACCCCCTGATTGCCGCTAGTTAACCCTTTCACCCCCTTTTGCCAGTGTCACTAAGCGATCGTTTTTCTGATCGCTGCATTAGTGTCGCTACAGTCGCTAGGTAGCTAGTTATTTTTTTAGGTTCACCGCCAGGTTTTTATAGCGCTAGGTACCCCGATATACTACCCAATAATGGTTTTAACCCCCTGATTTCTGCTAGTTAACCCTTTCACCCCCTTTTGCCAGTGTCACTAAGCGATAATTTTTCTGAACGCTGCATCAGTGTCGCTAGTGTCGCTAGGTAGCTAGTTATTTTTTTAGGTTCACCGCCAGGTTTTTATAGCGCTAGGTACCCCGATATACTACCCAATAATGATTTTAACCCCCTGATTGCTGCTAGTTAACCCTTTCACCCCCTTTCACCAGCGATCACAGTATAAGTGTCACTGGTGACGCTGGTTAGCCAGTTAGTTATTTAGGTTCCCCGTCAGGTTTTTATATAGCGCCAGGGACCCCCATATACTACCTAATAAAAATTTGAACCACCTGATTGCCCCTAGTTAACCCTTTCACCACTGATCACCGTATAAGTGTTACGGGTGACTCTGGTTAGTTTGTTTTTTATAGCATTTTATATTCAAATCCGGAAGGCAGTGCTTGGTTTTCGGGGTCCCGTACGTGGCTAGGCTCCCAAAAAGTCCCCCACATGTGGTATCCCCGTACTCGGGAGAAGCAGCAGAATTTATTTTGGGGTGTAATTTGACTTCTGCCCATAGCATGTGTGAGCAATATATCATTTAGTGACAACTTTGTGCAAAAAAAAAAAAGTTTGTAATATTCCCGCAACTTTTGGCAAAATATAAAATATTCCATGGACTCAACATGCCTCTCAGTAAATAGCTTGGGGTGTCTACTTTCCAAAATGGGGTCATTTGGGGGGGTTTTGTGCTATTTTGGCATTTTATGGCCTTCGAAACTGTGATAGGTAGTGAGGAGTTAAATCAAAAATTTGCACCCTTAGAAATCCTGAAGGTGGTGATTGGTTTTCGGGGTGCCGTGCGCGACTAGACTCCCAAAAAGTCCCACACATGTGGTATCCCCGTACTCGGGAGAAGCAGCAGAATGTATTTTGGGGTGCAATTCCACATATAACCATGGCATGTGTGAGCAATATATCATTTAGTGACAACTTTTTGTAAAAAAAATATATATTTTTTTTTTTTGTCATTATTCAATCCCTTAGGACAAAAAAAATAAATATTCAATGGGCTCAACATACCCATCAGCAATTTCCTTGGGGTGTCTACTTTCCAAAATGGGGTCATTTGGGGGGGATTTGTACTGCCCTGCCATTTTAGCACCTCAAGAAATGAGATCGGCAGTCATAAATTAAAAGCTGTGTAAATTCCAGAAAATGTACTCTAGTTTGTAGACGCTATAACTTTTGCGCAAACCAAAAAATATTCGCTTATTGACATTTTTTTTACTAAAGACATGTGGCTGAATAAATTTTGCCCTCAATGTATGACTAAAATTTAGTTTATTCGATTTTTCTTATAACAAAAAGAAGAAAATATCTTTTTTTTTCAAAATTTTCGCTCTTTTTCCATTTATATCGCAAAAAAAAAAAATCGCAGAGGCAATCAAATACCATCAAAAGAAAGCTCTATTTGTGGGAAGAAAAGGACGCAAATTTCGTTTGGGTGCAATATTGCATGACCGCGCAATTACCAGTTAAAGCAGCGCAGTGCGAAATTGCAAAAAGACCTCTGGTCCTTAAGGTATTTATTGGTCCGAGGCTGAAGTGGTTAAAGGGGTTGTAAAGTAAAAAATTTTATTTTTTTAAAATAACAAACGTGTCATACTTACCTCCACTGTGCAGCTTGTTTTGCACAGAGTGGCCCCGAACCTGCTCTTCTGGGGTCCCTCGGCGGCTGTCTCTGCTTCCTCCCGCAGGTGCTTCTCACGTTAATACGAGCTCCCTCGCATTGGTGAGAAGCACTGCGGGTGCGCTCCCGTGATACAGCCGGCGGCTATAGCCGCTCACTGTATCACAAGGCCCCGCCCCCCGGCGCGCTGCGTCATTGGATGTGATTGACAGCAGCGCGAGCCAATAGCTGCGCTGCTTTCAATCCATCCACTCCAGCCAATCAGCGGCCAGGCTGAGCGGCGAAGAGGGCGGCGGGGGCGAGCGCGGGATTTTCGAGGGGTCAGGTAAGTAAAACGGGGGGACTGGGGGCGCCGGCAGTGTCAGATGTTTTTTCACCTTAATGCATAGAATGCATTAAGGTGAAAAAACATTTACCTTTACAACCCCTTTAAGTGCCCAGTAAGCAAGCGGTTAAACATGATTTTTTTTTGCATCTGTTTTTGTTTGTTTAGCAAAAAATGAAACTCCCAGCTGTAATTAAATACCACCAAAAGAAAGCTCTATTTGTGGGAAAAAATGATAAAAATTTCATTTGGGTACAGTGTTGTATGCCCGCGCAATTGTCATTCAAAGTGCATCAGCGCTGAAAGCTGAAAATTGGTTTGGGACTGAGGGGGGTTTAAGTGCCCAGTAAGCAAGTGGTTAAAGTGAAACAATAAAAGTGTAATATTCCTTTAAATTTCGTACCCGGGGGGTGTCTATAGTATGCCTGTAAAGGAGCGCATGTTTCCTGTGTTTACAACAGTCTGACAGCAAAATGACATTTCTAAAGGAAAAAAACTCATTTAAAACTACTCACGGCTATAATGAATTGTCGGGTCTGACAATATACATAACAGTTCATTGATAAAAATGGCATGGGGATTTCAAGACCCAAAATTAAAAAAAATATGCGGGGGTCCCCCTAAATTCCATACCAGGCCCTTCAGGTCTGGTATGGATATTAAGGGGAACCCCGCACCAAAAATAAAAAATGGCGTGGAGTCCCCCCAAAAATCCATACCAGACCCTTTATCCGAGCACGCAACCTGGCAGACCGCAGGAAAAGAAGGGGGATGAGAGAGTGCCCCCCTTTCTGAACCGTACCAGGCCACATGTCCTCAACATTGGGAGGGTGCTTTGTGATAGCCCCTCCAAAGCACATTGTCCCCATGTTGATGTGGACAAGGGCCTCATCCCCACAACCCTTGCCCGGTGGTTGTGGGGGTCTGCGGGTGGGGGCTTATCGGAATCTGAAAGCCCCTTTTAACAAGGGGACCCCCAGATCCCAGCCCCCTGTGTGAATTGGTAATGGGGTACAAATGTATCCTTACCATTTCACAAAAATAAGTGACAAAAAAGGTTAAAAAACACAAGAGCCAGTTTTTGACAAACAGAGGGTGGGGCCATCCGGTGACCAGGTGACCCCGCCCCCTCTGACATCATGGGGAAAGCCATAGGGAAGTCCCCGTGCATCAGAGGAGGGCGGGGTCACTGGGTGGCCCCGCCCTCCGTTATTTAAGAAGTGTCAGAAGAATTGAAGCATCTCACGGCTGAAGACTCCCACAGAGGCGGATCATGTGGACGGAGTGGAGAAGAAGCCGGAGCAAGATGCGGGACGAGAAGAGCAGAGGAAGAAGATGATGATGAAGAAGATGGCAGAACAAGAACACATATGGAAGACCAGAAGAAATGAATGAATGAATGAAAATATTTGTAAAGCGCACAACGCAAACTGAATCGCCTCAATGCGATGTGAAGAGCTTAGTTGTCATCAACTAGAAGAGGAAGGTCTTGAGTTTTTTCCTAAAGGCCTGGTAGTTTTCTTCCAGGCGGATGTTGGTTGGTAGAGCGTTCCATAGCCAAGGTCCTTGGACAGCGAATCTCCAATCCCCCTTCGATTAGTACCGTGCTTTGGGAACGAGGAGGAGATTTTTGTTAGATGATCGTAGACAGCGGTTTGGTGTGTAATGATTTATTTTCTCAATTAGGTATTGAGGAGCGTCTCTATGCACGCATTTGTGGGTGAGGCAAAGGGTCTTGAAAGTGATCCGATTCTTTACAGTTAACCAATGTAGGCTCCTCAGGGAAGGAGAGATGGATTCCCAGGGTTTTTTCCCTGTTATCAGCCTTGCCGCCATGTTTTGGATAAATTGTAATCTCACAAGTTGATATTGGGGTAATCCTATATAAAAGTGAGTTTGCGTAGTCCAGTCGTGAATTAATGACTGTTCCAACTACCACTGCTTTGTCCTTCTGTGGGATGAACAGGATTAGTCTGTGTAGCAGATGGTGAGCACCACTAACTACTGCTCCTATTTGTGCATCCATTGACATTTGTGAGTCCAAAATGACCCCGAGACTCTTCGCCTTGGTCTTTGGCGAGATGATTTACCCAAAGATGGCGGGTGGTGTCCAGGAGGACTTGGTTACAGAGTTATGGTTTGAGTGTAGGATAAGAAGCTCTGTTTTTGATTCGTTGAGTTTGAGGGAGTTGGTGGTCATCCAGTCTTCTATTAAATTGAGACAATTTTCTAGTTGTTGGTGATGGTTTCTTTGTCCGGTGATACGGAAGTAAAGTTGTGTGTCATCAGCGTACGAGTGGAAGCAGAGGTCTGAAACTCTGATGATTTGGAGGAGTGGCCGGATGTATATGTTGAAGAGGACTGGCGACAAAGGCGATCCTTGAGGGACTCCGCAAGCGACTTCCCAGGATTCAGAGGTGCATTCTCCTAGTTTTACTGTCTGCGAACGATTTCCTAGGAAGGACGCGAACCATTGAAGATCTGAGCCTTTGACTCCTGCAACTTCTGTGAGGCGGCTGAGTAATGTGGTCTACTGTATCAAGCGCTGCGCTGAGGTCTAACAGTACCAGGAGACATGATTCTCCATCATCCGCTGCCTCGAGGGCGTCGTCCCAAATCTTGAGGAGAGCTGTTTCTGTTCCATGGCCCAGGCGGAAGCCTGATTGCAGCGGGTCCAGGAGTTTGTGTGTATCCAGGTGGCGTAACTGTTGTACTACAGCTTTCTCCATGATCTTGGAAATGGTGTTTAGGCTTGTTATTGGCCTACGTTGTTTGGGTCCTGAGGGTCCAGGTTTGGTTTCTTTAGCAGGGGTTTGACGATGCCTTGTTTGAGGGCACTGGGAACAATCCCTTCTTGGAATGACCGGTTAATGAGGTGTGTTATAGTGGGTGCCACAATGTCGGAACATTCTTTCAGTAGTTTTGTGGGGATGATGTCAATTGGTGATGTACTGTCACAGAGTTTATTGATGATGTTTTTAGTGGTGTCTGCGGTAATTGGGGTCAGTGAAAACTTCGGCGGTAGTGGGATGTTGGTTTAGATATTCACTTTTTGCTTTTGATTGCTGAGATTGGCTGTTTTCTTCTGATAAATAGTCTTCCTGATGGTTTCGATTTTGTTGATGAAAAAGTTAGACAGTTTGTTGCAGTAATCTTGGGTTTTGTTTGGTGGGGGCTCTAGGCATACCAGGTTCAGAAGAAAGAAGATGAAAGAAGAAGAAATTAATAAAGGACTTGTCAAAAACCAGCTCATGTGTTTTTTTCACCTTTTTGTCACTTTTTTGTGAAATGGTAGGTACCCCATTACCAATTCACACGGGGGGCTGGGATCTGGGGGTCCCCTTGTTAAAGGGGGCTTCCAGATTCTGATAAGCCTCCCTGCCTGCAGACCCCTGCAACCACCGGGCAAGGGTTGTGTGGATGAGGCCCTTGTCCCCATCAACATGGGGACAAGGTGCTTTGAGGGGCTACTTCAAAGCACCATCCAAATGTTGAGGGCATGGGGCCTGGTATGGTTCAGGTCACCTCTCTTTCTGCGACCTGCCAGGTTGGGTGCTGGGTTAAGGGTTTGGTATGGATTTTTGGGGGCACCCCATGCCATTTTTTTTAAAAAGTTTGGTGTGGAGTTCCCCTGTGAGGAAATCCCCATGCTGTTTTTATCAATGAACTATTTTTTCTTAGTTTTTTCCTTTTAGTAATGTCATTTTGTTGTCAGACTGTTCTAAGCATGGGAAACATGGGCCCCTTTACAGGCATACTATAGACAGCCCCCAGGTATAATATATATATATATATATATATATATATAATATAAATATTGCACTTTTATTGTTTCACTTTCACTGCTCCCGAAAAAACTTCAGTTTTTAAAACTTTTTTTGCATAGATACATGTCCCCTGGGGCAGGACCCAGGTCCCCAAAAACTTTTTATGACAATACCATGCATATAAGCCTTTACATTTAGCACTTTTGATTATTCATGTTCGTGTCCTATAGACTTTAATGGGGTTTGCACAAATTTTTTGCCTGTTCGCATGTTCTGGTGCAAACCAAAACGGGGGGGGGGGGGGGGCCCATTCCTACTCCATACAGCCAATTTTTTTTTCCACAAAAAGAGATTACATCCATCCCTTGCCATAGTTGTCGTGCCTTCTAGGGAGCCTAGTCAATACCAGTTCTACAGGACTTAAAGAGAAAGTAAACCCTGATTGGTTTACTTCTTCTTTGTCTCCCTGCAAAGGTAAAGTATAATGGGCTACTGTACATCACATAGTAGCCCATTATGTGTCAGTTACATCACACAGGAGCCAGCAATGTCACCGCTGTCCCCTGTAGTACGGAGCATCCATCTTCTTCCATGTATCACTGCACTAGCCACTCACAGCGCCGGAGCAGCGATGACATCACTCCCACGCATGGGAGCCGCCACTAACAACATATCGCTGTTAGCAGTGACATGCCGCTAACAGCGATGGTGCGCCTGCGCACTGCCCTCTACTGCGCCTGTGTAGATGCCCTGTTCGGGCATCCTCTATGTTGGTATATGTATTTTTCCATAATAAAGGTTTTCCCCATGTGTGTTATCCAGCCACCACTAGTAGGCGGCGCTGCCAATTTCCATGCCATTAGGATGAGTTTCCTCTTCACTTGTACTTTAGCATAGTACCAGTACTGGTATGGGGGATGTGTGTTGTATGTAGGGTTGTCACCTGTCTGTTTTTGACCCAGGCAGTACAGGATTTGTATTCTGTGTCTGGTTCTGCATTCATCTCAAAGCTGGACAAATCATTAAACCCGGATTGTGGCTTTCTCCATTACTGCCTAATGAGGAGAGGATGTAGTGCCCCCAGTGGAGAGTGGAGGCAGGGCACAGTAAGGACAGAGTGTGATCACGGCTCAGGTGACACTCTTCTTTCTCAGTAACACAGAAGATTGTGCTGGCTCAGCTTTGGAGGTAGGGGAGAGATCATCTGATAGTGTATCTCCATAGTGTGTAGTTTCTTGCATCTATTAGTCGGACAGTGTGTAGTGTGCCTGGGGTGGAGGAAGGGCTCTTCATTACTCAATGTTCTTCAGGTGTCAGGAGTAGCACATACATGTGTCCTGATGGGGGGTCTCTGGGCTGTCCTCTGCTGTCACTGTCCAGGTCTCCTCTGCTCACACTTCACCTGACTTGTCCTTAGTAGGGATGGCCGAACGGTTCGCCCGGCGGTCGTTTTGCGGCGAATTTCGGCTGTTCGCCCTCCGTCCAATCGGCGGACTATTGCTGCCGTTCGCCAGGCAGACTTCCGTGTTTACTGTGTAAAAGAACTTTGACCTATGATGACACATCCATCATGGGGTACAGGACAGCCAATTGAGACATTACAGCACATGGACATTCCCCCTAACTTATAAATACACCCAATCCGGTGGCCATTTTACATTCTTTCTTCTGTCACTATAGGGAGAGGTTGCTGTGTGGAGCAGGGAGAGACTGCAGTGACCCAAATCGCTAGCTATTTGGTCCACAAAAGTTATTTTCAGGACTGGTATAGGTGTAGTTCAGGATATAGGTTTGAGGCACTGCTGTGCTACTGATCTTTGCAGCAGCCTGTCTTTTGTCAGTGTAGAGAGAGGGACAGGACGCTGTGTGTTGCAGGGACAGTCAGTTTAACCACTTGAGACCCGCGCTATAGAATGACGGCTACAGCGTGGATCTCCTTTGCCGGGACTACATCTATTGACGTAGTCCCGTGCACGAGCGGCCTGCGCGCCCCCTGAGGGGCGCGCGCGGCGCGCTCTGTGATCGGCGAGTCGATGAGACTCGCCTGATTACCGATCAGAGCAAGGGGTCGATCCCGACCCCTTATCACTTGATCAGCTGTCAGCCAATGACAGCTGATCATGTGATATAACGGAGCCGGTAATCGGCTATTATTCCTCGCGCTGACAGCGCGAGGAGAAAAAAATAGAGCCAATCACCGGCGGCCGTGATCGGGACATCAGTCCCGATCACAGCCAGCCCTGCCAGTGCCCACCTGCCCCCTCATCACTAAACACAATTAAAAAATAAGTGTCCCCCGTCAGTGCCACCCAGCAGTGCCCACAGTGCCACCCATAAGTGCCCACAATCTGCCTCAACAAAGGTGCTGCACCCCAGTGCCACATATCCGTGCCCATCAGTGTCATCTACCAGTGTCCAGCAATGCCGCCCATCAGTGCCCAGCAGTGCCACCTATCAGTGCCCATCAGTCCCATCTATCAGTGATACCTATCAGTGCCCCTTAGTGCCACCCATCCGTGCCACCCATCTGTGCCACCCATCAGTGCCAACTTATCTGTGCCCATCAGTGCCGCCTTATCTGTGCCCATCGGTGCTGCCTTATCTGTGCCTATTAGTGCCGCCTTAACTATGCCTATCAGTGCCCACCAGTGCAGCCTATCAGTGCCCACCAGTGCAGCCTATCAGTGCCCACCAGTGCAGCCTATCAGTGCCCACCAGTGCAGCCTATCAGTGCCCATCAATGCAGCCTATCAGTGCCTCCTCATCAGCGCACTTCAATGAAGGAGAAAAATGACCTGTTTGCAAAATTTTATAACAAACTATTAAACATGATTTTTTTTTGCATCTTTTTTTGTTTGTTTAGGAAAAAATAAAACTCCTAGCTGTAATTAGCTCAATTTGTGGGAAAAAAATGATAACAATTTCATTTGGGTACAGTGTTGTATGCCCACGCAATTGTCATTCAAAGTGCATCAGCGCTGAAAGCTGAAAATTGGTCTGGGACTGAGGGGGGTTAAAGTGCCCAGTAAGCAAGTGGTTAATCATTAGCTATTACTATTAGGTCCACAAAAGTGCTATTCAAGTTATTGTTCCAGCAGCCTCTGTTTTGTCAGTTTAAATAGGGACAGTCAGGAAGCTGTGTGTGAGGCAGTGAGGGACAGTCAGTTTAATCAGTAGCTGTTACTATTAGGTCCACAAAGGTTCTTTTCAGGACTGGTATGGTAATAGGCTTGTACACGTATAATATTCTTTCTTCCAAATATAGAAAGAATATTATACTTGACTGCTGCTCTTCTGCTGCAGTAGTCCTTTATCAGTATAGGGACTGAGGTACAGTCTGCTAATCACAACCTACTAGATCCACAAAGGTCCTTATAAGGACTGGTAAGGTATAGGGTACTACAGTACATAGGGTTGAGTGAGGTACAGTCTGCTATTCCTTAAGGACTGGTATAGGTCCACAATACATAGGGTTGAGGTGCACTACTGCTGACTGCTGCCCTATACTGCAGCAGTCCTTTATCTGTATAGGGACTGAGGTACAGTCTGCTAATCATTCACAACCTACTTGTTCCACAAAGGTCCTTTTAAGAACTGGTAAGGTATAGGGTACTACAGTACATAGGGTTGAGTGAGGTACAGTCTGCTATTCCTTAAGGACTGGTATAGATCCACAATATATAGGATTGAGGTGCACTACTGCTGACTGCTGCCCTATACTGCAGCAGTCCTTTATCAGTAGAGGGACTGAGAGTTTTGTCACAGGGTCATTTAAAAAATGACAGGCAGAGGAAGAGGCAGGCCCTTCCGCAGGGGTGGTAGGGGTAGGGCAAGAGAAACAGGCTTGAGCCAAAGTGGGAAGTTGCAGAAGGTGCGTTCAATTACTTTAAAGGACGCACCAGACTTGGTTGAGTGGCTCACTCAGCCTTACTCTTCTGCACCCTCCTCATCCTCTCGATCTGCACCCTCTTCTTCACTTTCTGCTATGTGCACCCCCAAAGACACTACCACCACCACCACCACATACCTAATGCTTGAGTCACGGGAATTATTTTCCGATCCATATCAAGACATTTCTGATGCGCAGCCACTCTTGGTATTGGATCAGGAAGAGGAGGTAGCAACAACCGCCACTCAGCAGTCTGACGACAGTACCCAGATCAGCCCAAGGAGGAGGTTGGTCCCCGGTGTTGCTGCCTACTCCGAGATCTCTACTTATAGCGGTGGGGAAGGTGACGCCGATGAAGATGTGTCTAGTGATGTCACGTGGGTGCCCACAAGAGAGGAAGAGGAGGGGAGTTCAGAGGGAGATATGGACCAGCAGATAGGGAGGAGAAGCAGGAATAACTTACGTTGCATAGGAGGGACAAAGCAGACTGCAAATGTATCAGGAGCGAGTCATCGACCATGTACGGTCACATCTGGCGCTCCCAGGACACCGGCACATGGCTCCGCAGTGTGGGCTTTTTTTAACGTGTCCGCTGCTGACAATAGCGTTGCCATCTGCAATCTTTGCAGTCAACGCATTAGTCGCGGTAAGCCCAACACTCACCTAGGGATGACTGCCTTAAGAAGGCACATGAGCAGCCATCACCGAGCCCAGTGGGAGCAACGGAACACACAAAGCCACACTCCAGGCTCTGACCGTCCAGCCTCGTCTTCTACTTCTCCTCTCCTCACAATTGTCCTCCACTCCACCTTCCATCACGCCAAGCTCACGTTTTTCTGGAAAAAGGCAGGCTTCCGTGGGCCTAATGTTCGAAAAAATTATGACACCAGATAACCCTCTTGCCGAACGGTTGATGGCAGGCTTGTCAGAACTCATAGCCCGCCAACTACTGCCATATAAACTGGTGGACTTGGAGGCCTTTCGCAAATTTGTGGCCATTGGAACACCACAATGGAAGGTCCCAGGAAGGAAGTATTTCTCACAGAAGGGCATCCCAGAGCTATATGGCCATGTTCAGCGGCAAGTGAATGTATCTCTGGCACACAGTGTCGGTGCCAATATGCATCTGACCACAGACACGTGGTCTAGCAAACACGGGCAGGGAAGGTATATCACTTTTACTGCCCACTGGGTGAACCTTCTGACGGCCGTCAAGAATGTAACCCGTGGCACCCGTGTAGATTTGGTTTTACCGCCACGGATTGCATGCAGGCCTGGCTCTTCTTCTCCTCCTCCTCCTCCTACTACATCCTCCTCCCTCTCCTCCTCGGCTGACTCCTCCTTTTCCGCTGCTAGCGTCTCCTTCGCTGCACTGCCCAAGCTCCCCAGAACCTATTCGACCTATTCGACATGCCAGGTGAGACGTTGCCATGCCGTGCTGCGTCTGTTGTGCCTGGAAGCCAAGAGCCACACTGGCCCGGCACTCCTTTCAGCTCTGCGTTCACAGGCAGATCAGTGGCTAATACCACTCAATTTGACAGTTGGTAAAGTGGTGTGTGACAACGGTGCCAATCTGCTTAGCGCATTGAAACAGGGCAAAATGACACACGTCTTAAACTTGGTTGTGCAGTGATTTGTTGTCAAATACCCTGGGGTCCAGGACATCTTGCGGCAGGCAAGGAAAATCTCGGCCCATTTCAGAAGATCTTACACGGCCATGGCTCGCCTTGCTGACATTCAGCGGCCACACAATCTGCCAGTCAGACGTCTTATTTGCGATTGCCCGACGCGATGGAACTCAACCTTCTATATGCTCGATAGGCTGCTACAGCAGAAACGTGCAGTTAACGTCTACCTGTATGAACTCTGCAGCAGAACAGGTTCTGGGGAGCTGGGGTTTTTTTCATCGCGCCAGTGGCTGCTCATGCGCGATGCATGCAGACTTCTGCGGCCATTTGAGGAGATCACCAAACTGGTTAGTCGCAGCCATGGCGGCATCAGTGACATGGTACCTAGACCCCCGGTACAAACACAAAATGGCGAAAATGTTACCGCCGTCACAGAGGGCTGTCAGAATGGAGCACTTCCAGGCCTTGCTTCGAGAAATGCTGCGTTCTGCTTTTGCGTGCGCTGGCAGAGGAGCAATTCCTACTCCCAGAGAAGGAGTTGCGGGTACCAATCCAACAGCACCTGCAAGAAGAGGCCGGTTTGAAGATGTGTTGGTGACTTCGGTTATGAGGTCATTCTTTCAGCCGACCCATCGACAGGTGTCTTCCGGATCCAGCATCACGGAACGCCTAGACCGTCAGGTGTCCGACTACATCAGGTTAATGACCGATGTGGATGCTCTGAGGAGTGATGAACCCCTGGATTACTGGGTGGGCAGGCTTGACCTCTGGCCAGAGCTTGCCCAATTTGCAATTGAACTGTTGGCTTGCCCCTCGTCCAGTGTCCTGTCTGAAAGGACGTTCAGCGCAGCAGGGGGGATCGTGACCGATAAGCGTACTCGCCTAGCTCACGACAGTGTTAACTACCTCACATTTCTAAAAATGAATGAGGCATGGATCTCGGAGGAATTCAACACATGTGACCAGTAGACCATGTATATGTCTATAAACAATTTTTTTAATCGAGCACACAGACCTTCTTTCTTCATTTGGCTCACTTCCTTGTCCAAAAAAAGCACACCGTACTATATACCCGTACCCTCCTGTTTGAAGAGGTTGAGCGGTGTCATATTTCTACTGGGGCTGCTTATTATGAGGGGCTCCCACCAACCCTGTGCTGTGCTGACTTCCTCCTGGGGCTGCTTATTATGAGGGGCTCCCACCATCCCTGTGCTGTGCTGCCTTCCTCCTGGGGCTGCTTATTATGAGGGGCTCCCACCATCCCTGTGCTGTTCTGCCTTCCTTCTGGGGCTGGTTATTATGAAGGGCTCCCACCATCCCTGTGCTGTGCTGCCTTCCTCCTGGGGCTGCTTATTATGAGGGGCTCCCACCATCCCTGTGCTGTGCTGACTTCCTCCTGGGGCTGCTTATTATGAGGGGCTCCCACCATCCCTGTGCTGTGCTGCCTTCCTCCTGGGGCTGCTTATTATGAGGGGCTCCCACCATCCCTGTGCTGTTCTGCCTTCCTTCTGGGGCTGGTTATTATGAAGGGCTCCCACCATCCCTGTGCTGTGCTGCCTTCCTCCTGGGGCTGCTTATTATGAGGGGCTCCCACCATCCCTGTGCTGTGCTGACTTCCTCCTGGGGCTGCTTATTATGAGGGGCTCCCACCACCCCTGTGCTGTGCTGACTTCCTCCTGGGTCTGTACCTCTGCTGTGCATATTATGAGGAGCTCCCACCATCCCTGTGCTATGCTGACTTCCTCCTGGGGCTCTACCTCTGCTGTGCATATTATGAGGGGCTCCCACCATCCCTGTGCTATGCTCATTATGAGGGGCTCCCACCATCCCTGTGCTATGCCGACTCCCTCCTGGGGATGCTTACGGTGCAGGTGTCAGTGCTGTATATCACGGTGCTGGTGTGAGTGCTTTATGTCACGCTGCTGATGTCAGTGCTCTCTATCACGGTGCAGGTGTCATTGCTGTATGTCACGCTGCTGATGTCAGTGCTCTCTATCACGGTGCTGGTGTCATTGCTCTATGTCACGCTGCTGGTGATCATCTCCTGCACCCTTTTCTTTGCCTACCCTGACCTTCCCTCTCCTCCATTGCCTTCATGCGCTCCACAGTCCTGAATTGTCACAACAATTTCACATATAAAAAAAGAATGTTTGTAATTGTCGATCCCAGATTCACCTCATACATGTGTTATGTCATTGGCCATGTGGTGGGACTATGTTTGCACAGCTAGTAATTATTTTGTGGCTGCAAATTTGACCTGTAGGTTTGCAAAGTTCGCCTCCCTTTGAAGTTAATGGGGCCCGCCGCGAACGTTACGGTTCGCGAACGATCGGCCGCATTTGCGGTCCGCGTTCGCGAAACGTCCCATCGGAAGTTCGTCCATCACTAGTCCTTAGTATAGTCTGAGCTGTGACCTGTTATATGGGGGGCTGTATCTTAATTTTATTGTAAGTTCTCTATAGGAGATCACAAGTGATATGACAGTTAGGTGTGGTAGTGCCGGTGTATTTCTGCAGTCAGCCACTCCATGCAGTGCAAGCATGCCTACATCGTATCGCATCTGTGTAAATTCTGACAGTACAGTGTGTCGCTTCACATAGTATTCATACCTAAGCATTGTACTGTATCATACAATATTCACATCTGTACATTGTACTGTATCATACAATATTCCCTTCTGTACATTGTACTGTATCATACAATAGTCACATCTGTACATCGTTCTGTATCATACAATATTCCCATCTATACATTGTGCTGCATCATACAGCACTCACACCAATACATTGTACCACATTGCACTATATTGAACATTAATATTCTTACCAAGTGTTCATTGTCTTAACAGTAGCTGGTTGCTAAGCAGTCCCTGACTATTTTAACCACTTCGATACCGGGCACTTTCACCCCCTTCCTGCCCAGGACAATTTTCTTCCCACAAATATAGAGCTTTCTTTTGGTGGTATTTGATCACCACTGGGGTTTTTATTTTTTGCTAAACAAACTAAAAAAGACAGACATTTTTGAAAAAAACAGTTTTCATCATTTTGGTTATAAAATTTGTGTTCTCCTTCACTGATGAGTTGACACTGACAGGCATCTGAGATGGGCAGCACTGATGATGAGGTACTGACAGGTGTTACTGTAGGGCACTGATTGGCACCTACAGCCGTCTCTGATGGGGCAATGACTGGCAGCTGATGGGCCCCTTTTTGGCAGCTGTGGTGGCACATCTGATGGGGCTGTGCTGATAATCAATATGCTGATTATCAGCACAGACCCCACCCCTCTGACAGGGAGAGCCACCAATCAGCTCTCCCTGTCAGAGTGAACCAAGGAAAGCCATTTACAGGCACTTCCTGGTTCACATGATGATCAGCTGTGATTGGTCACAGCTGATCACATGGTAAGAAGTCTCTGTCAGAGGCTCTTTACCACCATCGGAAATGCAGAGTGTCAGATTGACACACCACACTCACAATTGCTGTACGCCAGCATGTTGTCCTGCTGGACGTCATACATAGTTGGCAACTTTGTAAAAAAAAAAAAAAAATTGGGACACTTTTTGGCAGTAGGCAGAGTTGTATTATAAGTAGGGGGTGGGGAATGCGGTTATAGGTGTGGCATAGGAAAATGTGAAATGTGGGTGTGGTTTACGTAAAATAGTGGGCGGGTCTTACATGGAGCGTGGCTCAAAGGAGTGTGGTTAGTGTCTGAGATGAATGTGAGATGGAGAGGGAAAGGGGGGTGGGAGGGATGGAGGGACAGCAGCCCCCCGATCCTACACCACAATAGCAATATGTGTTTTCCAGAGTTTGACAATCAGCAGATAAAGATACTCCAAATACCTGGTGTTAGCGCTTCAATCATCATGGCGCCATGATTGTTATGGTGTCAGGATGATTGAAGCGCATTATTTCTATTATTACTTTGTAATATGAAATTAAATCATTCAACTCACCATAATCCAGAATCAGTGGGAGCCCTGAGCACGTCACTAGCCACGTTGCCTACCAGCAGATGCCATCAGGTGCCCCCAGCAGAGTCCCTCCTTACATCAGGTGCCCCATCAGAGGTACCTTCCTCACATCTGGTTACCATCAGTGGTACCTTCCTCACATCTGGTGTCCATCAGAAGTACCTTCTTCACACCTGGTGTCCATCAGAAGTACCTTCCTCACACCTGGTGTCCATCAGAAGTACCTTCCTCACACCTGGTGTCCATCAGAGGTACCTTCCTCACAGCTGGTGTCCATCAGAGGTACCTTCCTCACACCTGGTGTCCATCAGAGCAGCCTCTCTTCACATCTGGTGTCCATCAATGCAGCCTCTCCTCACATCTGGTGTCCATCAGCGGAGCCCCTCCTTACATCTGGTGTCCCCATCAGTCCTCCTAACATCTGGTGCCCCTCTGACATCCAGACTCTGACTGCGCCCCTCTGACATCCAGACTCTGACTGCGCCCCCGACATCCAGACTCTGACTGCGCCCCCGACATCCAGACAGACTGACGCCCGACATCCAGACAGACTGGCCCCCGACATCCAGACAGACTGGCCCCCGACATCCACAGACTGGCCCCCGACATACCACTGGCCCCCAAAATCCACAGACTGGCCCCCGACATCCTGTCGTTGTCGTGCGGAGACATTAAACTGTGGCAGCGGGGGTGGGCGGCGCCACAGGTTCTCTATTGAAGACCAGCTTCTGGTCTTCTTAAAAATGTCTGCCGGCAGCGAAAAACGGGAAATTTGAATTTCCTGGGAAAACCAAATTTCCCGGTACATTTCCCGGGACAAGTGTCCTAATCCCGGGAATGTCCCAGGAAATTCGGTACCGTTGGCAACTATGGTCATATGATGTCCGGTTAGGATAACGGAACCACCGCCTGGCCATCATTCTGCTATAGGCCAGGAGGGAAGTGGTTAAAATCGGCTCAGATAAAATGTTAGCTCTCTGATTATTTTTAATGTACACAAAATCATATGTACTATAAGTATATTTTTTTAAATGATCATGCTGAGATTTATACATGTCTGTGAGACACTTGAGGCACAGCAAAGTAAGATTATTTTAGGGACATCCTATCCTGTGCGTCACTGAAATGTTTGGGTTTGGCCTGGAGAAAAGGTGGTAATCTTTCTATTATCCACTATTAATACAATTATTTAGTACATGAGCTTCCCATTGTACCATTTTATATTCCTCTTTTTATCATTTAAAGTATGTCTAATCCCAATAAGAATACTTGGATGTCTTGTATCTCCATCATGTGTCCTCCTCCTCGGATGGATCTCGGGAGGATTTCAATGCAGTCATGCAGCACTGAGGATTTCTGACTCTGACAGCAAAGGCCATAAGCCCCTCCCCCACCTTCCCCAGCAGAATCTCTATCTGATCTGCACACAGCATTAGTAGGCTTTCATCTTTCATCTATCTAGACTCTATTCGATGCCGAGTCTCTAAAGCCCATGAGAGATGAACCTGTACCTGAGGAATAAATCTTTCTGCCATTACTCCCAACATAAACAGTCTAAGGCAGGGGTCTCAAACTGGTGGCCCTCCAGCTGTTGCAAAACTACAAGTCCCATGAGGCATGAGTCCCAAGGCTGACAGTTACAAGCATGACTCCCAAAGGCAGAGGCATGATGGGACTTTTAGTTTTGTAACACCTGGAGGGCCGCCAGTTTGAGACACCTGCTCTAAGGGCACTTTCACACAGTGTGGTAAAGCCCCTTTTTTTAGCGGCACTTTACCCTCATTTTGTGGCACCTTTCGTCCACTAGTGGGGCGCTTTTAATCCCTAAAACAACCAGCAAAAGACAGCGCACTAGAGATATCTTAATATGATAAAACATAAAAGTCATTTATTAAATAATGTATAAAAAAACTATGACAAAGACATCCGATCCCTCCTGGGATCTAAACAGCAAGAGTCAGTCTGTTGCAAAAAAAAGTCACGGTATAAATTTACTGATTTTGAGCAATAAATCCTTGCCTGTAGTCTATATTTGTGAAGAAACACGGCTGCACTGCCACCAACCTACTAAGACTCAGGGAGTTGGTAGTCACATAGTGTCCTCACCTGGAGAGGGGGTGATGGGGCTTGGTGGAAAAAAGTTCTGAAAATGCAGATAAGAGGAACGATGTTCCTATGGTCACTCACTGTTAGTAGAGAGGAGAAGGAAAACGGATCACTGCCGCTCTGTAGCCTGTGGGGGTGTCCTGCTCGTGGATGCGTGCCAACCCAATGGTTTAGACTCTGGTTGAGCGGTGTGGTGCACGCTGGGAGATGGAGTCTGGCTGGGGGACACATGATGACGTTAGCCCAGCGTGAAGGGAGGCTCAGAGCGCAACGCTCAAGCCCAACACGTGACACTGCCGGCCACTGCAGCTGATCCTTATGTGAAGAGCTTTGTGCTAGAGGGGGTTGCCATGCCGACTTACAGCTTACATGTTTTGCGCGCATGCGCTTTCTCAAAGCTGGAGCGGCATATGGCAACAGGGAAATAAGAGGCATTGGGTTTAAAAACGGGGCGGGAAGATGGACTAGGCCAAATTAACCCCTTCTAGGAGACTAAAATTTCTTGTACATGATTACATATAAATAAAGGGGAAAAAACGCTGGTAATGGCAAATTGCTAAGAAATTCTATTGGTTTAGAGATAGTAAAGAGGAATGTACTAGTAATGGAATAATAAATGCTGCAATATAAATGTGTGTGTGTGTGTGTGTGTGTGTATATATATATATATATATATATATATATATTTATGGTCCAGAGCCCTCAGACCGATACGGATAAGGATGACAAACAAGGTTAACATAAACTCGCTTCCTTGAAATGGACCTGAAAGTGTGCCCTGGTCTAACGTACGGTATGCCAAAATAAGGGGGCATACCTTAAAATGAAATGAATATGAAATGGGTGAAATTAGTACTCACTTGAGGAGTATGCTTAGAGAAATGCCCTGATAAAGGGGATGGGTGGGCGGGTATCGCGCACCGGAACCGACGAGGAAGACGGGCGGACGGCTGGTTATATACTCCACCGGGCTCCTCCCATAATTTCAGGCCACCACACTGGCCTTTCTATTTATGGTCCAGAGCCCTCAGACCGATACGGATAAGGATGACAAACAAGGTTAACATAAACTCGCTTCCTTGAAATGGACCTGAAAGTGTGCCCTGGTCTAACGTACGGTATGCCAAAATAAGGGGGCAAAACATCCAGGTAGGGGTTGCACTTTATTGAGTCAAGACTGTCACTGGGTGAGTTTGACAAAGGCCTGGGCCATCTCCATTTGCGGATTGGGTATGTAACGGGCAAAACAGGAGGACTTCCATCTACCCAATTTCTTGATAACATGGACCGGGACCCCTCGGCGGGAGGCAGTAGAAGCTGCTTCGATACGGAATGAATGTCCGGAGTAGTGAGCAGGATTGAGGTGAAGGATGCCCAGGAGTATCCTGACATGCTCCATGAACTGGGCTGCGTTGAGAGGTTTCGTGTGAAAAGGCAGAAGCGGGCCAGTTCCTGGTTGGTTGGCCAAAAGGGTCAACAAGCGGATGAGAACAGTGACCGGGCACCAGCGGTTGTTGGTTTCATAGAAGTGTATGTCCATACCCGAGCCAAGCTGCTGCGTCTTGGAGACTGCTAAGTGTAAGATGAAATGGTCTTCGTATCGGACCAGGTGGTGCTTGTACAGCATGCGTGCTGTGAGGCTACTACAAGTAAACTGGCTTGGCCGTAAGAAGCCGTAGAAGGCCAGGTGTACGGCTGCTTGTAAATGCCACTCATGTGGAGACCGAAAGGTGAAGTGGCCAGGATATCTGACATAGTTCTAGAACGTCTCCTGTGAAAGGCGGTGGTTTGGTGCCGGCCATCGGCTGGCGCTTCTGGACACTGCGCATAACAGCCCGAACGGTGTGGTAAGAAAATAAGGAGGGTACGGTAGGGTCCTGGAGGGACGTGAAATGTTGTACACCGGTCAGGTATAGCCGGATCGTATTAACGGATAACACCAACTGCGAGTGGCAGTAGGAAATGAAGGCTACGACTCGCTTGACACGGGACGTCACTGTGCTGTGATACGTGATGAAGCGGTTAAAGGCCCTCCAGGCTGACTGATAGGCCTTGAGGGTATTGCGGGAAAGGGAGTGATCGATAAGTTGGGTAGCCGCTAGGAAGTGAGGGGCTAATCCAGGGTTAGTTGAGACCAGTCCGGGATAGCTGATGATGTTGGTCCGGCTCCGGGTACCTGATCGGAAAAGAGACAAGGTTACAGCGGGAGAGGGCGTCCGCTGCCTGATTGAACTTACCGTGGATAAAGGAACAATAGATGTTGAACTGAAACAACAACAAGAGCTGGACCAGTTGACGTAGGAAGGACCTAATCAACAGAGAGGACGCCTTGGCGCAGCCAGGAATTGCCAGTAACTGGGGAGGCCAGGGAGCTGCGAGCCGGAGGTGGCCAAAAAACAGCCGCAAGCCCGTGGAGGCCGCTGCGTCGGTCATCACCTGGGGCGAAAGGGAAGACACGGAGGGAATGAACAGGGAGACGCCATCCCCAGACGATAGGAATTCCTCCCGCATAGCAAGGACTGCTATTGCCGCGGGATCCAGGCTGAGGACTTGCTCTGGATCCTGCGAGAGGGACAGTAAAACCAATAGGCGTGACACAAGGCGCGACCCTGAGGGATGATGCGCATAGCGAACTCAACATGCCGTGTAGGGACTGTAGGTGTCTTTGGACGACTAGACTGGAGAATATGCGAGGATATAATATGCCCCTAAAGATGGCAGTTGTGATGGCGAGCGTTTGCCGTTGGCTATGGGCTGATGCCTCTGGATGGCCCGAGGTGGGGATCTTGCTGTATGGGCCGTAACGACAGATGGCTCTCCGTGCACTGTAAGGATAAGAAATGCTGAACGCTGGCTAGAAATAGCCTGGGCGTGCTACAGGAAGAAGCCAGTTGCGTGTGACAACATGATCCTGGTGCGGGACGGAAGCTGAACTCAACTGTCCTAAGGAAGAGACGGATAGACAGACAACAGTGAGTGGTTTGTAAGAAAGCTACGGGAGACGAGTGGCCAATTAAGTGCTGCTGAAAATGACGTGTAGCCAGTTTGTGTGCCACTGAGAACGTGCTTGCCAACGAATGATTGCAAGAAGTTATGCTAAGTCACGAGCCTTGGCGTGACTAAAAGTTGTGTTTAAACATGTGCTTGCGACAATTGCCCGGGAGTTTGTCACTGGAGATGTATACGTAGTGACTGTGAGCCATTCGTGTTACCGCATGTGCACTGCGAAGACTACAGGAGTTGTGCTTGAATGCATGTTTGGATGCGTGCTTGCGACGATTGCAAGATGTTACCCAGGATGCGTGCTTGCCATGACTGCAAGATGTTATGCTAGGATGCGTGCCTGCAACTAATGCAAGGAGTTGTGCCAGGACTCGTGCCTGCAACGACTGCAAGGAATTATGGTAGGCTTCATGGGTAGCCAGGCCGGAAAAGACAGAAGTCCATCCGGTCTAACCAAATCAAAATAAATAAGGTATCACACAACCCGACACACCCAATTCTACGCCCGCAGCTGATCCAGAGGAAGGCAAAAACCCCCAACAGAGCATAGGCCAATTTGCTACAGCCGGGGAAAAAATTCCTTCCTGACCCCTCGAGAGGCAATCGGATTTTCCCTGGATCAACTATACCTATAAATATAAGTACCCCGTAATACAACGTACATTTAGGAAGGTATCCAGGTTTTCCCTAAAGCAATCTATTGAGCAAGCCAGAAGTGCCTGCCAGCAATGATTGCAACAAGTTGTGCCTGGACACCTGCTTGCAACGATTGCAAGAGGTCTATGCTCAAATGCGTGCTTGCCATGATTGCAAGAGAACTATGCTCGAATGCGTGCTTGTAATGAGTGCAAGAGGTCTATGCTCGAATGCGTGCTTGCAATGATCGCCAGAGGTCTATGCTCGAATGTGTGCATGCAACGATTGCAAGAGGTCTATGCTTGAATGCATGCTTGTAATGAGTGTAAGAGGTCTATGCTCGAATGCGTGCTTGTAATGATCGCGAGAGGTCTATGCTCGAATGCGTGCTTGCAGCGATTGCAAGAGGTCTATGCCCGAATGCGTGCTTGTAATGAATGCAAAAGGTCTATGCTCGAATGCGTGCTTGCAATGATTGCAAGAGGTCTATACTCGAATGCGTGCTTGCAACGATTGCAAGAGGTCTATGCTCGAATGCGTGCTAGTAATCAGTGCAAGAGGTCTATGCTCGAATGCGTGCTTGTAATGATTGCGAGAAGTCTATGTCTGGATGCGTGCTTGCAACGATTGCAAGAAGTCTACGCTTGGATGTGTGTTTGCAACGATTGCAAGAAGTCTACGCTTGTATGTGGAGAAAACAGCGAGACACGCCTAAACGAAGCTGTATTTTCCCTTTTGAAGGCAATCTATGATGAAATGAGGCCGAGGAGCAAGGCCCCCGGCAGGCATCCAAACATTGAAGAATCAACTGGACCCAAGCCGGGAAGCGGTATGTGACAGTGAAATGAGAGAACCTGCCATGACAGAGATCCGGATCGCCATGCCACAACTTGCGACCGAGCACGAAACGGATTCTGGAGCATGTACTGAAATGAGGCCATTCCTGGGGCACGCCGAGACGAATTTGGTACACAGATGTGACTATTCGTACCGGAACGTGATAGGTGAAATGAAATGAAAAACCCATGACAAAGACAAGAATCAGAGGACGAGCCCTTGAACCAAACAGATGAATCCTGTCTTTGGAGCATGTACTGAAATGAGGCGTAGCAGCTGGGCACACCAGAACGAATCGGTGCATAAGGAATGCGACAGGATTCGAATTGGAGCGTAATAAGTGACAGAAATGATATGCCATGACAGAGACAAGATTCAACGACTGGACTGATGGTTACAACAAAGAATCCGTCTCTGGAGCATGTACTGAAATGCGGTGTAGCAGCTGGGCACACCAGAACGAATCGGTGCATACAAGAATGCGACAGGATTCGAATTGGAGTGTAATAAGTGACAGAAATGATATCCCATGACAGAGACCGGATTCAACGACTGGACTGCAGGTTACGGAAAAGAATCCGTCTCTGGAGCATGTACCGAAATGAGGCGTAGCAGCTGGGCACACCAGGACGAATTGGTGCATAGAAGAATGCGACAGGATTCGAATTGGAGCGTAATAAGTGACAGAAATGGTATGCCATGACAAAGACAAGAATCAGGGACCGTGCGTGAACCTGCGAGTGACTCAGTCTCTGGAGCATGTACAGAAATGAGCCCGAACCCTGGGGCACTTCAAAGCGAATCGGTGCACCAGAGGTGCGACAGGATTCGCGCCGGAGCGCGGCTAGTGACAGAAATGTTTTGAAACGGTAGAAATGAGTGGGACTGAAATGACTTGAATGAGATGGAATAAGATACATAACACAACTGCATGAATGATGAGATATATTCGAACTGGAGCAGATACCAACCGATACGTGCGGACTGCTTGCTTTGTCGTAACAAGCAGTCGGCTGTGAGTCGAACGATTCGACCGATGCTAAATAGAAATGCTCGGGGAGTCGAACGGTTTCGAATGTCGTACCTGCGAATGAATCGCCTGACGTGGCGTGATCGACCGAAGGTGATAACGACTACATCGAAAGTAGAAACAGTGACATGAGTACGAGAGCCACAGTAAAACATCCGAGCGGTTCGTGAGTTCAGGGAACGTTGAAGGGACATCGTAATACATGAACCGAAAAGGGGGTGCCGAAGCCCTACCTGCGACAGGCGGCCCGACGTGTAACGACAAATTCGATGGGTAAGACGACACTCCGACGGCGAAACCCACGGACGCTGATGAACGGGAAGACGGTCAAGACGGAGACGAACAACGCGAACGGGCTCACTGCGTCTGGTCTAGGATAGTCGGCCCTTGATATCTGACGTATCAGGTATCGCGCGCCGGAACCGACAAGGAAGACGGGCGGACGGCTGGTTATATACTCCACCGGGCTCCTCCCATAATTTCAGGCCACCACACTGGCCTTTCTATATATATATATATATATATATATATATATATATTATTATTATTATTAAAATTTGGATGAGAAATAAGAAAAATAATATTATATAAGGCTCATTGTGAAGGCAGCACCCTGGTGGATGCGTATTAATCTCAAAAGGACAACAACTATCCAACAGTAAATCCCGTCTTCTGATGAGAAGGATACTCTATTGGATTAGAAAGTGAGTCACATTGTATCTAGATAACAGATGTCAATTAGTTATATTAAGGACATCAATTTCTTCATTGAGGCCATCCGGCGAAAGGGAACCCATCAGGTATATCCAAAAAGTTTCCCTCCGGCAAAGGAGGGAAAATCATTCATTGTCCGTTAGGGTCCCCTTTGGGATGGCCTCAATCGCAAACACCTCAATTTTTTTTAAATCTCTATTATGAAATTGACAAAAATGATGAAGAATGCTGTGTTTGATGCAACCCTTTTTTGTCAAGTGACGATGTTCTCTCAGTCTAACTCGTAAGGCCCGTATAGTGCAGCCTACGTAGAGGAGACCGCAAGTGCAGCGCAAAACATAAATCACGTACTCCATGGAGCACGTGATAAATTGTTTTATTTCAAACATCTTGCCCTTGGGTGTGGTAATGGTGGATTAACCGTGTGGAATAGATTGGCAGGTTAAGCAATCTCTTTTGCGACATTGAAAGATCCCGTATCTTTTGTCAAAATACATCCTGATGTCAGAAAATATTTTATTATGATTCCTATTGGATTTGGTTAGTTTGATGGGAGCAATGCAATTTTTTATGGTGCGGGATCGTCTAAAGGTGATTTGGGGTTTAAACAAAAGAGATGGCGCTAAAATTGGATCGAGCTTTAAGATGTTATAGTGTTTGGAGATTATTTTGGATATGTGCTTATATTGTGTGTTGAAAGTGGAAACAAACCTAACTGTGGTAATCTCACTTGGAGAATTCTTGGAAGGCTTTTTGGTAGGAGAATGCTTAATTCTATGTTTTGTGAAGGCCTGTGTAATTAGATCCTCAGGATACCCCTTTTCCCTAAACTTTTTGGTCATGTATTCCCCTTGTTGTATGTAGTCCTTGGTCAAGGTGCAATTTCTACGCAGCCTCTGAAATTGGCCACTAGGGATGTTGTTCTTCCATACTGGATGGTGACAACTCTTATAATGAAGGTAGGAATTGCCAGGCATGGGTTTGGTGTATTACTGGTGGTGACATTCTGTTCATCATGGGATAGGACTAGGTCCAAAAATACCAACTGGTTCTGGTCAAAGACAGATGTAAAAGATAGACCCATGTGCTTGTCATTACAATAGGTGACAAAGGAGGAAAACAACTCAACTCCACCACTCCAGATGAGCAGAATGTCATCTATATAGCGACCATAGAAAACAATGAACTCAGAGCAGGGGTTGTTCCTCCAGATCTTTTTTGCCTCCAAAAACCCATGGTGAGGTTTGCATACACCAGAGCAAAACTTGCTCACATGGCTGTGCCTTGGAGCTGAAGGTAGAATTGGTCTAAAAAAAGTTAAATAATTATGTCTCAGGCAAAACTATGCTAAATAGTAAGCGTTCTGTCAGTTTTGAATTCATATCCTCATTTGTGCTCAAAAAATATTGGGCTGTGGCAAGTCCCACCTCATGGGGTATGGACATATAGAGGGAATTAACGTCTAACGAGGCCCACATATAATCATCAGACCATCTATAATTTCAATCTCGTGACCTGTATCTTTAATATATGAGGGAAGTTGTACAACAAGAGGCTGTAGAATATGCTCTATATAGGCCGGTAATCCACTGGTAAAACTATTAATGCTTGCCACAATTGGTCTTCCTGGAGGATTAATCAGGGACTTATGAACCTTGGGAAGTTGGTAAAAGTATGGAGTGCTGCAAACTTTTGGAAGAAGGAAACCTTTTTCTTTTGAATTCAGCACTCCATCCTTGTGGGCTCTCTCGATCATTATGGTCAGATCGCGCTGGTATGTAGGGAGGGGGTCAGTTGTTAATTTTTGATAGGTTGTATTATCTGACAGCAGATGATGTGCCTGACTAAGATAATCACCCATGTCCTGTATCACCAAACTCCCCCCTTTGTCAGCTTGTTTGATTATAATTTCTTTGTTTGTGGTAAGGTCTGTAAGGGCCTGTTGTTCTAATTTGTTTAAATTTACCTGTTTCTTATTATTTGTGGTATTACACAACTCTATGAGTTCTTTGTAAACAGCTTGATAAAAGATTTCTATGGATGGTCCCTTTGATTGAGTTGGATTGAAAGTGGACAATGGTTTCAAATTTGTATGTACCACCGCTGGCTCCATGAAGGGATACTGGTGTCTGACTGACTATATTACTTTCGTTCCACAAATCTTCCAAGATTTTTAAGATATCATCCTGGGAGGTTGTGGTTATATGTGTTTCGCCAACTTCCGATGTGAACTCACCTTTTTTGTTGGTGTTTGTAATGATCTTGGCATAGTCTCTTTTTATTGTAAGGGACCAGACAAATTTATTCAGATCTGAATAAATTCGTCCGGTCCCTTACCCTAAAAAGACACTATGCCAAGATCAAATTTGAAACCATTGTCCACTTTCAATCCAATTTTTTTTTTCCTTTGTGTAAGGGGGTAAGGGGAGGGATTTTGGATGGGGATGGGAGATTACGTCCGATATGGATGTCCCCGGTGGGGTTTCATGTGGCCACTTCGGATTGATCTAACGCCGTTTATGTTTATGTGTATTTTATTGATTTGTATTTTCTTTATTTTCTATACGCTAAAGGTTGAGAATCTATATCAGAATTTATCTAAAAATTACTTCTGAACAACTTCGTCCATTTTTCCCGATGAAGCCATTTTTGGCAAAACATGTAGAAGTTTTTGGACGCAGTATTTTAAGTATGGAATTGCAGCATTTAACTGTGTCGCTAATAGGGATTCTGTGTATATACCTATGACTCTGAATACCGTATATACTCGAGTATAGGCCGACCCGAATATAAGCCGAGGCCCCCAATTTACCCCCAAAAAAACTGGCAAACTTATTGACTCGTGTATAAGCCGAGGGTAAGACATGCCTGTCCATCCCTGTGTGTGTGTCCGTCCATCCCTGTGTGTCCGTCCATCCCTGTGTGTCCGTCCATCCCTGTGTGTCCGTCCATCCATCCCTGTGTGTGTGTGTGTGTCCATCCATCCATCCATCCCTGTGTGTGTGTGTCTCCATCCATCCATCCATCCATCCCTGTGTGTGTGTGTCTCCATCCATCCATCCATCCCTGTGTGTGTGTGTATCCATCCGTGTGTGTGTGTGTGTGTGTGTGTGTGTGTGTGTGTGTGTGTGTGTGTGTGTGTCCAGCCTACCTGTGTCCCGAGCCTTTGTCCCGAGCCTCCGTCCCGTGCCTTGCCTCCTTGCCTCCGTGCCTCACCGCCGTGCCTTGCCTCCGTCCCGTCCCGTCCCGTCCCGTGCCGTGCCTTGCCTTGCCTCCGTCCCGTGCCCTCTTCGTCGGCGCCTCGGCGGCCATTGTAAAATTCAAAAGCTGCGCCGCCGCCTTCGCCTGTGATAGGCGGAACACTGAATTTCCCAGCAGCCTGTGTTCCGCCTATCACGTACATCGTATCATCCTCGTCCGTAGTACGAGGATGATACGATGTCCGTGATAGGCGGAACACAGGCTGCTGGGAAATTCAGTGTTCCGCCTATCACAGGCGAAGGCGGAGCCGGAGGCGCGGCTTTTGAATTATAGAATGGCCGCTGTCTGTCTGCTCGACACGCTGATCGAGCGGGCAGACAGCGATGACTCGAGTATAAGCCGAGGGGGGCACTTTCAGCCTCAAAAAAGAGGCTGAAAATCTCGGCTTATACTCGAGTATATACGGTATATGTCTGTATCCATTTTATTGGAGTGTTGTGTATAAATAAAGAGAAGTTTTTTGTACTTTTATAATAACACGTTGTAGTGTATATCTGAAATATGTATCTTTAAAATCCCCTATCCAGTACTCTACTATTTTTCTAAATAAAATATTTACAAAAAAAGAACTTGTAGTTTGCACTTGTAGTTCAAAGTGGACTTGCCTTTCGTAGAATAACCCCCATTATGTCATATTCTTCTTTACTTAAATCAGAATTGTTACTATTGCCTGATAAGCAGATTTCATACACTATTCTAATAACATCCTGTACTACTCCAACTTTACATATGATCACATCATACTATTGGTTTCTGAATACTGATACTCTGACTTTCTTGTACCTGTTTTGGTACAATTATGGTTGTTTATGATATTGTAAATATTTTACAGACTAAAATCAATAAAAACAGAAAAGATCCCGTTCTATGGAACTTCAAAACGGATCCATCAACTCGCCCCGAGACCAGAACAATTGAGGGTCTCTCCAGCCCTCTGCTCATTATCTTATCTGCATTCCCTCTAGTAATACAGAATTGGATTTATTTTCATGGAGATCAGATTACTTTATAAAACTCCAGTGAATAGAATAAAAAATGTTTTAATGGACTCCAGACCCCAATATTGTCATCCATGTGTAGAGACGGTGATAACGCCATACACAGGATGAGCACAGAATACACTATAATCTCCTTGTGTATGGAGCATGAATGGTATCAGCAGACAGTGTGAGGCCGGAATCAGCATTGCTAGTGATTGGACGGGATGATTTGTATTTATCTCTGCTGATAAGAGCTCTGTACTCATAGGAAGTAATGGGGAGATCCCCTGACACTGAATAGTGATTGGTCATCTCAGGTGACAGGAAGCTCATATGAGGCTCTGATTGGACATTGCAATAAGATCAGATTTTCCCCGATCACCTACAATCACATCTATATTACTACTTATCGGACTTCATAGAATATGGGATTATAACAAGGTTCAGGAAAAGACTATTTCAAGGCTGATAACAGAGTCTGATCAGATCCAAGAATTAGGCGGCTCCTACACAAAAATTCATGTAAAAAATCTCATTAATCTGATGGCTGTATGGATTTTGTTTAAAATTATTTCAAGATTTTGTATACTTTTTACCATTTGATGAATGAAAATCACACACACTATTAGGAATTTGTTCATTCAAGAAATAAATTGCCCTCCTGCGCCTTCTAATCTTCTTGTCACCGCAGTCATAAATACATTTCTATTTGAACCGCAAATAATTCAAAAATTGAACAGCCATTCATAAAATTACAAATTCCAGATTAAGATCTACAGACAGCTTTATTACCGTATATACTCGAGTATAAGCCGAGATTTTCAGCCTCTTTTTTGAGGCTGAAAGTGCCCCCCTCGGCTTATACTCGAGTCATCGCCGTCTGACTGCTCGATCAGCGTATCGAGCAGACAGACGGCGGACATACTACAATTTGAAAGCCGCGCCTCCTTCTCCGCCTCCGCCTGTGATAGGCGGAACACTGAATTTCCCAGCAGCCTGTGTTCCGCCTATCACGGACATCGTCTCATCCTCGTCCGTAGTACGAGGATGAGACGATATCGGTGATAGGCGGAACACAGGCTGCTGGGAAATTCAGTGTTCCGCCTATCACAGGCGGAGGCGGGGCTTTTGAATTTTAGAATGGCCGCCGAGGCGATCCTGGCAAGGCACGGGACGGAGGCAAGGCAAGGCACGGCACGGGACGGGACGGAGGCAAGGCACGACACGACACGGGACGGAGGCAAGGAGGCAAGGCACGGCACGGGACGGAGGCAAGGAGGCAAGGCACGGCACGGGACGGAGGCAAGGAGGCAAGGCACGGGACGGAGGCTCGGGACACAGGTAGGCTGGACACACACACACACACACACACACACACGGACACACACACATGGACACACACACACAGGGATGGATGGATGGAGACACACACACACAGGGATGGATGGATGGATGGAGACACACACACACAGGGATGGATGGATGGATGGAGACACACACACACAGGGATGGATGGATGGAGACACACACACACAGGGATGGATGGATGGATGGACACACACACACACAGGGATGGATGGATGGATGGACACACACACACACAGGGATGGATGGATGGATGGACACACACACACACAGGGATGGACGGACACACAGGGACGGACACACACACAGGGATGGACAGGCATATCTCACCCTCGGCTTATACACGAGTCAATAAGTTTGCCAGTTTTTTTGGGGGTAAATTGGGGGCCTCGGCTTATATTCGGGTCGGCCTATACTCAAGTATATACGGTATATACAAGGCTGCAGCACTGCGATATATAACTTTCAAACAATATAAATGTGAAAATATAACGATAAAAGTGAGACCTTATAAGCTTCACACTTTGCATTTTACCCAAACAAGACGTCATCAGGGGCTCAGAGGATCTCCTATGCAGATGAAATACATAAAGGAGGAACTTTTTCAGGCTGATGTTGATGTTATTGTATACGGCACCAAACATACAGATAGCAACTTACTTTTTTTGCAACGTTTTTGCCTATATGAAAGCTTTTATATTTTGCTTTATGCAACTGTTGTAATAATGAATGTCTTGGGTCATCTACACTATTGGAGGATTTCTCTTTTTGTGGACCCCAATTACTAAATGTGACATGAGAAGTGGATGAGGTGGTGGGATCCATTCATTATTCTGTATGGGGATTGGACCATACACACTCACACTGACCTCTAGGCTTTCACCTCCAACCTTCTGCTAAGTCTTGGATTCAGTTGTGGAGATTCACTTTGATGGTCACAGAAGTCTCACTTTGTTGTGGAAACTTTGTTGAAATGAAGTGACACCATTGTACTTTTGGATTTCCTTTGAACATTGTGTTGGAGGATTTCATATTATGGTGTGAATGAATTTTCATTATTACCAGTTTTTTTGGGGGCCTTTTTTTTGAGTCTCGCTACTATTGCTGCACTATTTTTATATGTTCTTTTTATTAATAGTGAAATAGTCTCAATAACAATTGTTATATATTCACTTATAAGAAATGTTGTTTTGAGGAGTCTCACTTTTAATGTTATATTTTCACATTTATATTGTGTGAAGGTTATATACTAGTGCTGCAGTCTCCCATACAGGCATACCCCACTTTTAACCACTTACAGACCGGACCATTTTGCTGGTCAAAGACCAGACCACTTTTTGCGATTCGGCACTGCATCGCTTTAACTGACAATTGCGTGGTCGTGCGACGTGGCTCCCAAACAAAATTGACGTCCTTTTTTTCCCAGAAATAGAGCTTTCTTTTGGTGGTATTTGATCACCCCTGCAGTTTTTATTTTTTGCGCTATAAACAAAAATAGAGCGACAATTTTGAAAAAAACGCATTATTTTTAACTTTTTGTTATAATAAATATCCCCCAAAAATATATAAAAAAACATTTTTTCCCTCAGTTTAGGCTGATACGTAATCTTCTACATATTTTTGGTAAAAAAATCGCAATAAGCGTATATTGATTGGTTTGCGCTAAAGTTATAGCGTTTATAAAATAGGGGATAGTTTTATAGCATTTTTATTAATAATTTGTTATTATTATTTTTTTTTTTACTAGTAATGGCGGTGATCAGCGATTTTTATTGTGACTGCGACATTGTGGGGGGCACATCGGACATTTTTGACACATTTTTGGGACCATTGTCATTTATACAGTAATCACTGCTATATAAATGCAGTGATTCCTGTGTAAATGACACTGGCAGTGAAGGGGTTAACCAGTGGGTGGCAGTGTAGGGGTTAGGTGTTCCTAGGGGTGTGTTACTAACTGTGGGGGGTTGGGCTTTCATTTAGTGAACACTGATCTCTGCTCCAATCACATGGAGCAGAGATCAGCGTCACTAGTTGCTAGGCAGAATGGAGAAATGCTGTTTACATGGCATTTCCTCCATTCAGCCGTCCCGTGAGACGATCGCGGGTATGCCCGCCACGATCGAGTCCGCGGGACCCGCGACCGGACTCACGGGGATCCGGACCGGCGCGCTCGCGATGGCAGGGCAGCATTGAAGATTGGACGTTGAAGTATTTACCAGTGCCCATGAAATGCAGCCTTAGCTGTGCCACCTCCACCTCGCACAAACTGACATTCCTTATGGATCCGCCTGTCACTCAGAAGACGGAGCGAAACGGCCACTCGGGCTGCTCTGTCTTCTGTGAGTGACAGGCGGGTGATCGCCCGGCCTTCACAGGAGACGGCCACACCGCCGGCCTGGTATTATAATCAAGGGCGGATCCAGAGTCAAGTCTCAGGAGGGGCACTGCCAGGAAAATATGTTTTTTTTGCAGGCAATTGATCGGGGCAATGGCTGGTGTTGGCATTTCAAGTATCACGGCACCATGGTTGTTATGGTGTCAGGATGATTGAAGTGCATTATTTCTATTTTTACATTGTAATATAAAATTAAATGGTTCACCTCACCATAATGCAGAATCAGTGGGAGCCCCGAGTGTCTCACTTTCCACGTCAACCTGCCTTCAGATGCAGCTTGGCATCTGCCACGTCACTTGCCACATGTTGCTGATTGTCACTTGCCATGTCACCTGCCCCACATTGGGGATTACACTTGGCATGTCACCTGCCACACGTTGCTGATTGTCACTTGCCACACATTGCGGATTACACTTGCCAGGTCACCTGCCACAAATTGCGGATTACGCCTGCCACATCACATGCCACACATTGTGGATTACACCTGCCACGTCACCTGCCACACATTGTGGATTACACCTGCCACGTCACTTCACTTTTGGACTATGCTATTCAAGCTACTTTTTTTTCCCATCACACCAACTCCTATACCACTCTCACCTCAAATAGTACTATTGGGTATGGACATGGATACCTGGTTCCGGTCCTCACACAGAGTCATCTCCCACGTATTCATAGCCACCTGCCTAGCCATTGCAAGAGATGGAAAAGCCTCCATATCACCTCCAACTCAGAATTCATATTTATTTTGAACAACCATTGCCTAATGGAATATATGTATGCCAAAGCCCACCTACAAGTTCCTGCCTTCCAAAAACACTGGGGCCTTTGGCTCAAACACCCCAAATACATATCCCTCTCATGATAGCATTATCACACCCCTGAAAGCCTTACACCCTGTCCATACTCCACCTACCACCCCTTATGATAATGCTCTAACTACTCACTGTGTATTAACTGTGAATGTTTATATCTACGAAGCACGCCCTAGAAACCTCTAAATGCATTCTAATGACCTATATACACCCTTTGTTGATACATTATCCTGTTCTTTAACTGATTGTTCATTTTACAATCAATTGTTCAGCTTATTTCTTTGTAATTTGAAAAGTTTATAATAAAATTAGTTTTTTTTTTAAAAAAAGCACAAAAAATGCATTTTAATTTTCTTGACACATTTTCCAAACACTTGTGGAAAAAAATGACATATTTAAAAGACTCATTATGCCTTATAGAATATATGTTGGTGTGTTTATTTTCCAAAATGGGGTCATTTTGTGATCATTTCCATTGTCTTCAGGTGCTTCAGGGCCTTCAAAGTTGTAACAGGTATTCAATAAATTAGATGTGTAATTTATGTCCCTAGAACACCTGACGGTGCTCCGTGCATGTTGGGACATACCTTGGAATGTCTACTTTCCAAAAAGGGGTCATTTGGGGGTATTTGTACTTTCCTGGCTTGTAAGACTCCATTCACTCATTGAGTATGAATAACAGCGTGACTTGGAGTGACTTCAACATGACTTGGGGCAACTTACAACATGACTTTAAGTCGTCCCAGGCCAGGCGACTTTGGCCGTGGCCAATCAGAGAATAATGAGCTCTCAAGGGGGAACTCCACGCTAAATTTCAAATAAACAAAACAGCATGGGTTCCCCCTACGGGAGCATACCAGGCCCTTAGGTCTGGTATGGATTTTAAGGGGACCCCCTACTTCGAAAAAACGGCATGGGGTCCCCCCAAAATCCATACCAGACCCTTATACAATCAGCCTGGCCGGTCAGGAAGGAGGGTGGGGACAAGCGAGCTCCCCCCTCCTGAACCGTCCCAGGCCACATGAACTCAACATGGGGGGTGGGAACTTCGGGGATGGGGGGCACCCTGAGACCCCCCCCACCCCAAAGAACCTTGTCTCCATGTTGATGAGGACAAGGGCCTCTTCCTGACCCCCAAAGCATGGTACGGTTAAGGAGGGGGTGCACTCTCTCGTCCCCCTCTTTTCCTGTGGCCTGCCAGGTTGTGTGCTCGGATAAAGGGTCTGGTATGGCTTTTTAGGGGGAACTGCACGCCATTTTTTTTTATTTGGCATGGAGTTCCCCTTAAAATCCATACCAGACCCTTTGGTATGGATATTTAGGGGGAACTCCACGTCCTTTTTTTAAAATTTGATACGGGTTCCCCTTAATATCTATACCAGACCTGAAGGGCCTGGTAATTGAATTTGGGGGAACCCCACGCTTTTTTTATCAATGACTTTCAATGACTTCTCTGTATTATGGGGAACCGACAATTTATTACAGCCGCAAGTGATTTTAAATGACTTTTTTCCTGCAGAAATTACACTTTGTACAGGGACAGTTCTAAGCACGGGAAACATGTGCCCCTGTACAGGCATACTATAGACAACCCCCAGGTACGAAATTTAAAGGAATATTACACTTTTGTTTCACTTTAAGCATTATTAAAATCACTGCTCCCTAAAAAACTGCCCTTTTTAAAACTTTTTTTGCATTGATACATGTCCCCTGGGGCAGGACCCGGGTCCCCAAACACTTTTTAGGACAGTAACTTGCATATCGGCCTTTAAAATTAGCACTTTAGATTTTGAAAATTCAACGTTTAGGTCTGTTGTGAACCAAACCGGGGGTGTTCAGCTCATCCTTATTCAGGAATGAATGCAACTATTCTCTACATGAATGGAACTCATTCCTCTTTATTGGAATCATTAATATTAGATGACTTCATAAAACACGATCGATCATCTACACTATTGGAGGATTTCTCTTTTTGTGGACCCCAATCACTAAATGTGACATGAGAAGTGGATGAGGTGGTGTGATCCATTCATTATTCCTGTATGGGGATTGGACCATTCACACTGACCTCTAAGCTTTCACCTCCCACTATCTGCTAAGTCTTGGATTCAGTTGTGGGGATTCACTTTGATGGTCACAGAAGTCTCACTCATGTTGTGGAAACTTCATTGACTAAAAGTGACACCATTGTACTTTGGGATTTCCTTTGATCATCATGGTGGAGGATTTGATCTTATGGTGTGGAGAAGATTTTATTATTACCGTTCTTTATTTGGACCTTTTTTAAAAATTTGTACTAATACTTCTGTACTAATTTTATATATGCTGATTATAAATTCTCTTCATTAGTTATCAGTGAAATAGTCTTCATACCACTGTTATATATACACTTATAGGGAGGTTTGTGATGAGGAGTATCACGTTTATTGTTATATTTTCACATTTATATTGTGTGAATGTTATATACTAGTGCTGCAGTCTTCCATATTCCATACACACACTCCTAAACTTTGTGGACAGCCTTCCCAGAAGAGCTGAAGCTGTTATAGCTGCAAAGGATGCGCCAACTCAATATTGAACCCTGCGGAAAAAGACTGGGATGCCATTAAAGTTCATGTGCGTGTCCCAATACTTTTGGTAATATAGTGTAAAAGCCCATGATTGGATATTTTGGCTCCATGCACACTGGCTTAAAAAAAATGCTGCTGTGGGGGGCGTGGCCTGGCCGAAACACCGAGATGGACGCGTGAGAGAACCGCTCCTGCCGCTGACTCTCTTTTAACAGCTTTATTGGTGAGATTCAGCAAAGATTACTGGCCAGAACGATGGGGACAGCATCCAGGAATGCCTCAACGTCGAGATCCCGGTCGCCTTGAGGACATTCGGGTGGCAATACTCAAAATATCCCCGAAATGTTCCGATCACAGAGAGGAAACATGGCGCCTTCCCGCCGCGTCCACTCCCAGCCAGCTACATCGCCTCTGTCGGATGCGATCCTTGTTTCATGAGAGACTTCTCAGATGATCTCCGTAAATCGAGATTTGTCCCTACAACAACCGGTTAGCATACAAGATCTGCGGTGCATAGCGGCAGACAATAAAGGATACGCTATTGTCCGCCATAGCAGACCTACGTGTTGACATCCATGCACTCACAGATAGAGTCCTGGAGGTAGAGAAAATTTCCGCACAACACGACAACGTGCTCCGCAAAGCCACTAGAAAGAACAATCACCACACGCTTCAGCTGCGGGAGACACAACGCCACATTGAGGACCTCGATAATCATGGCCGCCGTCACAACATACGAATCAGAGGATTACCAGAAAGCATTGAACCAGACATCTTGGAACAAGAGGTAACGGCTCTCTGTAACTCCCTATTGAACAGGCCTAGAGAAACTTGTATCGAAATGGAGAGAATACACAGGGCCTTACGCTCCAAAGGCAAAGAGGCCGACCCTCCCAGAGATATCATTTGCTGTATAGTTGACTACAGGCTGAAGGAGGAGATTTTACGACAAGTGAAAGGCCAACAACAACTACAACACGGAGGGGTGCCTATTCAGATCTTTCAGGACTTATCTTCCATTACGTTACAAAATCGCAGAGACCTGAAACCCCTGTTGGAAGTTCTATGCACACATGGCATACAGTACAGATGGAAATTTCCCTTTGGACTTTCTGCCACACATAGGGGGAAATCAGCAATACTGAGATTGCCCGAAGATTTACGACAATTCTGTCGTACGCTTGACATTCCATTAGTGCAGGTGCCTAATTGGTATGCAGACTTCCGCATTTATTCAACAAGAAGATCACCTCCACCGCCGGCCTCGTAGACGACGATCAATTTCGGGTAACAGTACCTGCTTCTCTCGACATGGGGACAGGCCAGGTTATAGTCCAGAAGAATCCCCACGCTCTAAGAGAGCTCGTAGGGACTACTGATCTGAATCCAATGGCACATTCTTCAGTGGTCAGGTTAAGACTCATTTGACAATGTGTTATCGACTGGAGTTCTCCGGTACTTTCTGTCCTCCGCTGGTTTATATCACTAGTTAAAAGCGGGAACGTTTCATGTTCTATGGTTGTTTTGTTTGCCTAAAGTTAGCTAAAAGTTTTAATAGTCTTTCGGGAATGGCTACACGGCAATATTAACCGCTTGTCGATTACTACGACGAGAAGCTATTTGGTTCATCATCCCATAGAAGCCCTACTTCTACGTACTCGTATGGCCTACTAAACAACTTACCATGGAAACGTTGGCGACATTTTGAACACTGAAATGGTTCTCCTAGGCCCAGCATATACCAAATTGGATTCGATGTGAGTTATACGGTCTTTCCTAAGGTTTATCTACAGGTTAAGCAGACTCACCTTTCGTCCAGTTCCCAATGGAGTTCGGACGTTGTGAATCGTCTCAGCCAATATTAAAAAAAAAACCTTTCCGAAGTCAACCACATGCCAGCAGGTTTGTTGTTATGTGTGGTTTTTATCAACATCCTTTCTCCAGTGAACTTTTCCACAGGTTATAACTAGACCTCACAGAGATACATGATAAATGTGCTTAGCTATTTGTTAGGAAGTCGTTCAGCATTGCTAGTGAGGGTGACTATGGGAAGGTAATCATCTGATAGCTCTTAGCATTCCTGGATAGAATTTACAGTTTTGAATATAGATGCTGACTCCCTGGTAGGGAGATTCTGTTTGGCCGATGGTGACCTTCAAATGAGTTAACTCAAGGTGATTTTTACGACGAGTTCGCTATCCGAAGGTGGCCCTAACTGGCTACCTTTAGAACCAACCTCAAGCTGAACATCTAAATAGGGACAGTGGCCAATCAGAATCTCCAGTACAAGCCCTGAATAACCCTATGAGTCGATACTCAAGTTGAATGATGTTTTTCAATAGTTTACAACCATTTCAGCGAAATTAGATTTTGTTGCTTATGCTCAGATGCACAAACAGTTCTTAGATCCACATAGGGATTTAGATTTGATGCTAATGGTTCTGTTTTCGGTAGATGGGCCTATGTGTTGGAGGTTGAGATTCAGCCCCCGCTATTAATAAGAAAGGGGGTATAATTCTGATTCCGATTCGGCAGGTGACCACATGGTTTGGCTTTACGCCACTCGTCGGCTACGAAGTGGCCCCCTTTTCCACGTAGAATTGGTTCAATTTCCTTTCCGACACCTACTTCCATCAGCCTCTGTGAATGTGACTGTAAATGTGATTGTTGTCATTTTGTCTTTACCGTTCGCTAGGTCTATTATATCGGACTAAATGTTCTTATGCCCCTGCACGAGTCGCTCCCCTCCGTGATATAGACGTTAGTATGCAATCTCCCCACAGTATATGATGTTCGAGAGCTCAGCGGTAGTTTCACTGACTTTAAGATAAGAATATAAGTGCAAGGCCTTGGTCAACCCCCTAACGGTGTTGTGAGTGGATTCGTATACTTATTTCTAAGTGCGGATTCAGGTCATGACATTGTACTTCTCTGACCTATACTGATATAGTGTAGGTCAGTATAATATTTCTCATTCCTACAACTGTTAACATAACTCGGCTATGCCCAAATTGAATTTGTTCCTCTTAACGTATAAATACACACTTTTGTTTAGATCAAATTTTGTTATCAGTGTCCTGGTTTGGGGATCGAACAATGGCCTCGGTTCGAACCCCGGTTGCTCGACCGGCGGCAGCAACGCCGGATCGAGATCTACAAATTAACTATACCTCGCTCAATGTTCAGGGACTCAACGTCCCTCAAAAACGATCACAACTACTATACACGCTTAAAAAACACAAACAGCATATCGTATTTTTATAAGAGACACACTTCCGAACCAACAACATCCCTAAACTTTACAATCGGCACTACCCCATGATTTTTCATGCTACGACAGACGACTCCAAATATAAAGGAGTAGCGATAATGATTTCCAAACACTGCCCGCTAACAGTAACGGATATCAAATGAGATACGCTGGGAAGATACCTTTTCATTAAAGGCACCATCCACAATAGACAGATTACTTTAGCGAACCTATACGCCCCGAACAAGAGGCAAGTTGCGTTTTTTCGGGAGACACTGCACCTCCTCACTGAATTTCAAACTGGTATGCTCATAGTAGGGGGGATTTCAATGTGACTTTAAACCCGACCCAAGACTCATCCAACGGGACATCTTCCCTTCCGTACAGAGCGCTATGGGCCATTAAAACACAATTGCAAGAACTAACACTACATGATGCCTGGCGTACACTCCACCCAAATGCTAGAGACTTCACCTTTTATTCGACCCCGCACAACAAATATTTTCGTCTACATTATTTTTTCATTTCCCAAAACGACTTGACGCATGTTACCCATACAGCCATAGAACCATTGATCATTTCGGACCACAGTCCTGTAACTATGACATTAACCCTGCCTTTTGTACGGACCCCGAGCCTGATTTGGTGATTAGACAACTCTCTACTGACTGATATAGAAATTACACAGAAAATAGCCTCACGTCTTTCACAATATTTCCAGGAAAACAATATCGGTGAAACCAAGCCGTCGTGTATCTGGGCAGCACATAAATGCGTTTTGCGAGGGGAATTTATATCCATAGCAGCGCACAGACATAAACTTAGAAAGCAACATATGCAGGAGCTGTACGACATGGTGCATAAATTGGAACGAATGCATAAGGCTTCGTTGGCACACGATACACTTTCGAATTTACTGCAGGCGAGGGAAGAACTCCGTCAGGAGTTGATTAAAAGATTACAGCGAAAATATGTTCTCACGCAGAAGCTTTTTTATGAATTCAGTAATAAATCGGGTAAATTACTGGCAGAAGCAATACAACGCAAGAAAGCTGTGGCAACGATACATAAAATCATAGACCATCAAGGCAAAATGCATGTAACCTCTGATAACATTGCCAAGCAATTCGTGACTTATTTTTCAAAACTTTACAACTTGTCCCCAGATACCTCGGCGGCACAGGCTACAGACAGACAAAAATTAATCTTTGGTTTTCTCACAAAATATGGGGCTCCCCAGATGGCCATGGATGACATGGAGACCTTAGACGGACAGATCACTATCGAGGAACTTAACTTAGCGTTAAAACAACTAAAACCGGTCAAAAGCCCGGGGTCCAGACGGTCTGACTGTCAGTTATTACAAAACCTTCCAGGAGATACTTTCCCCACACCTCCTTAAAACTTTTAATTCTCTTTCACCCGCTGGTCCAGTCAATAAAGATTTACTTGAGGCTCACATAACATTGATTCCCAAACCCAATAAAGACGACACCATAGTTTCGAATTATAGACCCATCAAGCTTCTAAAAGTTGATGTGAAACTCTATGCCAAAATTCTAGCCAACCGTCTCCTTATGCTTCTCCCACAAATAATAACCCTGGACCAAGTCAGTTTTGTCCCTGGAAGAGAGGCTAGGGACAATACTATAAAAGCACTACATATCCAACACTGGCTTACCAATCAGACACAACAAAAATGTTTTTTTCTATCGTTGGACGTGGAGAAGGCGTTAGACAGGGTGGCCTGGGACTATTTATCCGCTACGTTACAAATGTTGGGGGTTCCCACAACACTTCCAAGAGATGGTAGCGACATTATATTCCTTTCCCACAGCAAAAGTACGGGTTAATGGTTGCCTGTTGGACGCCTTCTCCGTGTCGAACGGAACTCGTCAGGGTTGCCCACTATCGCCGTTAATTTTCATTCTTACCCTTGAACCCCTCCGATGAAAACTTAGAGAGAATGCTGCTATAAAAGGCATCAGTATAGGACATAAACAATATAAAATAGCGGCATATGCCAATGATATCCTTTTGTTCCTCTCAGACCCGATAATTACTTTACCAAATATATTAAAAGATTTCACACTTTTCAACAAACTATCCAACCTGCAAATTAATTTCTCAAAATCAAAAGCTGTTAACATTTCCCTCTCCTCGTCCACAGTAGATCTATGTAAGCTGAATTTTCCATTTAGCTGGGAACCTAGAGCACTCACATACCTAGGAATCCAATTACCTGCCTCTTTGGATAATCTTTACGATTTAAACTACAAACCGATCCTACAATCCCTACAAAGTGATCTTAACCACTACAATACAGGGCACTTTCGCCTCCTTCCTTCCCAGGCCAATTTTCAGCTTTCATCGCTCTAGCGCTTTCAGTGACAATTGCGCAGTCATGCTACACTGTACCCAAATTAAATTTTTATCATTTTGTTCGCACAAATAGAGCTTTATTTTGGTCGTATTTATTCACGACTCCATTTTTAATTTTTTGCAATATAAGCGCAAAAAAAGTGGAAATTTGGAAAAAAAAACTATATTTTCTTCTTTCTATTTTAAAAGAAATCCAATAAAATCAAATTTTGTCATAAATTTAAGCCAAAATGTATTCTGCTACATGTTTTTGGTAAAAAAAAATTCCATTAAGTGTATAATAATTGGTTTGTGTGATCACGGACATATGTGCGCAAATGATCATGTACATATGTGTGCAGGTAATCACGTACATATGTGTGCATATAATCATTGGGACATGTGATTTTAGTGGGACATATGTGGGGGACATGTTTTTATTATTAGGGACATGTGTTTTTATTATTTGGGGACATGTATATTTTGGGGACATGTGTGGGGACATTGTGTTTATACTGTCTGGTGTGTTTACACTGTGTGGTGATTTGTGTTTACACTAGACTGGTGATCAGTGAGTAAAAAGCTGTAAAAAACAGCTCATACTCACTGATCATCAGCCGGCTGCAGCGATCTGCTCTCCTCTCCTCAGTGATGACTTCTGTGTGAGGAGAGGAGGAGCCGATTGCCTAGCAACCGGCTGTTTGTTTACATCACATGACGGCCGTGATTGGACACGGCCGTCATGTGATCAGGAGGGCCAATCACAGAGCCCTCCCGCCGATCTGAGATGCTCCGTGTCCGGGTGACACGGCCCATCAGGATCAGGATCGCGCCGCTGCGCGGGATCCCGCTCCTTCTGATGGATGTTCCTGAACGTCCTATCAGAAGTAGATGGCTCCCACCCGGCCAATGCACATATACGGCCGGGTGGGAGCCGTCTACTTCTGATAGGACGTTCAGGAACGTCCATCAGAAGGAGCGGGATCGCAGCAACTCGCATTTTATACATAATGCAAACTGTGCCGATTAAACTCCCTGCTTCATTCTTCGCAGCATTTAAAAGGTTATGCAGGAATTTTATTTGGGCCTCGAAATCCCCGAGAATCAGCTGGGACACGTTGGTACTACCTAGCTCTAGGGGGTCTTAGTTTACCAGACATTCGTAGATATCACTCAGCTTGCCACCTCACAAGAATTATTGACTGGCACGTACACAAAGATTCGAAAGATTGGATAAATTTGGAGGGCTCATTCGACTCCGTGCCAGTAGCACACTTGCCATGGATCTCAGTAAGAAACATACCAAAAGCTTATTCCACGCACCCATTGACAGGAGCATCTTTACGAGTGTTTAGAGACATAGCTACACAAATGCAGTGGAATCCATCCCCAGGCCCGATGACTCCTTTGACTGACAATCCAGATTTTCCACCGGGCTTTCCCTGCGAGATACGTCGGGAGATTCCTCCAGGCAAAACAAAACAATATAAAGTTGGCGCACAAATGAATGGTCTCTTTAAGAGCGCTTGACTATCTCGTGGGATGTTTGTTTATTTAAATAAATGTCCTGTAGATGGTCTCAATGTGCGGCTGTTAACCCATTATGGACTTGGCAAAAAATGGATGCAGCAGAAAAAACGATCAAAAACAGCGCATGTGCCTGTGTGGGTTTCCATGGGGATATTAAAGGATATACAGAAGGGAGAAGAATGCTATGGATAAAAGGACACTGTAAGTTAAAAAAACCCAAGGGGGGGAAAAATTGCGGAGACCAAGGGCAAAAAAACAAATTATTTAAAAGATATATTTTAGATATGTTATTAAGTCCTTTCCCATAGGATAGTTAGAATAAATATATTAACTACTCTTCATTCATAAAAATAGTATTATGAAAAAAAAAAAAAAAATTGATACAATAAAGAAATGAAAAAAAAAAAAAAAACCCACACAGGCACAGGGAGAACATACAAGCTCCAGGCGGGTGGTGGCGTGGTTGGGATTCGAACCAGCGTCCTGCTTGCTGCTAGGTCAGAGTGCTAACCACTACACCACTGTGTCTACCATATGTTTCAATCCACATTTCCTATTAGATGTTTTCTAACAGTTCTTTCACTGACACAGACCCCTGTCTAATAAGGTTTTAACTGCAGGAGGCTTAGTGACACATTAGGGGTTAACCTGAGAGACTTCGACAGTCCCCGCCCCTACACACTACCCGATGCCTTTATCTTTCTGGTTGCTGTATGCCGCTCCAGCTTTGACAAAGCGCAGGAGCGCGAAACATGTAAGCAGGAGAGTCGGCATTGCAACCTTCCCCTTCACAGCCTTCCACGTGACAAGCCTCTCATGTGATCCACAGCCGCTCGGACAAGCGGCACTGCAAGCAGTGCAGCGTTCTCTAAGCTGCCTATGTGTACAGCTGATATCATCTGGTGACTAAGCTTGATCCTTACCACCCAGCGTGCAGCATTACACCTCTGCCTCCAAGCCGAACGCTTCAGATGGAGCTGAAATAAACACCTCCCCCTCGGTCATCAGACTGGACTCATCAGCTCTGCAGCCCATTGAACACCTATGAAGTGAGTGTCCCTAGGAACGTTGTTCCATTCGTTTACACTGACTTTTTGGGTTCTTTCAGATGATTGATTGCATTCATTAGGCATTCGAAAGCTGTGCACATTGGTCTTTGGTTTTGACCTTTCCAAAGTTATAATTGAGAGATCTGAGGAGCTTTTCATTATCAAACATCTGTCCGTTTTATGATTGGTGTTTTTTATGTGTTTTAGATCCTGCAGGGATCAGATGTCTGTGTTCATTTTTTACATTTAATAAATGACATTTTAAAGTCTTTTTCACATCAATCTACTAGTCCCTTTGATGCGCTGTTTTTGATCGTTGATTCCTCCAGGCAGATCTTGAGAGCCTCACTACTAGTTAAAAATGGCAACATCCTCTCATTTCGAGAGATGTGTGCGTCCCTCCCTGAACATGATATTCCATTCTTTAAATTTTTGCAACTTACACACTTCTTTCATAGTGCAGTTCACTTATCACACTGGAGTAGAAATCAGAATCCATTCGAAACTTTGTATATGGGTACACCACCTCTCAGACATCTCATTTCAGAGGTATATTCACTACTGTATAGAGACCACAACCCCAAAGACCTGTTAGCAGTGCGCAACGGGGAAAGAGACTTAAACATGGATCTCACAAATGGGGAGTGGGAAATGATCTTTCGTAATATCCATAAGAACTCGGTTAATGTATCTGCTCAAGAAAATTCTTATAAAATTTATGCGAGATTGTACCGAACACCGGACATTTTACATAAGTTCTTTCCCTCAGTTTCTCCACTATGTTGGCGATGCGGCCGAGAAGCGGGAACAATTCTACACATTTGGTGGAAGTGTACGCTAATTAAATCTTTTTGTGAAAAAATTTGCTCGACGCTCGACTTCACGCCGATGCAATTTCTACTTAATTATGCTTAAACACCATACACGAGTTTCCAGAACACGATCATACCGCATCTGTTAAATGCATCTAAACAATGTGTCCCACTTCTCTGGAGATCCACAACACCTCCAACGGTGGCAGACTGGGTTGCACGGGTAGAAAAAATTTCTGAGATGGAACAATTAATTCATCAGGCTCACAATACCCCTTCTAAGTACACCACACTATGGATGTGTTGGATACACTTTAGAACTTCACCGCAATTCGGTGATCATATCCGAATAACTTGAGCTTCTCCTACCCTTGGCCCTACTGAGGTTGTATTTTTCAGCATTTGGAAATAAAATACACTGGGAAATGCATTTCTGGTTATCAATCTGAGACTGCATTTCTAATGCAGGCCATACACGGTCGAATTTCGAACGAATTTTCTTTTCAAAATCAGAAAATTCGTTTTTTTTGTGATCCGATGATGCCACCATTGATTTTCGAAATTCGGCCGACCAAGCCTTCAATTTCACCTCATGTTGCTACAGAAAAGAATTTTCTTGGCTGGGAATCTTCTTTTCTCTCCGTACATTTTCTTTTATCTCCGTACATTTTCTTACGTTTCTCGCACGATTCTCCCATCATTGATCAGAAAATCGTTCGTTTTTCTAAAAATTTCCAACATGTCCGATTCCTCAAATTTTATTTCCGCACGAAAATCGGCTGTTGCTGCAGCCCACTAATGGTGCGAAATTCATACGAAAATTCTTAGATACGATTTTCGAAAGAAAATTCTTTCGAAATTCGAACCGTGTATGGCCGGCATTAGGGTCTGAATTCATATATTTGAGCATCTAAGGGAATTTCTATATCAGGCGATGAAACTGTGCCTGACATTATTGTATAGGAGCATTAAGGAACTCTTATTATAGTTCAGACTGTAACATGTTACTCAAATGGATGTACCCCTTCTCCCTCTGTACAGCAAGCTCCCGTAAGGGGTGCAGAGGTCGGGTTGGGAATATCTAACTAAGCACTTTCACAGAGGAAGTCGCGCAAAATATAGTTATACAACACGTTCCAAGCAGAATTCGCTCTTGTCCTCCCATATCTATTACTAAGCTTCAGTCCTCGTCGGTGGGAAGGCTGTAGCATGGGCTATCAGAACAATGTCATAGGACTTGAACTAGTTTTCTTTTCTCTTGGAATCACGCTTCTAAACAGTGTATAAGGATATGATGGCAATATACAGAGTCCTATTGTGATATGTTTAATGTATGTACAAAAATGTATTCTCACGATCTGTTTATTGTACTGCTGTATTGTACTGATTTTTGTTCCTGAAATTATCTAATAAAATTATATTGGAAAAAAAAATTGCTGCTACTACAGGAGTTTTGTGTTCTGCCTGTAGAAGCAGCTCCTTGTTCTCTTATGTCTCCATACACATTGGGGCGATTACAGACATATTTTGACCTCAACATTTAGAGGCAGGCAAAAAACTCTTCTGCTTCGTTTTTCTGATTGGAGCTTTCTGGGAGAAAAAAATGCAAAACTCTCCTAAACTCGTCTAAACTTTGTACAATAAACTCTCTATATGAAAGTTTTTTTCTGCCAAGGGAACTGACATTTCTTTTAAGCCCAGTGTGCATGGAGCCTTATGGAGTCTAAAGATGGAATTTGATGACATTCTCATATTTCTATATTATTTATGTGGTTTAGATATAAAACTGTCCTAGAATATTATTGTCTCAGTCAGTCCTGTTATACTCACCGTAATTCCTCTATCCGGCTTGTTGGCAGAGCTTCCATCAGATCCCTGAAATGAGGACCATCCAGATTGTTATCAGACAGGTCCAGTGTCCTCAGTGTCTGGTTTTTTCTTATTCCAGATGCCAGGTGGGGGCAGGAACTGTCTGTCAGGTGATTATTATGCAATCTGTAGAAGAGAAGAATGTTACCAGAAGAAAATTATTTTCTCCCCCAGGAATGAATGGAACTATTATCTACATAAATGGAACTCATTTCTCACATCTCTCTTTAATCATTTATAATAGATCACTTTATAAAACACGATCAATCATCTATACTATTGGAGGATTTCTCTTTTTGTGGATCCCAATTACTAAATGTGACATGAGAAGTGGATGAGGTGGTGGGATCCATTCATTATTCCTGTATGGGGATAGGACCATACACACTCACACTGCCCTCTAGGCTTCCACCTCCAACCTTCTGCTAAGTCTTAGATTCAGTTGTGGGGATTCACTTTGATGGTCACAGAAGTCTCACTCATGTTGTGGAAACGTCATTGACACCAAATCAGAAGACAACAAGTACCAAGAATGCTGAGACAGAAGGATAATCCAAAGACAAGCAAGGGGTCGAAAACAGGAGATAGCAGGTAAGTTCAGATGCAGGCTGAGGGTCAAACACGTTCAGAAAGCGGGAGTCCAAGGTCAAGCCAGAGGTCAGGTCAGGAGAAGATCAGCGAGGTCAATGAGGCAATCCGGGTCACAACAGGTAATACAGATCACAAGAGCAGATGTGGGAATCACAGGAAGCTGAAGACGAACCAGCAGTGTGTTTGGATGACCGCACTTCCTTTATAGGTCAGCGAGGGGTCACATCCTGTGTGTGTGTGCTCGTGCGCTTTAGTGCATTCCTATTGAGCATAACTGTGCGCCAGAGCGCCTTAACGTGCGCATGTTATGACAATTGTACTTTGGGATTTCCTTATCAGTGAATTATCAGTTATCAGTGAAATAGTCTCCATACCATTCTTATATATACACTTATAGGGAGTTTTGTGATGAGGAGTCTCACTTTTATTGTTATATTTTCACATTTATATTGTGTGAATGTTATATACTAGTGCTGCAGTCTTCCATATTATACTAGATGTGATAATTCCACCAATAGGGATCAGATATAACAATTCCATTCACTACAAAAATACACTTTCAGAAATGTAAACAAAGGCAGATCTCCTGCAACCTATTTACAGCTACTTCAATCTATTTAACATATAATATGCAAAAATAAATATACATGAAGAGCTATGAGAGTTATGTTAAAAAATTGCAAACATCAAGAGAAAGTTTATAAAGGTGAAAAGGTGATTTCCTACAACCCATTCACCACTACTTCCATCTCCAATCACCATACAGTGACTTGTGCAGTAACATAAATAATAAGTCCCAGAGATTCATCCAGATAGTTTAAATCAATGCTGATCATCTTCCACCTCTTTGCAGCAACTTCAATCAACCTCTCCCACACCAGTGAGCAAACAGGTCACTTACCAAAAGGTTTGTCCCCACAAGCAAGGCCCAGACACGCTTGTTTATATCCTTCCAGCAGCGCCACTCCGCTCAAGCCGTCTTCCGATGAGAACAGACTGTGCCGCAGAATGTCAGACCACCAGGTAGTATCTCCAATATCACCCGAGGTATCCAGACAATGGCCGCCATCACATTACATAGAAAAGAAGAAGCCTCCATAGTGCATAATCCTTAAATATATATAGAATCACAGATTGCACACTTCCATCATACACACGAGTATACACAGAACTCAGAGCACACACCGCTCCGGACTGCAGCCGTGTATGATGGAGTCCAGGCAGTGACATGGAGGCTTTTTCCTTTCTATGTAATGAGATGGCGGCCATTGTCTGGATACCACGGGTGTATTTTTGCACATTATATATTATATAGACTGAAGTAGCTGTGAATAGGTTGGAGGAGATCTGCCCTTCCTCACATGTATGAAAGTGCATTTTTGTAGTGAATTGAATTGTTATTATTGATCACTATTGGTGGAGATATCACATTTACATTAGAAGTGTTGGTATTCGGACACATTGTAGGTTGCAGATTTCTCATTTGTCTCATCACACATTGTGTCACTAAGTGTAGGGCTCTATACATAGAATGATATTATACTATTTGTACTTCTATATCAGACTTCCTGTTGGCGGCTGGTTTTCATTCATTAGATTTTCACAAAGTTGTTCTTTTTTTTTTTACTGCAGATATTTCATTTTTACATTTTTATATCCAGCTTTAGAGAACTGTCTGATATTGGTGATATATAGAGACAACCCGGAGATTAAATATATCTCCATTATTATTATTTGATTTATATAATTTAGACATACACTATATTACCAAAAGTATTGGGACGTCTGACTTTACAAGCACATTAACTTTAATGGCATGCCAGTCTTAAGCCTCGTACACACCATCAGATTTTCTGACGACCGTTTGTCTGTTTTTTGTGTCATGCTAGTCTCATATGGAAAGTGAAGAGGTTACTCACCATATGAAAATTCTTGTCTGACAGAATACAACTTCAGAAGTGATGTAATGTGTTGAATAGTTTTGTGTGTACTCTTTCGTTTCTGAGTTCACGTATGAAGCCTCTCCGAGGCTGAAGACGGAGGAGGTAGGCGTGACCCGGGAGGCTCCGTCTGACGTCACGATTCTTCCCAGCATTCCCGAGCATTCACTGCCTTAGCAACCGAGGAGTGAGAGCGAGGCGCGGCCGGGTGAGAGGTCAGCGGAGAGACACCGAGCCAGGCAGCAGGCGGCGGCTCGGAGTCACCGGGAGAAGCTGAGTCCCTCTCTTTTCTGTGGGTTTTTGAGTGCCTTATATCGAGACCACTGAACAGATCATTATCCTGAAAGATCGCTAAGGGATGGAGTGCTGACCCAGCTGAGGAAGGCAGACCTGGATGTTGTCCACTGATCATTTATATATGCTTCATTTCATATATTTTCTGGTAAGCGCATTCAACATTTGGTGACGGGCACTTCACGCGCTTTGGAAAGTGTTGAACCACTTGGGTGTTGTCATCTGAGGACATCTACGTCCGTTATTTGGATTCACCTATGAACTTTTTTTTAGATTGGACTCTTTTTCTTTTTGTCACTTTACACAGCATTTGAGGTCTTATTGCTCAATTGTATTATTGTTTATATATTTAATTTTATTTAGTATTTTATCTTATGTTAGAGGGATTGGCGCAGCCTTACATATATTTTGTTGCTGTTGGGTGCTATATCGCATTTATTGCTGCTGCCTATTTTGTTAGTTTGTTAATTTCACATTGTTTCTCCTAGCGCGGTCTATACTTTTTCTATAAAAATGTTATAGTTTGCACATCCAGCTTTCTCAGACAAAAAAATCTGAATCGGCTATCGAAAGCACAATACTAATGATCCAAAAATTGTCAGATCATTTTGCCAAAATTTTACTACTGATTTTCGTATCCTGTGTATGGGTCATTAGTCCGTAGTGTTCATTGGTGAGTTGGCCCACCCTTTGCAGCTATAACAGCTTCATCTTTTCTGGGAAGGCTGTCCACAAGGTTTAGGAGTGTGTCTATAGTAATATTTGACCATTCTTCCAGAAGCGCATTTGTGAGATCATGCACTGATGTTGGATGAGAAGACCTGGCTCTCAGTTTCCACTCCAATTCATGCTAAAGGTGTTCTATATCAGGTTGAGGTCAGGACTCTGTGCAGACCAGTCAAGTTCCTCCACCCCAAACTCGCTCATCTATGCCTTTATATACCTTGCTTTGTGCACTGCCCCAAATCATTTGGTGAAAGGGGATTATGGTGTGGGGTTGTTTTTCAGGGGTTGGGCTTGGCTCCTTAGTTCCAGTAAAGGGAACTCTTAAGATGTCTGCATACCAAGACAATTTGGAAAATGTTATGCTCCCAACGTTGTGGGAACAGTTTGGGGGTGGCCCCTTCCTATTTCAACATGACTGTGCACCAGTGCCAAAGGCAAGGTCCATAAAAACATGGATGAGTGAGTTTGGGGTGGAGGAACTTGACTAGCCTGCACAGAGTCCTGACCTCAACCTGATAGAACACCTTTGGGATGAGTTAGTGCAGAGGTTGCAAGCCAGGCCTTCTCATCCAACATCAGTGCCTGACCTAACAAATGTGCTTCTGGAAGAATGGTGAAACAGTCCCATAGACACACTCCGAAACTTTGCGGACAGCCTTCCAAGAGAGCTGAAGATGTTATAGCTGCAAAGGATGGGCCAACTCAATATTGAACCCTACGGACAAAGACTGTGATGCCATTAAAGTTCATGTGCGTTTAAAGGTGGGTGTCCCAATACTTTTGGCAATATCGTGTAAAAGTCCATGATTGGATATTTTGGCTCCATGCACACTGGTTAAAAAAAAATGCTGCTACTACAGGAGTTTTGTGTTCTGCCTGTAGAAGCAGCTCCATATTCTCCTATGTCTCCATACACATTGGGATGATTACAGACATATTTTGACCTCAACAGTTAGAGACAGGAAAAGAACTCTTCTGCTTCATGTTTCTGATTGGAGCTTTCTGGGAAAAAAATTGCAAAACTCTCCTAAACTCGTCTAAACTTTGTACAATAAACTCTCTATATGAAAGTGTTTTCTGCCAAGGGAACTGACATTTTTTAAGCCCAGTGTGCATGGAGCCTTATGGAGTCTAAAGATGGAATTTGATGACATTCTCATATTTCTATATTATTTATGTGGTTTAGATATAAAACTGTCCCAGAATATTATTGTCTCAGTCAGTCCTGTTATACTCACCGTAATTCCTCAATCCGGCTTGTTGTCAGAGCTTCCATCAGATCCCTGAAATCAGGACCCTCCAGATTGTTCCCAGACAGGTCCAGTGTCCTCAGTGTCTGGTTATTTCTTATTCCAGATGCCAGGTGGGGGCAGGAACTGTCTGACAGGTGATTAGAGGACAATCTGTAGAAGAAGAGAAGAATGTTACCAGAAGAAAAAGATTTTCTCCCCCAGGAATGAATGTAACTATTCTCTACATGAATGGAACTCATTTCTCTCATCTCTCTTTAATCATTTATATTAGATCACTTTAGAAAACACGATCGATCATCTACACTATTGGAGGACTTCTCTTTTTGTGGATCCCAATTAATAAATGTGACATGAGAAGTGGATGAGGTGGTGTGATCCATTCATTATTCCTGTATGGGGATTGGACGATACACACTCACACTGACCTCTAGGCTTTCACCTCCAACCTTCTGCTAAGTCTTGGATTCAGTTGTGGGGATTCACTTTGATGGTCACAGAAGTCTCACTCATGTTGTGGAAACTTCATTGACTAAAATGAACACCATTGTTATCATATAAATGTACTCACGAGGCCAAGATGCTGAGAGTGGTCGCTGTTGGGACTCAGCGCAGACCACCCCTGAAGGTGGCACAGAGGGTGGTTGCACCAAGAGGCACAAGCTACCAGTAGGACAGTCACTTGCTAGTAGATCAGCAGGTAGCTTGAGCAGAGCTGAAAGGTGATGTCCCCTGGGAAGGTCCAGTAGCAATTGTAGCAAGTCTGTAAGGCAAAGGCAGAATCCTGGAGGGAGGTCAGGGGTCAAACACAGTCCAGATCAGAAGACAACAAGTACCAGGAACGCTGAGACAGAAGGATAATCCAAAGACAAGCCAGGGGTCGAACACAGGAGATAGCAGGTAAGTCCAGATGCAGGCTGAGGGTCAAACACGTTCAGAAAGCGGGAGTCCAAGGTCAAGCCAGAGGTCAGGGCAGGAGAAGATCAGCGAGGTCAATAAGGCAATCTGGGTCACAATGGATAATACAGATCACAAGAGCAGATGTGGGAATCACAGGAAGCTGAAGATGAACCAGCAGTGTGTTTGGATGACCTCACTTCCTTTATGGGTCAGCGAGGGGTCACATCCTGTGTGTGTGCTCGTGCGCTTTAGCGCATTCCTATTGCACATAACTGTGCGCCAGAGCGCCTTACCCATGTGCATCTTATGACAACTGTACTTTGGGATTTCCTTTGAACATCATGGTGGAAGATTTGATCTTATGGTGTGGAGAAGATTTTATTATTACCGTTCTTTATTTGGACATTTTTTGAAAATTTGTACTAATATTACTGCACTAATTTTATATATGCTAATTATAAATTTTCTTCATTAGCTATCAGTGAAATAGTCTCCATACCATTGTTATATATACACTTATAGGGAGTTTTGTGAATAAATGAAAAATGAGGAGTCCCACTTTTATTGTTATATTTTATATATGCTGATTATAAATTCTCTTCATTAGTTATCAAAATAGTGAAATAGTCTCCATACCATTGTTATATATACACTTACATACACAATATTTTCACATTTATATTGTGTGAATGTTATATACTAGTGCTGCAGTCTTCCATATTATACTAGATGTGATAATTAAACCAATAAAGATCAGATATAACAATTTCATTCACTACAAAAATACACTTTCATAAATGTAAACAAAGGCAGATCTCCTGCAACCTATTCACAGCTAATTCAATCTATTTAACATATAATATGCAAAAATAAATATGCATGAAGAGCTATGAGAGTTATCTTAAAAAATTGCAAACATCAAGAGAAAGTTTATAAAGGTGAAAAGGTAGATTTCCTACAACCCATTTACCACTACTTCCATCTCCAATAACCATACAGTGACTTGTGCAGTAACATAAATAAGTCCCAGAGATTCATCCAGATGGTTTAAATCAATGCTGATCATCTTCCACCTCTTTGCAACAACTTCAATCAACCTCTCCCACACCAGTGAACAAACAGGTCACTTACCAAAAGGTTTGTCCCCACAAGCAAGGCCCAGACACGCTTGTTTATATCCTTCCAGCAGCGCCACTCTGCTCAAGCCGGCTTCCGATGAGAACAGACTGTGCCACGGAATGTCAGACCTCCAGGTAGTATCTCCAATATCACCCGAGGTATCCAGACAATGGCTGCCATCACATTACATAGAAAAGAAAAAGCCTCCATAGTGCATAATCCTTAAATATATGTAGAATCACAGATTGTACACTTCCATTATATACACGAGTATACACAGAACTCAGAGCACACACCGCTCCAGACTGCAGCCGTGTATGATGGAGTCCAGGCAGTGACATGGAGGCTTTTTCCTTTCTACTGTATGTAATGTGATTGCGGCCATTGTCTGGATACCTCGGGTGATATTGTATTTTTGCACATTATATGTTATATAGACTGAAGTAGCTGTGAATAGGTTGGAGGAGATCTGCCCTTCCTCACATGTATGAAAGTACATTTTTGTAGTGAATTTAATTGTTATTATTGATCACTATTGGTGGAGTTATCACATCTACATTATTCAAACACATTGTAGGTTGCAGATTTCTCATTTGTTTCATCACACATTTTGTCACTAAGTGTAGGGCTCTATACATAGAATTATATTATACTATTTGTACTTCTATATCAGACTTCCTGCTGGCGGCTGGTTTTCATTCATTAGATTTTCACAAAGTTGTTCATGTTTTTTTTAGTGCAGATATTTCATTTTTACATTTTTATATCCAGCTTTAGAGAACTGTCTGATATTGGTGATATATAGAGACAACCTGGAGATTAAATATATCTCCATTATTATTATTTGATTTATATAGTTTAGACATACACTATATTACCAAAAGTATTGGGACGTCTGACTTTACAAGCACATTAACTTTAATGGCATGCCAGTCTTAAGCCTCGTACACACCATCAGATTTTCTGACGACCGTTTGTCTGTTTTTTGTGTCATGCAAGTCTCATATGGAAAGTGAAGAGGTTACTCACCATATGAAAATTCTCGTCTGACAGAATACAACTTCAGAAGTGATGTAATGTGTTGAATAGTTTTGTGTGTATTCTTTCATTTCTGAGTTCACGTACGATAAAAATTTTATAGTCTTCAGATCCAGCTTTCTCAGACAAAAAAATCTGAATCGGCTATCGAAAGCACAATACTAATGATCCAAAAATCGTCAGATCGTTTGGAAAAAATTTGACTACTGATTTTCGTATAGTATATATGGGCCTTTACTCCGTAGGGTTCAATGGTGAGTTGGCCCATCCTTTGCAGCTATAACGGCTTCATCTTTTCTGGGAAGGCCATCCACAAGGTTCAGGAGTGTGTCTATGGGAATGTTTGACCATTCTTACAGAAGTGCATTTGTGAGATCATGCACTGATGTTGGATGAGAAGGCTTGGCTTGCAGTCTCCACTCAAATTCATGCTAAAGCTCTGATCCGTCCCCCCATTCGTGGCTAAGTGGGAGGCAGACCTTTGCACCCACTTTACCCCAGATCAACAGCAGAAAATTCTCCACTTTGCGCAGAAATTCTCTATGGCCACCCGAGTCCAGGAGACGTGCTACAAAATCACAACTAGGTGGTATAGGGTCCCATCCGTTCTTCAGCGCATCTTCCCTCAGGTGCCTGATTGTTGCTGGCATTTGTGGGGAGGCGGAAGGAACAATGTTGCATGTCTTTTGGGCCTGCCCCAAGCTAGCCCCCTTCTGGTGCAAGGTGACCGACACGATTGGTCATCTGACGGGCGTCTCCCTGGAGGGGAACCCTGCGGCCTGCCTGCTGCACCTGCCAGAGCGATCCATTAAAAAGTACAGGAACTCCTTGACTATTCAATTGTTGAACGCGGCGAAGGCCTGCATCCCTTTGTGTTAGAGATGGGAGAACCCGCCGGCTAAGTCTCTATGGTTCTCTAAGGTGAATGAATTGAGAGATATGGAAGACCTCACAGCGATGCTACACAACAGGGAGGAGGCCTTCCGTGAGACTTAGAGACCATGGCAACATTTCACCTACACTGAATCTTACCTTCGGGTGGTGGCTCTGGACACCCGTTGAGAGAGGGTCTCTGTTCTCTGGCTCCTGGCCCCCACCCCTGCGACTGGGTGACACCCACGGACACTATCCTGCTCCTTTCTGTGCCTTCTTCTTTTACAACAACCCTCCTGGAGTCTCCCCCTGCTTCTTATACTTGCTTTTTCTTTCTATTCTGGTTTTTCTCCCCTTATTTCTTGCCCCCCCCCCTTCCCTTGTCCACCCTTGTAGTCCCTTTCTCAAATAAACCCTTCCTCTCTATTTTTTATTTTTTCCCTTCTTTTGTTTGCAGTTAGATTTTCCCGGTTAGTCTATGTAGGATGTGGTTGGGTTGTGGGCCTCCTCCGAAATGACTAGTCTTCAATAATGTAAGCTCTGCTCGCCAGGGGCCCGGCCCATCGCTCATTTCCCTTCCTTTCCCTTCTCTATAACAATAACAAAAATTGTGTATCTCACTGAAATGTATGGCCATGCGATGATTACTGTTCACCTGGGTGGGTACAAATTGCCTAACTGGTATTGGAGGTCTTAGGGGGAATCTAGCCCCCTGTCTGGGAACGCTTACATGTTTTGTTTAGGCCTAAGCTTGGGACTGTCTCTATATCTCCCACCCAGGTGTTACCAGGATGTTTGTGTTTTGGAATTTTGTATGTTTTATCAATGCTGTCCATGCCTCTGTTGTTTTTTCTTGCATTTAATAAAGGAATTACAAAAAAATTCATGCTAAAGGTGTTCTATATCAGGTTGAGGTCAGGACTCTGTGCAGACCTGTCAAGTTCCTCCACCCCAAACTCGCTCATCTATTTCTTTATGTACCTTGCTTTGTGCACTGCCCCAAATCATTTGGTGAAGGGAGATTATGATGTGGGGTTGTTTTTCAGGGGTTGGGCTTGGCCCCTTAGTTCCAGTAAAGGGAACTCTTAAGATGTCAGCATACCAAGACAATTTGGAAAATTTCATGCTCCCAACTTTGTGGGAACAGTTTGGGGGTGGCCCCTTCCTATTTCAACATGACTGTGCACCAGTGCCAAAGGCAATGTCCATAAAAACATGGATGAGTGAGTTTGGGGTGGAGGAACTTGACTAGCCTGCACAGAGTCCTGACCTATACCTGATAGAACACCTTTGGGATGAGTTAGTGCAGAGGCTGCAAGCCAGGCCTTCTCATCCAATATCAGTGCCTGACCTAAAAAATGTGCTTCTGGAAGAATGGTCAAACAGTCCCATAGACACACTCCTAAACTTTGCGGACAGCCTGCCCAGAAGAGCTGAAGCTGTTATAGCTGCAAAGGATGGGCCAACTCAATATTGAACCCTACGGACTAAGACTGGGATGCCATTAAAGTTCATGTGCGTGTAAAGGTGGGTGTCCCAATAATTTTGGCAATATAGTGTAACAGTCCAGGATTGGATATTTTGGCTCCATGCACACTGGCTTAAAAAAAAATGCTGCTACTACAGGAGTTTAGTGTTCTGCCTGTAGAAGCAGCTCCATGTTCTCCTATGTCTCCATACACATTGGGATGATTACAGACATATTTTGACCTCAACATTTAGAGGCAGGAAAAAAACCTTCTGCTTCGTGTTTCTGATTGGAGCTTTCTGGGAGAAAAAATGCAAAACTCTCCTAAACTCTCCTAAATTTTGTATAATAAACTCTCTATATGAAAGTTTTTTTCTGCCAAGGGAACTGACATTTTTTTAAACCCAGTGTGCATGGAGCCTAAATATGGAATTTGTTGACATTCTCATATTTCTACGTTATGTGATTTAGATGTCTCAGAATATTATTGTCTCAGTCAGTCCTGTTATACTCACCGTAATTGCTCTATCCGGCTTGTTGTCAGAGCTTCCATCAGATCCCTGAAATGAGGACCCTCCAGATTGTTCACAGACAGGTTCAGTGTCCTCAGTGTCTGGTTATTTCTTATTCCAGATGTCAGGTGGGGGCAGGAACTGTCTGTCAGGTGATTAGACAACAATCTGTAGAAGAAGAGAAGAATGTTACCAGAAGAAAATGAATTTCTCCCCCAGGAATGAATGTAACTATTCTCTACATAAATGGAACTAATTTCTCTCATCTCTCTTTAATCATTTATAATAGATCACTTTATAAAACACGATCGATCATCTACACTATTGGAGGATTTCTCTTTTTGTGTATCCCAATTACTAAATGTGACAAGAGAAGTGGATGAGGTGGTGGGATCCATTCAATATTCCTGTATGGGGATTGGACCATACACACTCACACGGACCTCTAGGCTTTCACCTCCAACCTTCTGCTAAGTCTTGGATTCAGTTGTGGGGATTCACTTTGATGGTCACAGAAGTCTCACTCATGTTGTGGAAACTTCATTGACTAAAATTGACACCATTGTTATCATATAAATGTACTCACCAAGGCCAAAATGCTGAGAGTGGCCACTGTTGTGACTCGGCGCAGACCACCCCTGAAGGTGGCACAGAGGGTGGTTGCACCAAGAGGCACAAGCTACCAGTAGGACAGTCACTTGCTAGTAGATCAGCAGGTAGCTTGAGCAGAGCTGAAAGGTGATGTCCTGTGGGAAGGTCCAGTAGCAATGGTAGCAAGTCTGCAATGCAAAGGCAGAATCCAGGAGACAGGCCAGGGGTCAAACACATTCCAGATCAGAAGACAAGTACCAAGAACGCTGAGACAGAAGGATAATCCAAAGACAAGCCAGGGGTCGAACACAGGAGATAGCAGGTAAGTCCAGATGCAGGCTGAGGGTCAAACACGTTCAGAAAGCGGGAGTCCAAGGCCAAGCCAGAGGTCAGGTCAGGAGAAGATCAGCGAGGTCGATGAGGCAATCCGGATCACAATGGGTAATGCAGATCACAAGAGTAGATGTGGGAATCACAAAGCTGAAGACGAACCAGCAGTGTGTTTGGATGACCTCACTTCCTTTATAGGTCAGCAAGGGGTCACATCCTGTGTGTGCTTTAGTGCATTCCTATTGCACATAACTGTGCGCCAGAGCGCCTTACCCGTGTGCATCTTATGACAGTTGTACTTTGGTATTTCCTTTGAACATCATGGTTTTATCTTATGCATAGTTGCCAACATTGTAAAAAATAATTCGGGACTCTTTTTTGGCAGCAGGCAGAGTCGTGGTATAATTAGGGGGCGTTTATAGGTGTGGCATAGGAAAAGATATAAATGTGGCGCGCGCCGCCGCGGAAAATGGGCATGGTTTACGTAAAATAGTGGGCATGGCTTACATGGGGCGTGGCTCAAAGGGGTGTGGTTAGAGTCTGAGATGAATATGGGATGGAGAGGGAAAGGAGGGGGATGGAGAGAGGGAAGAGGGGGACAGCAGCCCCCCGATCCTACACCACAATAGCAATATGTGTTTTCCAGAGTTTGACAATCAGCAGATAAAGATACTCCAAATACCTGGTGTTGGCGCTTCAATCCTCCAGGCGCCATGATTGAAGCCATGGTGTCAGGATGATTGAAGCACATTATTTCTATTATTACATTGTAATATAAAATTAAATCATTCAACTCACCATAATGCAGAATCAGTGGGAGCCATGAGCGCATCACTAGCCACGTTGCCTGCCACCAGATGCCATCAGGTGTCCCAAGTGGAGTCTGTCCTTACATCAGGTGCCCCATCAGAGGTACGTTCCTCACATCTGTGTCCATCAGCGGAGCCCCTCCTTACATCTGGTGCCCCTCTGACATCCACAGACCGCCCCCCCACATCCTGCACAGACCTGCCCCCACATACTCCACAGCCCGGCCCCCACATCTCCAGACTGCCCCCGACATACCACTGGCCCCCCACATCCACAGACTGGCCCCCCACATTCACAGACTGGCTCCCACATTCACAGACTGGCCCCCACATTCACAAACTGGCCCCCACATTCACAGACTAGCCCCCACATTCACAGACTGGCCCCCACATTCACAGACTGGCCCCCACGTCCACAGACTGGCCCCCACATTCACAGACTGGCCCCCACATGCAAAGACTGGCCCCCAACATACCACTGGCCCCCATGTCCACAGACTGGCCCCCACATCCACAGACTGGCCCCCACATTCACAGACTGGCCCCCACATCCACAGACTGGCCCCCACATTCACAGACTGGCCCCCACATTCACAGACTGGCCCCTGAATACCACTGGCCCCCACATTCACAGACTGGCCCCCAAATCCACAGACTTGCCCCCTACATTCACAGACTGGCCCCCACATTCACATACCATGACTGTCTGTCTGTCACTGGCCCCCAACATCCGACTGGCCCCCGCCCCAACATCCACATTGTAGACTGGCCCCCGACATGCTGCCGCAGATGACTGTGGCGCCGCCTACCGCTATTTCAACTCACTGACACAAACACACACTAGCAGCAGGAGTGGGCAGCGCCACAGGTGTAGACCAACTTCTGGTCTTCTTAAAAATGGCGTCCGGTGGAGACATCTAGCGGCCGGCAGCAAAAAACGGGAAATTTAATTTCCCGGGACAAACCGAATTTTCCGGGACAAAATTAATTCGGGACAAATGTCCTAATCACGGGAATGTCCCGCGAAATTCGGGACAGTTGGCAACTATGTATTATGGTGTGGAGAAGATTTTATTATTACCGTTCTTTATTTGGACATTTTTTGAAAATTTGTACTAATATTGTTGCACTAATTTTATATATGCTGATTATAAATTCTCTTCATTAGTTATCAGTGAAATAGTCTCCATACCATTGTTATATATACACTTATAGGGAGTTTTGTGAAGAGGAGTCTCACTTTTATTGTTATATTTTCACATTTATATTGTGTGAATGTTATATACTAGTGCTGCAGTCTTCCATATTATACTAGATGTGATAATTCCACCAATAGTGATCAGATATAACAATTACATGCACTACAAAAATACACTTTCATAAATGTAAACAAAGGCAGATCTCCTGCAACCTATTCACAGCTACTTCAATCTATTTAACATATAATATGCAAAAATAAATATACATGAAGAGCTATGAGAGTTAACTTAAAAAATTTCAAACATCAAGAGAAAGTTTATAAAGGTGAAAAGGTAGATTTCCTACAACCCATTTACCACTAATTCCATCTCCAATCATCATACAGTGACTTGAGCAGTAACATAAATAATAAGTCCCAGAGATTCATCCAGATGGTTTAAATCAATGCTGATCATCTTCCACCTCTTTGCAGCAACTTCAATCAACCTCCCCCACACCAGTGAGCAAACAGGTCACTTACCAAAAGGTTTGTCCCCACAAGCAAGGCCCAGACACGCTTGTTTATATCTTTCCAGCAGCGCCACTCCGCTCAAGCCAGCTTCCGATGAGAACAGACTGTGCCACGGAATGTCAGACCTCCAGATAGTATCTCCAATATCACCCGAGGTATCCAGACAATGGCCGCAATCACATTACATAGAAAAGAAAAAGCCTCCATAGTGCATAATCCTTAAATATATATAGAATCACAGATTGTACACTTCCATCATATACACGAGTATACACAGAACTCAGAGCACACACCGCTCCGGACTGCAGTCGTGTATGATGGAGTCCAGGCAGTGACATGGAGGCTGTTTCCTTTCTATGTAATGTGATTGCGGCCATTGTCTGGATACCTCGGGTGAAATTGTATTTTTGCACATTATATAGACTGAAGTAGCTGTGAATAGGTTGGAGGAGATCTGCCCTTCCTCACATGTCTGAAAGTGCATTTTTGTAGTGAATTTAATTGTTATTATTGATCACTATTGGTGGAATTATCACATCTACATTAGAAGTGTTGATATTCGGACACATTGTAGGTTGCAGATTTCTCATTTGTCTCATCACACATTGTGTCACTAAGTGTAGGGCTCTATACATAGAATTATATTATACTATTTGTACTTCTATATCAGACTTCCTGCTGGCGGCTGGTTTTCATTCATTCGATTTTCACAAAGTTGTTCATGTTTTTTAGTGCAGATATTAAATTTTTTACATTTTTATATCCATCTTTGGAGAACTGTCTGATATTGGAGATATATAGAGACAACCCGGAGATGAAATATATCTCCATTATTATTATTTGAATCATGTAGTATAGACATACACTATATTACCAAAGGTACTGGCATCCCAGTCTTAAGCCTCATACACACCATCAGATTTTCTGACAACCGTTCGTCCATTTTTTTTGTAGCATGCTAGTTTCATATGGAAAGTGAAAAGGTTACTTACCATACGAAAATTCTCTTCCGACAGAATACAACTTCAGAAGTGATGTAATGTGTTGAATAGTTTTGTATATATTCTTTAGTTTCTGAGTTCACGTACGATAAAATTTTTATAGTTTGCACATCCTGCTTTCTCAGACAAAATAAACAGAATCGGCTATCGAAAGCACAATACTAATGATCCAAAAATCGGCAGATCGTTTGGACAAAATTTTACTACTGATTTTCCTATCGTGTGTATGGGCCTTTAGTCCGTAGGGTTCAGTATTGAGTTGGCCCACCCTTTGCAGCTATAACAGCTTCATCTTTTCTGGGCAGGCCATCCACAAGATTTAGGAGTGTATCTATGGGAATATTTGACCATTCTTACAGAAGTGCATTTGTGAGATCATGCACTGATGTTGGATGAGAAGGCCTGGCTCACAATCTCCACTCAAATTCATGCTAAAGGTGTTCTATATCGGGTTGAGGTTAGGACTCTGTGCAGACCAGTCAAGTTCCTCCACCCCAAACTCGCTCAACTATGTCTTTATAGACCTTGCTTTGTGCACTGCCCCAAATGATTTGGTGAAGGGGGATTATAGTGCGGGGTTGTTTTTCAGGGGTTGGGCTTTGCCCCTTGGTTCCAGTGAAGGGAACTCTTAAGATGTCAGCATATCAAGACATGTTGGAAAATTTCATGCTCCCAACTTTGTGGGAACAGTTTGGGGATGGCCCCTTCCTATTCCAACATGACTGTGTACCAGTGCCCAAAGCAAGGTCCATAAAAACATGAATGAGTGAGTTTGGGGTGGAGGAACTTGACTAGCCTGCACAGAGTCCTGACCTCAACCCGATAAAACACCTTTGGGATGAGTTAGTGCGGAGACTGCAAGCCAGGTCTTCTCATCCAACATCAGTGCCTGACCTAACAATTTTGCTTCTGGAAGAATGGTCAAACAGTCCCATAGACACACTCCTAAACTTTGCGGACAGCCTTCCCAGAAGAGTTGAAGCTGTTATAGCTGCAAAGGATGGGTCAATATTGAACCCTACAGCCAAAGAGCGGGATGCCATTAAACTCTATGAGCGTGTAAAGGTGGGTGTCCCAATACTTTTGGTAATATAGTGTAACAGTCCAGGATTGCATATTTAGGCTCCATGCACACTGGCTTAAAAATGCTGCTACTACAGGAGTTTTGTGTTCTGCCTGTAGAAGCAGCTCCATGTTCTCCTATGTCTCCATACACATTGGGACGATTACATACATATTCTGACCTCAACATTTAGAGGCAGGAAAAAAAACTCTTCTGCTTCGTGTTTCTGATTGGAGCTTTCTGGGAGAAAAAATGGAAAACTCTCCTAAACTCTATACAATAAACTCTCTATATGAAAGTTTTTTCTGCCAAGGGACATTTTTTTAAGCCCAGTGTGCATGGAGCCTTATGGAGTCTAAAGATGGAATTTGATGATATTCTCATATTTCTATATTATTTATGTGGTTTAGATATAAAACTGTCCTAGAATATTATTGTCTCAGTCAGTCCTGTTATACTCACCGTAATTCCTCTATCCGGCTTGTTGTCAGAGCTTCCATCAGATCCATGAAATCAAGACCCTCCAGATTGTTCCCAGACAGGATCAGTGTCCTCAGTGTCTGGTTATTTCTTATTCCAGATGCCAGGTGGGGGCAGGAACTGTCTGTCAGGTGATTCTTATCCAATCTGTAGAAGAAGAGAAGAATGTTACCAGAAGAAAATGAATTTCTCCCCCAGGAATGAATGTAACTATTCTCTACATGAATGGAACTAATTTATCTTTATTGGAATCATTAATATTAGATCACGTTATAAAACACGATCGATCATCTACACCAGGGATGTTCAAACTTTTTTCAAAGAGGGCCAGATTTGATGAAAGGAACATGCGCGAGGGCCGACCATTTTGCCTGACATTCTTTGAACCATTAAAATTTGATCTAAGTGTGCACCCACCATTGCCGGGAATTCACTCATCATTGCCAGGGATTCAGCCACCATTGCCAGGGATTCACCCGCCACTGCCGGGAATTCACTCACCATTACCAGGAATGCAGCCATTATTGCCGGGAATGCTGCCAACATTGCCGGGAATGCTGCCACCATTGCCGGGAATGCAGCCATCATTGCCAGGGATTGACCCACCATTGCCGGAAATGCAGACACCATTGCCGGGAATTTCACCCACCATTGCCGGGAATTTCACCCACCATTGCCAGGAATTTCACCCACCATTGCCAGGAATGCAGCTCCACAATTGCAATTGCCAGGAATGCAGCCACCATTACCATCAGTGCAGCCATGGAGGGCAGGACGAGTGCCAAAGACATCTTATAGGAGAATCTCCTGTTTACACAATGGCCTCTTTAAGAGAAAGTCCCGCCTCCTTTGATGGACAGCAGAGTCATCCAATGACAGAGACGGGACTTCCTATTACAGAGGCTGCCGTGTAAACAGGAAATTCCCCTCCTGTGTGCACAACACTCGTCCCGCCTCCTCCCTCCGACGCAGCCGTCTATGTATCTTTTGTGGCCCCAGCACTGGGAGATCCCCGGGGCCACAAAAGATATATATATTTAATATATTTATCTTTATATTTATATATATTTAAACAACTAGGCAGGCCGTCCAAAACTGAACCGCGGGCCGCGATTGGCCCGCGGGCCGGACTTTGGACATGTCTGATCTACACTATTGGAGGATTTCTCTTTTTGTGGATCCAAATGACTAAATGTGACATGAGAAGTGGATGAGGTGGTGTGATCCATTCATTATTCCTGTATGGGGATTGGACCATACACACTCACACTGACCTCTAGGCCTTCACCTCCAACCTTCTGCTAAGTCTTGGATTCAGTTGTGGGGATTCACTTTGATGGTCACAGAAGTCTCACTCATGTTGTGGAAACTTCATTGACTAAAACTGACACCATTGTACTTTGGAATTTCCTTTGAACATCATGGTGGAGGATTTGATCTTATGGTCTGGAGAAGATTTTATTATTTCCATTCTACATTTGGACTTTTTAAAAAAAATGTGTACTAATATTGCTGCACTAATTTTATATATGCTGATTATAAATTCTCTTTATTAGTTATCAGTGAAATAGTCTCCATACCATTGTTATATATACACTTATAGGGAGTTTTGTGATGAGGAGTCTCACTTTTATTGTTATATTTTCACATTTATATTGTGTGAATGTTATATACTAGTGCTGAAGTCTTCCATATTATACCAGATGTGATAATTCCACCAATAGCGATCAGATATAACAATTCCATTCACTACAAAAATACACTTTCATACATGTAAATAAAGGCAGATCTCCTGCAACCTATTCACAGCTACTTCCATCTATATAACTTATAATATGCAAAAATAAATATACATGAAGAGCAACAAAGTTATCTTAAAAAATTGAAAACATCAAGAGAAAATTTATAAAGGTAAAAAACTTGGATTTCCTCCAAGCCATTCACCACTACTTCCATCTCCAATCACCATACAGTGACTTGTGCAGTAACAGAATAGTAAGTCCCAGAGATTCATCCAGATGGTTTAAATCAATGCTGATCAATTGCGACCTCTTTGCAGCAACTTTAATCAACCTCCCCCACACCAGTGAGCAAACAGGTCCCTTACCAAAAGGTTTCTCCCCACAAGCAAGGCCCAGACATGCTTGTTTATATCCTTCCAGCAGCGCCACTCTGCTCAAGCCGGCTTCCGATGAGAACAGACTGTGCCACAGAATGTCAGACCTCCAGGTAGTATCTCCAATATCACCCGAGGTATCCAGACAATGGCCGCCATCACATTACATAGAAAAGAAAAAGCCTCCATAGTGCATAATCCTTAAATATATATATAGAATCACAGATTGTACACTTCCATCATATACACGAGTATACACAGAACTCAGACCACACACCGCTCCAGACTGCAGCCGTGTATGATGGAGTCCAGGCAGTGACATGGAGGCTTTTTTCTTTCTATGTAATGTGATTGTGGCCATTGTCTTGATACCTCGGGTGATATTGTATTTTTGCACATTATATGTTGTATGGACTGAAGTAGTTGTGAATAGGTTGGAGGAGATCTGCCATTCCTCATACTGTATGTATGGAAGTGTATTTTTGTAGTGAATTTCATTTTTTATTATTGATCACTATTGGTGGAGTTATCACATCTACATTAGAAGTGTTGGTATTCGAAAACACATTGTAGGTTGCAGATTTCTCATTTGTCTCATCACACATTGGGGGTTATTTACAAAAGGCAAATCCACTTTGCACTATAAGTGCAAAGTACACTTGAAATTGCACTGAAAGTGCACTTGGAAGTGCAGTCGCTGTAAATCTGAGGGGAAGCTCTGCTGATTTTGTCATCCAATCATGTGCAAGCAAAAATGCTGTATTTTATTTTCCTTGCATGTCCCTCTCGTATCTACAGCAACTGCAACTTCCAAGTGCACTTTGCACTTAAAGTTTGCACTTGTAGTGCCAAGTGGATTTGCCTTTACTAAATAACCCCCATTGTATCACTGCAGTGTAGGGCTCTATACATAGAATTATATTATACTATTTGTACTTCTATATCAGACTTCCTGCTGGCGGCTGGTTTTCATTCATTCGATTTTCACAAAGTTGTTCATATTTTTTAGTGCAGATATTCAATTTTTAAAATTTTTATATCCAGCTTTGGAGAACTGTCTGATATTGGAGCTATATAGAGACAACCAGGAGATGAAATATATCTCCATTATTATTAATTGATTCATGTAGTTTAGACATACACTATATTACCAATAGTATTGGGACGCCTGCCTTTACAAGCACATGAACTTTAATGGCATCCCAGTCTTACAAACGATCAGATTTTCTGACAACCGTTCGTCTATTTTTTGTGGCATGCTAGTCTCATATGGAAAGCGAAGAGGTTACTCACCATATGAAAATTCTCCTCCGACAGAATACAACTTCAGAAGTGATGTAATGTGTTGAATAGTTTTGTATGTATTCTTTCGTTTCTGAGTTCACGTACAATAACAATTTTATAGTTTGCACATCCAGCTTTCTCAGACAAAAAATCTGAATCGGCTATTGAAAGCACCATACTAATGATCCAAAAATCGGCAGATCGTTTGGACAAAATTTTACTTCTGATTTTCGTATCGTGTGTATGAGCCTTTAGTCCGTAGGGTTCAATGGTGAGTTGGCCCACTCTTTGCAGCTATAACAACTTCATCTTTTCTGATAAGGTCGTCCATAAGGTTTAGGAGTGTATCTATGGGAATGTTTGACCATTCTTACAGAAGTGCATTTGTGAGATAATGCACTGATGTTGGATGAGAAGGCCTGGCTCGCAGTCTCAACTCAAATTCATGCTAAAGGTGTTCTATATCAGGTTGAGGTCAGGACTCTGTGCAGACCAGTCAAGTTCCTCCACCCCAAACTCGTTCAACTATGTCTTTATAGACCTTGCTTTGTGCACTGCCCTAAATGATTTGATGAAGGGGGATTATGGTGGGGGGTTGTTTTTCAGGGGTTAGGCTTGGCCCCTTAGTTTCAGTGAAGGGAACTCTTAAGATGTCAGCATACCAAGACAATTTGGAAAATGTCATGCTCCCAACTTTGTGGGAACAGTTTGGGGTGGCCCCTTCCTATTCCAACATGACTGCGCACCAGTGCCCAAAGCAAGGTCCATAAAAACATGGATGAGTGAGTTTGGGGTGGAAGAACTTGACTAGCCTGCACAGAGTCCTGACCTAATCCCGATAGAACATCTTTAGGATGAGTTAGTGCGGAGACTGCAAGCCAGGCCTTCTCATCCAACATCAGTGCCTGACCTAATAATTTTGCTTCTGAAAGAATGGTTAAACAGTCCCATAGACACACTCCTAAACTTTGCGGACATCCTTCCCAGAAGAGTTGAAGCTGTTATAGCTATAAAGGGTGTGCCAACTCAATATTAAACCCTACAGACTAAGACTGGGATGCCATTAAACTCCATGTGTGTGTAAAGGCGGGTGTCCCAATACTTTTGGTAATATAGTGTAACAGTCCAGGATTGGATATTTGGGCTCCATGCACACTGGCTTAAAAAATTGCTGCTACTACAGGAGTTTTGTGTTCTGCCTGTAGAAGCAGCTCCATGTTCTCCTATGTCTCCATACACATTGGGATGATTACAGACATATTTTGACCTCAACATTTAGAGGCAGGAAAATAACTCTTCTGCTTCGTGTTTCTGATTGGAGCTTTCTGGGAGAAAAAATGCAAAACTCTCCAAAACTCATCTAAATTTGTACAATAAACTCTCTATATCAGGCATGTCCAAAGTCCGGCCCGCGGGCCAATCGCGGCCCGCAGTCCGGTTTTGAACGGCCCGCCTGGTGTGCTGCGGGATCAGGGCTGTCAAATGAGCCGATCCCCGGCACTGTGTGAAGCTCCGTCGGCTTCAAAAGTGAAAGTAAAGTGCAGAGGAGTGTGCTGTGCTCTCTGCTTCCCCCTACAGTGCAGTACCCGGCTGAATGAGGAAATGGAATGGAAAGGTACTGTACTACAAGCTAGATTCGTTTTAAAAAGGCTTTATTTATGTGTATGTGTGTGTGTGTGCATGTGTGTCTGTATGTATGTATGTGTGTGCATGTGTGTCTGTATGTGTGCATGTGTGTCTGTATGTATATGTGTGCATGTCTGTCTGTATGTATGTGCATGTCTGTCTGTATGTATGTGCATGTCTGTCTGTATGTATGTGCATGTCTGTCTGTATGTATGTGCATGTCTGTCTGTATGTGCATGTGTGTCTGTATGTATGTGCATGTGTGTCTGTATGTGTGTGTGTGCATGTCTGTATGTATGTATGTGCATGTGTGTCTGTATGCATGTGTGTGCATGTGTGCCTGTATGTATGTATGTATGTGTGCATGTGTGTATGTGTGTGTGTGCATGTGTGTGTGTATGTGTGTGTGTGCATGTGTGTGCGTATGTGTGTGTGTGCATGTGTGTGTGTATGTGTGTGTGTGCATGTGTGTCTGTATGTATGTGTGTCTGTATGTATGTGTGTCTGTGCATGTGTGTGCATGTCTGTATGTATGTGTGTGCATGTGTGTCTATATGTGTGTGTGCATGTCTGTCTGTATGTATGTATGTATGTGTGTGTGGGTGTGTGTATGTGTGTCTGTATGTGCATGTGTGTATGTGTGTGTGTGTGTCTGTGCATGTATGATTGCATGTGTGTGTGTGTCCATGTATGTCTGTATGTATGCGTATGTGCATGTGTGTCTGTATGTATGTGCGTGTATGTCTGTCTGTATGTGTGTGCATGTATGTGTGTTTGTATGTGTGTGCAGCATGTGTGTCTGTATGTATCTGTGTGCATGTATGTGTGTGTGTGTGTGTGTGTGTATGTATGTCTGTATGTGCGTGTATGTATGTGCGTGTATGTCTGTATGTATGTATGTGTGTGCATGTGTCTGTATGTGTGTGTGTGCATGTGTCTGTATGTGTGTGTGTGCATGTGTCTGTATGTATGTAAGTATATGCATGTGTCTGTATGTGTATGCATGTGTCTGTATGTGTGTATGTCTGTGTGTATGTGTATGCATGTGTGTTACTTTTAATCCAGACCCCCCCCCCATTCTTGTACCATCAGAACTGCTTTTGTGGTGCTTGTGTGTGTGATAGCAGCCAAGACTGCTGCTCCTCTGAAAAGCAATCCATATACAGATCGCTTTTCAGAGGCATTTGAAAGGTGGTAAAGAGGCATTATGTTGCCTCCTCACCACCTGTTTTAAGCCCGTAAATGTAGCATCACTATACCGCAACTGTGCAGTCTACACAGTTGCGGGGTAGTTGCAGTGCAGGCCCATTCACCCTGAGCATACCTCCAGCTGCAGCCACAGCATGTGTACACCCCCAGCTGCTCCCTCTGCAGCTAAAGGGGGAGAAGTTGGGGGTGGTAAAAACAGCTTAACCATGTAGTTTTACTGCCCCTCCAATAAGCCCTTGGTTCACATCTGCATGGCTGCATGCTGTGTGTAGGGCAGCCCATGCATTTCAATGGGCTTCCATACACACAAAAATGCAGGGAAAGAAGTCCCAGAGCTTTTTTTTTTTTTTAATTGCGCTGCACCAAAAGCACCCCATGTTTCCAATGTGTGGGGTACCATTAAGACTTAACGGTACCCCTAAAGAACAGAGCATTCGTCTGTGTGTCAGGCAAACGAGCGCAACAAAGGCACGAGAATTTTTGTTGGGCCAGGTATGAGTGCTCGAATGACCGAATTTTAATGGTTCAAAGAATGTCAGGCAAAATGGTCGGCCCTCACACATGTTCACTTCATCGAATCTGGCCCTCTTTGAAAAAAGTTTGGACACCCCTGCTCTATATGAACGTTTTTTCTGCCAAGGGAACTGAATTTTTTTTAAGTCCAGTGTGCCTTATGGAGCCTAAAGATGGAATTTGATGACATTCTCATATTTCTATATTATTTATGTGGTTTAGATATAAAACTGTCCCAGAATATTATTGTCTCAGTCAGTCCTGTTATACTCACTGTAATTCCTCTATCCAGCTTGTTGTCAGAGCTTCCATCAGATCCCTGAAATGAGGACCCTCCAGATTGTTCCCATACAGGTTCAGTGTCCTCAGTGTCTGGTTATTTCTTATTCCAGATGCCAGGTGGAGGCAGGAACTGTCTGTCAGGCGATTAGAGGACAATCTGTAGAAGAAGAGAAGAATGTTACCAGAAGAAAATGAATTTCTCCCCCAGGAATGAATGTAACTATTCTCTACATGAATGGAACTCATTTCTCTTTATTGGAATCATTAATATGAGATCACTTTATAAAACAAAATCGATCATCTACACTATTGGAGGATTTCTCTTTTTGTGGATCCCAATTACTAAATGTGACATGAGAAGTGGATGAGGTGGTGTGATCCATTCATTATTCCTGTATGGGGATTGGACCATACACACTCACACTGACCTCTAGGCTTTCACCTCCAACCTTCTGCTAAGTCTTGGATTCAGTTGTGGAGATTCACTTTGATGGTCACAGAAGTCTCACTCATGTTGTGGAGACTTCATTGACTAAATGTGACATCATTGTACTTTGGGATTTCCTTTGAATATCATGGTGGAGGATTTGATCTTATGGTGTGGAGAAGATTTTATTATTACCGTTCTTTATTTGGACTTTCTTGAAAATTTGTTCATATTGCTGCACTCATTTTATATATGCTGATTATAAATTCTCTTCATTAGTTATCAAAATAGTGAAATAGTCTCCATACCATTGTTATATATACACTTACATACACAATATTTTCACATTTATATTGTGTGAATGTAATATACTAGTGCTGCAGTCTTCCATATTATACTAGATGTGATAACTCCGCCAATAGTGAACAGATATAACAATTACATTTAGACATGTGCATTCGTTTTCGTCCGAATGCATTTTCGTCCGAATTTCAGCTATTTTCGTTTTGACAAACGATAACGAAAGCACAAAATCCGAAAAACGAAAGATCCAACATAAATAAATGCTTTATTTTCGTTTTCATTGTTACAACAGTTCGATATAGAATAGGAGATTCGACATGACTCTGACAACAATCTGTGTCTATAGAACCTGTGTTCGAATGTGCCTAACCTTACCTCTATTAGTCCAAGATTATATAGAGAAAATATTCGACAGAGAAAAAAGATTTGACAGAGAGAAAAGATTCTGCAAGATACTGTCCTAAAAAGTGTTTGGGGACCCGGGTCCTGCCCCAGGGGACATGGATCAATGCAAAAAAAAGTTTTAAAAACGGCCGTTTTTTCGGGAGCAGTGATTTTAATAATGATTAAAGTGAAACAATAAAAGTGTAATATTCCTTTAAATTTCGTAGGGGGGGTTGTCTATAGTATGCCTGTGAAGGGGCGCATGTTTCCCGTGCTTAGAATTGTCCCTGCACAAAGTGTCATTTATGCAGGAAAAAAAGTCCTTTAAAATCACTCGCAGCTATTATGAATTGTCGGCTCCGTAATACAGAGAACACTCATTGAAAGTCATTGATAAAAAAATAAATAAATAAAAAAAAAAAAAGCGTGGGGGTCCCCCAAATTCAATTACCAGGCCCTTCAGGCCTGGTATGGATATTAAGGGGAACCCTGCCTCAAATTTAAGAAAAAATTTGACGTGGGGTTCCCCCTAAATATCCATAACCAGACCCTTTATCCGAGCACGCAACCTGGGAGGCCGCAGGAAAAGAGGGGGGGACGAGAGAGCGCCCCCCCTCCCTCCTGAACCGTACCAGGCCACATGCCCTCAACATTGGGAGGATGCTTTGGGGGTCTGTGACCCCTCAAAGCACCTTGTCCCCATGTTGATGAAGACAAGGGCCTCATCCCCACAACCCTGGCCGGTGGTTGTGGAGGTCTGCGGGCGGGGGGCTTATCAGAATCTGGAAGCCCCCTTTAACAAGGGGACCCCCAGATCCCGGCCCCCCCCTGTTTGAAATGGTAAGGGGGTACAAAAGTACCCCTACCATTTCACAAAGAAAGTGTAAAAAATGGTTAAATAAAACAAACACACTTTTGAAAAATTCCTTTATTAAAAATAAAAAAATTAAAAAAAGATTCCAGCGGCGGTAATCCACTCTTGCTATCCAGCGACGGACGGTCATCTCTCCAGCGATGTCTCATCTCATCCAGCGCAGCGAATCCTCCGTCCTTCTTCTGTCTCTGTGGAGGAGACACTGCAAGGATTCCGGCGGCCTGACGTTTCTTATATACGGAGGGCGGGGCCACCCGTCACCCGCCACCCCGCCCCCCTCTGACGCAAGGGGAAACCCGGGGTTCCCTGTGACGTAGGGGTGACCCGCACCCCTCTGATGTAACACAGGCAGGTTTCCGTTACATCAGAGGGGGGCGGGGTCACCTATACGTCACGGGGAACCCTGGGTTTCCCCTTGCGTCAGAGGGGGGCGGGGTCAGGTGATGGGTGGCCCCGCCCTCCGTATATAAGAAACGTCAGCCGCCGGAATCCTTGCAGTGTCTCCTCCACGGAGACAGAAGAAGGACGGAGGATTCGCTGCGCTGGATGAGATGAGACATCGCTGGAGAGATGACCGTCCGTCGCTGGATAGCAAGAGTGGATTACCGCCGCTGGAATCTTTTTTTTATTTTTTTATTTTTAATAAAGGAATTTTTCAAAAGTGTGTTTGTTTTATTTAACCATTTTTTACACTTTCTTTGTGAAATGGTAGGGGTACTTTTGTACCCCCTTACCATTTCAAACAGGGGGGGGCCGGGATCTGGGGGTCCCCTTGTTAAAGGGGGCTTCCAGATTCTGATAAGCCCCCCGCCCGCAGACCTCCACAACCACCGGCCAGGGTTGTGGGGATGAGGCCCTTGTCCTCATCAACATGGGGACAAGGTGCTTTGAGGGGTCACAGACCCCCAAAGCATCCTCCCAATGTTGAGGGCATGTGGCCTGGTACGGTTCAGGAGGGAGGGGGGGCCGCTCTCTCGTCCCCCCCTCTTTTCCGGCGGCCTGCCAGGTTGTGTGCTCGGATAAAGGGTCTGGTATGGATTTTTAGGGGGAACCCCACGTCAATTTTTTTTTAAATTTGACGCAGGGTTCCCCTTAATATCCATACCAGACCTGAAGGGTCTGGTTATGGATATTTAGGGGGAACCCCACGTCAAATTTTTTCTTAAATTTGAGGCAGGGTTCCCCTTAATATCCATACCAGACCTGAAGGGCCTGGTAATTGAATTTGGGGGACCCCCACGCTTTTTTTTTTTTATTTATTTATTTATTTTTTTATCAATGACTTTCAATGAGTGTTCTCTGTATTACGGAGCCGACAATTCATAATAGCTGCGAGTGATTTTAAAGGACTTTTTTTCCTGCATAAATGACACTTTGTGCAGGGACAATTCTAAGCACGGGAAACATGCGCCCCTTCACAGGCATACTATAGACAACCCCCCCTACGAAATTTAAAGGAATATTACACTTTTATTGTTTCACTTTAATCATTATTAAAATCACTGCTCCCGAAAAAACGGCCGTTTTTAAAACTTTTTTTTGCATTGATCCATGTCCCCTGGGGCAGGACCCGGGTCCCCAAACACTTTTTAGGACAGTAACTTGCAAATTAGCCTTTAAAATGAGCACTTTAGATTTTGAACGTTGGAGTCCCATAGACTTTAATAGGGTTCTAAAGTATGCTATATACTAGCTCAGTCGAATCTTCTTTATACATTCGACAGACACCATAAGCCTTCAAAGACAGATTTGACTGTGATTCATGTGGATTTTCGGACGAATGCAATTTTTGAACGAAAAACGAAATAAATAAAAACGAATTTCGGGAGTAACTAAATAAATTAAGTTTTCAGACGAAAACGAAATTCCGAAATGAAATATTTTACTCTGCACATGTCTAATTACATTTACTACAAAAATACACTTTCATACATGTGAGGAAGGGCAGATCTGCTCCAACCTATTCACAGCTACTTCAATCTATATAACATATAATGTTTAAAAAAGCATGAAATGCAACAAAGTTATCCCATAAAATTGCAAACAAGAGAAAGTTCATAAATATGAAAACTCAGATTTCCTTCAACCCGTTCGCCACTACTTCCATCTCCAATCACCATACAGTGACTTGTGCAGTAATAGAAATAATAAGTCCCAAAGATCCATCTGGCTTAAACAAATGTTGATCAGCTGCCACCTCTTCATAGGAACATCAATCAATCTCCATCACACCAGTGAGCAAACAGGTCACTTAGCAAAAAGGTTTGTCCCCACAAGCAAGGCCCAGACATGCTTGTTTATATCCTTCCAGCAGCACCACTCCGCTCAAGCCCGGCTTCCGATGAGAACAGACTGCGCCACGGAATGTCAGACCTCCAGGTATCTCCAATATCACCCGAGGTATCCAGACAATGGCCGCAATCACATTACATAGAAAAGAAAAAGCCTCTAGGGTACTCCGATGGGCTGGTGACAGGTCCACAGGTACTCTGTTGGCCTGGTGGTAGGTACTCGGATGGCCTGGTGGGCTGTGACAGGTACTCAGATGGGCTGTGACAGGTACTTTGATGGGTGGCGACAAGTACTCTTTATTAGGGGGGCAATCAGTGTGGTTGGTGTACACTAAGCGGTAACGAGATGTTACTGCAATCTCCTTCTCACACACGACAGGTTGTGAGGATGAGAACTCGGTAACAGCTAATTGGATTGGACACAGTTGGTCACATGGTAAAGAGTAAATTTCATTGGCTCTTTACTGCGATCGGGGTTGGGCTGTGTCACAGTGACAAGCCTTGTGCATGTAGACAGCGCATGTAGACAGTGCATGTGACCGGCTGTGATTGGACACAGCTGGTCACGTGGTAAAGAGACAATTTTTATTGGCTCTTTACACGGATCTGGGATGGGCTGTGTCCGAGGGACACACCTCATCCACGATAACCGTGCTACGGGCCCCCGGGGGCCCACAGGAGTGGCAACAAGCCGAGAATATCATATGAGTCCCACCCAGGATGGGAGATCCCATCTGTGGACGTCATATGACTATAGCCCAGTATTGAAGTGGTTAAAGAGAACACCAAACCATAATTAAAAAATAAATAACTTGCGTGGGGGTCCCCTTAAATCCATACCAGGCCCTTTGGGCATTGTGACATTTCTTGTATAACTGAGGGTGGGGCCACTCGGTGATGTAACCAGGAGACCCCACCCCCTCTGATGCCACAGGGACTTCCCTATGGCTTCCCGTGGCATCAGAGGGGGCAGGGTCAGACGTTTATGTCACCAGATGACCATGCCCCCTCTGACCCCATGTGGACTTCCCTATGGCTTCCCCATGGCATCAGAGGGGGTGGGGTCACTCGTTCACATCACTGGGTGGCCCCGCCCTAAGTTAAATAACAACTGTCACAAGAGAAGAAGCGTCACATAGCGGGAGCCTCCCATGGAAGAGGAACGGTCTTGGCTTTTTTTTCTCAGTCCGTCGCGGCTTCATAGAAGATGAATGGACTTCGTGGGACATTTAAATTTTTTTAATAAAGGTCTTGTTCCCAAGCTGTGTCTTGTCGTTTTAAAAATTTTTACACTTTTTTTGTGAAATGGTAGGGGTACATTTGTACCCCGTTACCATTTCACACAGGGGGAGGCCGGGATCTGGGGGTTAAAGTGGGCTTCCAGATTTTGATAAGCTCCCCGCCCACAGACCCCCACAACCACCGGCCAAGGGTTGTGGGGGATGAGGCTCTTGTCCCCATCAACATGGGGCCAAGGGACAATATGAGGCCCTTGTCCACATCAACATGGGGACAAGGTGCCTTGGGGGGCTACGCCAAAGCACCCTCCCCATGTTGAGGGCATGTGGCCTGGTACAGTTCAGGAGGGGGGCGCTCTCTTGCCCCCCTTTTCCTGTGGCCTGCCAGGTTGCGTGCGCAGATAAGGGTCTGGTATGGATTTTGAGGGGGAACCTTACGCCTTTTTAAAAATGTTGGTGCAGAGTCCCCCTTAAAATCCATACCAGACCTGAAGGGTCTGGTATGGATTTTGGGGGACCCCTACACCATTTTTAAAAAAAATTGGCACAGGGTTCCCCTCAATTTCCATATCAGACCCGAAGGTGACCCCCACGCAATTTTAAAAAAAATATTGGTTTGGGGTTCCCCTTAATATTCATACTGGTAATAGACTGGGGGGACCCCATGCTCTTTTTTTCAATGAGTTTTAGTCATATTGCAAAGACCCGACAATTTATTACAGCCGCAATCAGTTTTAAATTACAATTTTTCCTTTAGAAATGTAATTTTGCTGCAGGACTGTTCTAAACACGGGAAAAATGTGCCACTTCACAGGCATATTATAGACACCCCACATGCACAATATTCAAAGGAATGTTTCATTTTTATTGTTTCACTTTAAGCATTAAATAATCACTGCTCCTGAAAAAAACGGCTGTTTAAAAAAAAAATTGCATTGATACATATCCCCTGGGGCAGGACCCGGGTCCCCAAACACTTTTTATGGCAATAACTTGCATATAAGCCTTTAAAATTAGCACTTTTGATTATTCATGTTTGTGTCCCATAGACTTTAACAGTGTTTGTGTGTTCTTGCCAAATTTTTTGCCTGTTCGCATGTTCTGCTGCAAACCAAACAGGAGGGTGTTCGGCTCATCCCTACTTTTGGTAAGTGACCTGTTTGCTCACTGCTGTGGTGGAGGTGGATTGAAGTTGCTGCAAAGAGGTGGCAGCTGATCAGTATTGATTTAAACCATCTGGATGAATCTTTGGGGCTTATTATTTCTGTTACTGCACAAGTCACTGTATGGTGATTGGAGATGGAAGTAGTGGTGAATGGTTTGTAGGAAATCTGCTTTTCACATTTCTGAACGTTCTCTTGATGTTTGCAAGTTTTATAGGATAACTTTGTTGCTCTTCATGTTTATGTAATTTTGCACATTATATGTTCTATACACTCACCGACCACTTTATTAGGTACACCGTGTTAGTAGCGGGTTGGACCCCTTTTTGCTTCATTCTTGGCGGCATAGATACAAGGTGCTGGAAATGTTCCTCAGAGATTCTTCTCCATAGTGACATAACATCACACAGTTGCTGCAGATTTGTCAGCTGCACATCCATAATGCCAATCTCCTGCTCCACAACATCCCAAAGGCCCTCTATTGGATGAGATGTGTTGAGATTGGAGGACAGTGACCTCATTGTCCAGTGGTGAGACAATTGGAGCTTTGTGACATGGTGCATTATCCTGCTGGAAGGAGCCATCAGAAGATGGGGGACACTGTAGTCATAAAGGGATGGACATGATCAGCAAAAATACTCAGGTAAGCCGTGGCATTTAAATCATGATCAATTGGTACTAAGGGGCCCAAAGTGTGCTAAGGAAATCTCCCCCCACATCATTACCCCACCACCACCAGCCTTATCAGGCAATACAAGGCAGGATGGATCCATGCGCCAAATTCTGACCCTACCATCTGAATGTTGCAGCTGAAATACAGACTCATCAGACCAGGCAACGTTTTTTCAATCTTCTATTGTGCAATTTTGGTGAGCCTCAGTTTCCTGTTCTTAGCTGACAGGAGTGGCCCCCGGTGTGGTATTCTGCTGCTGTAGCCCATCTTCTTCAAGGTTCAATATGTTTATTCAGAGATGGTATTCTGCATATCTTGGGTATAACAAGTGGTTATTTGAGTCTATCATCTGGAACCAGTCTGCGCATTCTCCAGTGACCTCAACAATGCATTTTCCTCCACACAACTGCCGCTCACTGGCTATTTTCTCACTATTCTCTGTAAACCCGAGAGATGGTTGTATGTGAAAATCCCAGAAAAACTCAGACCAGCCCATCAGACAACAACCGTGCAACGTTTAAAGTCACTTAAATCTCCTTTCTTCCCCATTATGATGCTCAGTTTGAACTTTAGCAAGTCTTCTTCACCACATCTAGATGCCTAAATGCATGAGTTGCTGCCATGCGATTGGCTGATTAGCAATTTGTATTACCAAGCAATTGAACAGGTGTACCTAATAAAGTGGCTGGTGAGTGTAGATTGAAGTATCTGTGAATAGGTTGGAGGAGATCTCTTGCTCACATGTATGAAAGTGCATTTTTGTAGCAAATGTAATTGTTATATCTGATCACTATTGGTGGAGTTATCACATCTACATTCATTTGTGAAATGTTCAGCAAGTGCTGGTATTCAGACACATTGTAGGTTGCAGATTTCTCATTTCTCATTTTGTCACTAAGTGTAGGGATCTATAAAATTTCATTCATTAGATTTTCACAAAGTTTTTCAAGTTTTTTAGTGCAGATATTTCATTTTATTAAATGTTGATTCCAGCTTTAGAGAACTGTCTGATATTGGTGATATATAGAGACAACCAGGAGATTAAATATATCTCCATTATTATTTGTAGTTAGGACATAACAGTCCAGGATTGGATATTTATGGAACCTAAAGATGGATTTTGATGACATTCTCATATTTCTATATTATTTATGTGGTTTAGATAAAAAACTGTCCCAGAATATTATTGTCTCAGTCAGTCCTGTTATACTCACAGTAATTCCTCTATCCGGCTTGTTGTCAGAGCTTCCATCAGGTCCCTGAAATGAGGACCCTCCAGATTGTTCCTATACAAGTTCAGTCTCCTCAGTGTCTGGTTATTTCTTATTCCAGATGCCAGGTGGGGGCAGGAACTGTCTGTCAGGTGATTCTCATCCAATCTGTAGAAGAAGAGAAGAATGTTACCAGAAGAAAATGAATTTCTCCCCCAGGAATGAATGTAACTATTCTCTACATCAGGGTTTCTCAACCTATGGTATGCATACCCCTGGGGGTATGTGCACCATGGGCAGAGGGTATGTCCAGTTCTCTGTATCCTGAGTCCCGCCTCCTGCACACATACAGTCCCCGGTGGCTTGCTGTAGCCATGTTGTGTGAGACTGTGCTACCAATGGGGGAAGCAGTCTGCTCCTTGTGCGAGGGGGTGTCAGACTGGCAGAAGCTTCCCCGGGTCCTGTCAATGGAATGACCCCTATTGCACAGCCCAGAGGACTGACTGACCAGCGATGGCCCCATGTCTTCCCATCTCCCAGCTCCTCCCCCTCTCCTGCACACCTCAGATGTCCTGGAAGTGCCTGCCATGTGTGAAAATGCCTGCTGTGGTTCCCTGAAAAAAAGGTGAGTCCTGCCTGCTCAGGAGCTACACATGTCAGCATGCCCAGCCATCAGTGCTTCCTATTAGTGCCTCATATCAGTGCAGCCATCAGTGCCTCCTATCAGTGCCTCCATCAGTGCCTCATATCAGTGCAGCCATCAATGTTTCATATCATTGCCCCATTATTGCCTCATATAAGTGCAGCCTATCAGCGCCTCCATCAGTGCAGCCTATCAGTGCTTCCTATCAGTGCAGCCATCAGTGCCTCATATCAGTGCAGCCTATCAGTGCCACAATCAGTGACTTCTATCAGTGACTCCATCAGTGACTCCTCAGTGCAGCCATCAGTGCCTCATATCAGTGCAGCCATCAGTTCCTCCTATCAGTGCAGCCATCCATGTCTCATATAAGTGCAGCCATCCATGTCTCATAAGTGCAACCATCAGTGCAGCCTACCAGTGCCTCATATCAGTGCAGCCTATCAGTGACTCCTATCAGTGCAGCCTATCAGTGCAGCCATCAGTGCCTCCCATCAGTGCTTCCTAGCAGTGCAGCCATCAGTGCCTCATATAAGTGCAGCCTATCAGTGCAGCAATCAGTGCAGCCTATCAGTGCCACCATCAGTGCCTTATATCAGTGCTTCATATCAGTGCAGCCATCAGTGCCTTATATCAGTGCAGCCATCAGTGCCATAAAAGGTTGAGAAACACTGCTTTACATGAATGGAACTTATTTCTCTTTATTGGAATCATTTATAATAGATCACTTTATAAAACTCTAGGAAAAGTAATTAAATAAGAAAAATGTGTAAGAAAAGGTGTTAATGGGAGGAGGGTCCTACTGGAGAACCCTCAGAAATTGGACAGTGTATGTCCGGTACCTCATCCTGAAAAATAGACCACACAAAAAACCCTAACCTACTAAATTGGAAGGACTTTAACGGTACCACCAATGGAGTGAAAAAATATATCAAAACATTTATTAACCATTTCACCCCCCGAAGATTTGGCTGCTCAATGACCAGGCAATTTTTTGCGATTTGGCACTGCGTCACTTTAACTGACAATTGCGCGGTTGTGCGATGCTGTACCCAAAAAGAATTTACGTCCTTTTTTCCCACAAATAAAGGGGTTAACTGTGTTCCCTAGGGAGTGATTCTAACTGTAGGGGGAGGGGACTAACTGGGTGAGGAGAGCGATCATTGTTCATACTTAGTATGAACAACAGATCACTCCCCTCACCCCTGACAGCATGGAGATCTGTCTGTTTAGATTGACAGTTCTCCATTCTGTCTCTGTGTGGAGTGATCGCGGGTGCCCAGTGGTCATCGCGCATTGGCTTTGGTGTCGTGCCTCTGGCAGCACGCACCTCCTAGTGGTCAAAAGGCAAACCAATGTGCAGTTACTTTGGTTTGCCCAGGGGGGCAAACCTGCCACAGTACAACTGCAGTGGCTGGTCAGGAAGGGGTTAATGAAATCCAAATCCCAGTTTATACTGCATCAAGGAGGCAAGCACTGGGATGTAAAGCTTCCCTTAGTCCTGCTGGCCTTAAGGGCAACCTCAAATATGGTCATGAAAATGTCGCCCTTTGAACTCATGACTGGAAGGTGGATGGTCCTGCCCCAACACCTTTTGTACTGCACCACTGACCATAATTTGGTCAATGACACCACAACTCAACAATACATAGAGGATTTACAGAAACACTTACAAAATGCATTCTCCTTTGCCCAGCAACATATTGAAAGAGGCGTAAATAAAACATACTATGATCTTAAGACCACCAAGAATATGAAATTTGGGACAAGGTATATCGCTACAATTTCGCAAGGAACCAGGTCAAAGAACGGAAATTCCTACCGTCCTGGAGAGGTCCATTTAACATTGTTGACAGGATCTCATCCTCTCCAGTGGAGGGTTGAGGTCAATACACAAACCTTATGTTGAAACAGAGTAACCTGAACAATGGTGCCACTTTACACAAAACCAACTGACAATGGTCAAACTAGTGTTTTGAGATCCAGATATTAAGGCTTTTGATTAAAGGAAAGCCAGGGTAAATAGCCCCATTGTTTCAAAGTATGAGATCATCTCTTCAGTAATTATACACCAGAAGGACACCCATCACAGGTTGAAACTGTCAGGGCTAGCTTAGCCCTTTCTTCTCTGGGCTGGCTGCTCAGCTGTCGGCTAATTGCCAGCTCTCATCTCTCTCCACAATTACCAGCTGTTCCTGATCCTACTTGTCTGACCTGCCTACTTAAAGCTGTCCAGCTCACTTCATCTCTGTCTTTGCCTTGGTCACATCACAAGAAACCATCTCCTGCATTCCTGTTTAAAGACTGGCTTGCTGACATCCCTTCTGGCTCCTTATCCTGCTTCCTGTTCCTCTACTTGGATCTCTGACTTCTGGCCTGGCTGATTACCCGATCTGGTTACTGAACTCTGGCCTGGCTGACTACTCGATCCGGGTTACTGGACTCTGGCTATGCTTAGACTACGCTTATTCTATTTACCTTTTTATTAATGAACAAGTGTGATTTAATTGTACTGCTGTCTGAGTATATATGTTAAATTGCAATGTTGAAACACATTTAGTAAAAATCAATGTGTATTGTAGTCATCCATGTATTGGACAAGGATTAGGTACCATTATTTTATGGTTAAAAGGTGGTGTTGTTTGATTCCATAAATCTCTGTCAATCTCAATATATATTTTTGGTTAGGTAGAAATGTTTTTTTTTTTTCATGGTTTTTAGTGTAGTTTTACAGAATAACTCGGGAAAAAAAAATGATCAAAGAACCCAGAAGGAGGCGTTTGCGGCAGATGTGGACAACGGTCCAGTAAAAAGTCAAGTGTGAGTTTTTTCTCTCTTTGTTTTCTCACCTCTCTGTACACAGAAAAAAAAGATACAGCCTACGAAGTTGATTGACAAGGCCAGTTGGACGATATACTTCAAGTTATTTTTGGAAAATCTAGGACTTAATTTTGTTACATACGTGAAGATATCTACCAAGGTTAGTTCCTAAGAAGGTGAGGGAGTCTCACATAAGAAAACATTGGGTTGTTACCCAAGAAGAAAAAGTGTTGAAATAGGAACAAAGACTTCACGTTATTTGAAAAAGTCACCATTGTAGGTACAGAGGCAAATGTACACTTTGGGTGAGCTAATATGGAAGTCAGATGTTGATGTTTGAAGATGGAAGGTCCAAGCACAAAGGCAAAGAATAGATCAACAGGCAAGACACTATAGCACACAATTCAAGGAACAAGGCAAAAAGCTACAAGAAAAGAAGAAAAAGAAAGAAAAAGAAACGAACAACTTAGTTAAAAGGAAACTATTCATCTCTTGTTTTATTTTAAGTGCACACGAAAGAGTAACATGGGAATGGTTAACATCTCTAGGCTCAGAAGTAAGTCTCAGTATGATCAGGAAATGTATACATTTCATATAATTCATTAATGCCAGAGTGTAAAGAAGTTCTTTTAAGGAGATTAAGTTTAATGCTTCATGTATATGTTTATGAATATTTAAGCCCTGAACAAAGTTTTCAGAGAAAAAAACTATTGATTAAGATTGTGGAAAGAACTGTATGAAATTGAGATAATGGAAAAAACATGAGGTTTAGTGTTTTACAAAAATTCTAAAGATTTGGTTGCAGGAAATAATAAGTTAAGGATTGAGCAATTTAAAAAAAAATCCAAACTTGGATTTGGTTATTAAATTAAAAGTAGTAAATTGTTCTAATTTACTTAAGATTACCCAGAGAAAATATTAAAATATGAAAGTTTTTGTTCAATCTAAAAAGATTGTAAAAATAACTATTGTTAAAAGTTTTTAAATTAGTATTTCTGGTAAAAGTAAGGACTTGTGGGAGGAGTTTTCTCTGGAAAATGGCTAATCGTGGGTCATGGGCAGGATCCAATCTGTCAGTTTCACGAGCTTGTCTTCTAAACAATTTTTTGTCATCATTATAATCAGGCAAGTCATATAACATGGTGGATATGATTTCTCGCAGATGTACAAACAAAATATGTTTAAAAAGTGGTAAAAAGGTTAAACATTATAAAAACGAGAAACAAGATTGTTACCGAATTGTACAGTGTAGGGTGTACAAACCATGGTAGCCATGACTGTCAGTAACAGATCATTCTCTGAAGAGTATGTGACATGTGAGGAGTGTATTACCAGCAGAGAGATGCAGATCAAGTTACAGACTGGTCAGACATGCCATGACATTTTTCACTTTTATGGATCAAAGCACAATAAATGTTTGTGTTATATTTTCCAGATACTTGGAAGAGGGTTCATTGATGAGGAAAAATATATATTTAAAAAGGTATTATTACTTAGTAAAAGTAATTGTTTTTAAAAAAATAAGATTTTTTTGGCCTTAATAACTTTTTTAGAGAGTTCATTGAGATTTTTTCAGACAAAGTATCTGTCTGAGTAAATTTCAATGAATTATATAGGCTTTCTGTAGGGCAAATATATATATTTTTTAATAACAAAAGATAACTTATATAAAAACATTTGAAGATCTAAAGAAAGCCCTTATTAATTTTGTATTTTTAGTAAATATAGAGATCTCTCTCTGCCATTGTACATTCAAGTGTATGTGGATGATGAGACAATTTCATTGGTATTTATAAATAAATGTGTTAGGGGTGCATTCTTTAATGCTACAGGTCTGAGACATTGTGGGTTTAGCACCATTAGTTTTGAAAAAAAACATCTTATGTTATTACAAGGAAAACAGGAGGTGTCAATACACACAGCTTTGTCTAGTGGCAATTGGATGTTAAAAAGATCAGTTGTAGTGAGATTTAAAAACACTGTGTTGAATTGATGCGGTGTGAGGGATAGAGCCACAGTTGTGTAAATTAATCATGAGAATGTCACCTTTTCAACTTTTAGTGGACATTTATTGGGAAAATTATTTATTGTGCTTCTATAGATGGATCCAAATATTGGCACAATGGAATGACAATATAAATTTTCTGTATGTGTCTACATTAAAAGCTGATCTTAAGACTGCCATGTGTTGGATTAGCAGTCAGTGACAGAGCAGGTGTGGTTCATTCAATCATACTGTATGAGGGGAATGCTTGGTTCTGAAAAGAAACTTCAACATGATCAAATTTCTTTCAGAAATAGAATATTTAGGGAAGCCCAACCTAAATTAATGTTCTTTTACAAAATTAAAATAAATTGTCAGTGTAGAGAAAAAAAACAGTAATCTGGCAAGATTATTCTTTTACAAGATTTAATATTAGTCACAAGATAAAGAGGACTATGACATTTTGTCTTAGGCCGCGTACACACGGGCGGACTGTTCGCCCAACTTAGTCTGCTGAACAGTGTTTCAGCGGACAGTCCGCTCGTGTGTGGGCTTCAGCGGACTGTTTCAGCGGACAGTTTGACGAACAAAGTCTTACGGAATTTCCGTAAAACTGTCCGTCCAAACTTGGTTTGAGCAGACAGTCCGCCCGTGTGTGTGCCAGTCCGCTGTACTTTCGAAATGAGCGGACTTTTCCCGCCCGGAGAAAAGTCTGCTCATTTCCAGCGCGTCTCCAGGTAGGCGGGGCCCGCGACAGAGATGTCGCTGGCCCGCCGCCTGGTATGGACTTAAAGGGGAACCCCAACGCCGAAAAAAATCGGCGTGGGGGTTCCCCCCAAGTCCACAACAGACCCTTGTCCGAGCATGCTACCCGGACGGCTAGGAAAGGGGGGCGAGCAAGCGCCCCCCCCTCCTGAGCCATACCAGGCCACGTGCCCTCAACATGGGAGGTGCCTTGGGGAAGGGGGGGCCGCGCGGCCCCCCCACCCCAAAGCACCTTGTCCCCATGTTGATGAGGACAAGGGCCTCTTCCCGACAACCCTGGCCGTTGGTTGTCGGGGTCTGCGGGCGGGGGGCTTATCGGAATCCGGGAGCCCCTTTTAATAAGGGGGCCCCGGATACCGGCCCCCCACCCTATGTGAATGAGTATGGGGTACAATGTACCCCTACCCATTCACCTGTGAAAAAAAAGTACAAAAAAAACACAACACAGGGTTAAAATATTTTATTGCACAGCTCTGGGGGTCTTCCGTCTTCGGGGGTCTTCTCGCCGGACTCCTCCGCTATCTTCTTGTAGCTCTTTTACTAGCGGAGGAGTCCGGCTTTCTTCCTCGCCGCCGGCCTCTTCTCCCGACTTCGGGGGTCTTGTCCCCCTCTTCGGTTCTTCTGCCGGGCCACCGCGCCTTCTTATAGCTCTTTTACAGGCGGTGGCCCGGTCTTCTGTCGCCGCTGTCGCCGCCTTCCGTTCTTCTTCTTCTTCTTCTTCTTCTCCAGGAGATGTTGCCTCGACGATCTCTCCGGCCGGAATGCCAGAGCCTTGCTGCGCGGCCACTTATATAGTGACAATGGGGCGGTGTCACATGGTATATGTCACATGGGTTGGTCACATGGGTTGATGTCACATGGGGACTATGACATCGTAAGGGGGCGGGGTCACCATGTGACCAACCCATGTGACATATACCATGTGACACCGCCCCATTGTTACTATATAAGTGGCCGCGCAGCGCGTCCCTGGCATTCCGGCCAGAGAGATCGTCGAGGCAACATCTCCTGGGGAAGAAGAAGAAGAAGAACGGAAGGCGGCGACAGCGGCGACAGAAGACCGGGCCGCCGCCTGTAAAAGAGCTATAAGAAGGCGCGGTGGCCCGGCAGAAGAACCGAAGAGGGGGACAAGACCCCCGAAGTCGGGAGAAGAGGCCGGCGGCGGGGAGGAAGAAAGCCGGACTCCTCCGCTAGCAAAAGAGCTACAAGAAGATAGCAGAGGAGTCCAGCGAGAAGACCCCCGAAGACGGAAGACCCCCGGAGTTGTGCAATAAAATATTTTAACCCTGTGTTGTGTTTTTTTTTGTACTTTTTTTCACAGGTGAATGGGTAGGGGTACATTGTACCCCATACTCATTCACATAGGGTGGGGGGCCAGTATCCGGGGCCCCTTATTAAAGGGGGCTCCCGTATTCCGATAAGCCCCCCGCCCGCAGACCCCGACAACCAACGGCCAGGGTTGTCGGGAAGAGGCCCTTGTCCTCATCAACATGGGGACAAGGTGCTTTGGGGTGGGGGGGCCGCGCGGCCCCCCCTTCCCCAAGGCACCCCCCATGTTGAGGGCACGCGGCCTGGTACAGCTCAGGAGGGGGGCGCTCGCTCGCCCCCCTTTCCTAGCCGTCCGGGTAGCGTGCTCAGACAAGGGTCTATTGTGGACTTGAGGGGAACCCCCACGCCGATTTTTTTCGGCGTTGGGGATCCCCTTTAAGTCCATACCAGGCGGCGGGGCCAGCGACGTCTCCTTCGCGGGCCCCGCCTACCTGGAGACACGCTCGAAATGAGCGGACTTTCCTCCGCGTGTGTGGGCGAGTCCGTTCATTTCAAAAGTTGAGCGGATTGTTTGGCGGACTTAGTCCGCTGTAATTAGTCCGCTCAAAAAGTGCCGTGTGTGGGCAAGTTCGTTCATTCAAAAGTTTGGACGGACTGTCTGTCGGATTGTCTGACGAACTTAGTTGGGCAGACAGTCCGCCCGTGTGTACGCGGCCTTAGAATCAGTACAGACTGATAAAGGAGATACTTTTTTTGTAAAAATAATTGGATTCCAACAATAATGGATAGAGTTATTTTTAAATGAAAATATTTATTTTTGCATATCCAGGTACTTGGCTGACAGATTGATTGATTTTTTGTTTTAGCTAATGGAAAAATTCTGAACTACTCATTTTAGAACACTTTTTCCTCAAACTTCTGAATATTGTTTTATTTGTTTATAGAATTATCTAAAGTGAAAGAGGCCTAACCTGATACTAAAAAGTATTAAGGGATTTGGCAAATCTATAGATTGATTATATTCGTTTTTTCACTTGCTACAGGAGGATTACAAGGATGTTGTTTTTTTTAGTTAATGTTTCTTTTTGATAAATTATTGAGGTAATTCTAGAAAAAAATATATTTTTAATATAAGCTAAGTTGTTGTGAACTTATGTCATATTCCATTAGGGGTTGGATTTCAAACCATGGAATCAGTTAATGATTTGACATTTTATGGAACAGGTAGTGAAGGACATGTATGACATTTTAGGTTTAGTAAAGTTTTGTTTCTTATCATCCTAAGTACTAAGGTATTGTAGAACGTATCAATAGTATTGGGTAAGATGATTCAAGAATAAGGTGTTAACTTTTTAAGTTAACGACAGGATGTCTTTTAAGATTGGCATACTTAGTTATTTATATATATTTATCTGTTGTATAGAAAGAAGTGTGGTTACAAATTTTGCAAACAACAGGTATAGGTAATTCAGAAGTTTGTTCACAAAACATGGCTAGGCCTTTGCTAAATTTAAATAGAAATAATGTCATGAATGAGATTTCTACTTCTAATGAGTATGTTTAGTAATTTATTCCAGTAGCTAAAGAAAACATTTTTTATTTAGTTTCTTTTTAAATTCTTCCATGACAATGCAACAAGCACAACTAAATTTCTATTTGTTACCATTTCTTGTTTTTTCAAAAAAATTATTATTTTTTGATTATGTTATCAAGGACGATCATTTTTTGGTGAACTTGCATCAAAAGCGACATATTGATCGGTCGATCATTATGTGAGGGGGAGTTAGAATGTGATTCTCATATAAGATTTTTTTATGAATTATCTGAATAATGATGATAGTGATAAGATAATAGGAAAGACAAAAAGGTATAATTAGAATATATGAAGAAAGGGATTTCAATGTGTTTAAAAAAAAAGAAATAGAAAAAGTTGCTTGCTGGTCATGGATAGATGGATAAATAAATTGAAAAATAAATAGAATGATAGATAGAATATATAAAATATGACAATCTAATAATGGGAAAGATTTTATGTATTTTGTTTCAAATCTGTATTATGGTTAGAATGAAACGATTTTATAAATTGATTAAGGAAGAAACGAAAAAAGGTGAAAAAATTATGACAAGTATTTTTAGTCAGAAAATTACTTCTGGTTTATCTGATCCAGTGATTAGCTGTGATACATCTGGAGCAACTGATTTAAAATGTGTATGAAAGGGCTATAAATGAAGTGTGAGTGATTTAAGTAATATCTAAGTTGTGTGAATGTCATTTTGGTACCAGTTGTTCTCCATGTCCAGAGTTCATGACTAAAGGTCAGTGGTTTCACAGATAAGAATACACATAGAGAATGTGTCACATAATGGAACAATATACTTGAAAAGAAGATATTTTTAAAGTAAAATCATAGATTATCCATAAAATAGTTATATGATATGGTTAAAGTTATAAGAGTTTCTTTCACAAGAAGTTAAATACATTTATAAAGTTGAAAGAAGAAAATATTTAATATTACATGATTTAGATGGAGAATTAAAATGAATAAATATAATAATTTATACTTTCTCAGTGGAATGAATTATTTACAGTGCCTTGCGAAAGTATTCGGCCCCCTTGAACTTTTCAACCTTTTGCCACATTTCAGGCTTCAAACAAAGATATAACATTTTTATTTTTTGTGAAGAATCACCAACAAGTGGGACACAATTGTGAAGTGGAACAAAATCTATTGGATTTTTGAAACTTTTTTAACTAATAAAAAAATGAAAAGTGGGGCGTGCAAAATTATTCGGCCCTCTTGCGTTAATACTTTGTAGAGCCACCTTTTGCTGCTATTACAGCTGCAAGTCGCTTGGGGTATGTCTCTATCAGTTTTGCACATCGAGAGACTGAAATTCTTGCCCATTCTTCCTTGCAAAACAGCTCAAGCTCAGTGAGGTTGGATGGAGAGCGTTTGTGAACAGCAGTTTTCAGCTCTTTCCACAGATTCTGGATTGGATTCAGGTCTGGACTTTGACTTGGCCATTCTAACACCTGGATACATTTATTTGTGAACCATTCCTTTGTAGATTTTGCTGTATGTTTGGGATCATTGTCTTGTTGGAAGATAAAGCTCCGTCCCAGTTTCAGGTCTTTTGCAGACTCCAACAGGTTTTCATCCAGAATGGTCCTGTATTTGGCTGCATCCATCTTCCCCTCAATTTTAACCATCTTCCGTCCCTACTGAAGAAAAGCAGGCCCAAACCATGATGCTGCCACCACCATGTTTGACAGTGGGGATGGTGTGTTGAGGGTTATGAGCTGTGTTGCTTTTACGCTAAACATATCGTTTTGCATTGTGGGCAAAAAATTCAATATTGATTGGTTTCATCTGACCAGAGCACCTTATTCCACATGTTTGGTGTGTCTCCAAGGTGGCTTGTGGCAAACTTTAGACAAGACTTTTTATGGATATCTTTGAGAAATGGCTTTCTTCTTGCCACTCTTCCATAAAGGCCAGATTTGTGCAGTGTACGACTGATTGTTGTCCTATAGACAGACTCTCCCACCTCAGCTGTAGTTCTCTGCAGTTCATCCAGAGTGATCATGGGCCTCTTGGCTGCATCTCTGATCAGTCTTCTCCTTGTCTAAGCTGAAAGTTTAGAGGGGCGGCCAGGTCTTGGTAGATTTGCAGTGGTCTGATACTCCTTCCATTTCAAAATGATCGCTTGCACAGTGCTCCTTGGGATGTTTAAAGCTTGGGAAATCTTTTTGTATCCAAATCCGGCTTTAAACTTCACACAGGTGGATTCTATTTATCACCATCAGTCATTTAGGACAACATTGGATCATTCAGAGATCCTCGCTGAACTTCTGGAGTGAGTTTGCTGCACTGAAAGTAAAGGGGCCGAATAATTTTGCACGCACCACTTTTCAGTTTTTTATTTTCTAAAAAAGTTTAAAATATCCAATAGATTTCGTTCCACTTCACAATTGTGTCCCACTTCTTGGTGATTCTTCACAAAAAATAAAAATGTTATATCTTTATGTTTGAAGCCTGAAATGTGGAAAAAGGTTGAAAAGTTCAAGGGGCTGAATACTTTCGCAAGGCACTGTAAATATTTTTCATAGAAATAGTTTTGGAAAATGTTTATGTACAATATCTGACACACTAAAATGTATTAATGTGTATTGTATTAATGTTTATTATATTGTTTGTATTGGAAAAAAGAGAATCAGAGACATTTATTATTTAAGATGAATGCACATATTATTTGTTGAATATAGTGCATTGAGGGGGAATTATTGGAAGTTTTTGAGTTAATTAATATTTTAAGTGATAAAAGTTTCTGAAAATATATGTAAGTTATATGTACGGTAATAAGTAATGGTTTCTGAAGGTCACGGAACAACAGAGAGTACAGAGAGGAGTGGTTTTGCTGAGTAGGTACTTCTATTTTTGAGTTATGTCAGGACAATGGGTGGAGTTATGTTACTTATCTTTAGACTGAACCATATTAGGTATATATGCAAATATGGGTGTTATTAGGATATGCTGACATAACATCATGAAAGAGTATAAGAATGGAGTTGGATTATGGAGAGGGAGGATCGGTGGGAAGAGAAAGAACTCTACATTTTGGAGAATGTAGCTCAAGATGTCCCTTTCCTCCTTCTGAAGGTATCATCATGCCATATGTTACCAGATGTCAGTCTTGTCTTTGCTTATCTTTCTGAAAAATAAACCAACTATTGAACAAATGAAGGATTCTTCAATTTCTAATCCTGAAAGTATGTTGGAAATGCGGCTTTGGATGAAGACATACATATCTCCGCTACACACCCTTTAGGAGAAGGAATACTGATTCACATATTACACAAAGACTTTGCTATTCATTAAGAAACGCCCCTGTGAGTATAGTAGAATACTAGAGTAATATGTATTTTACTAAGAAGTGTATGTATGTAGAGTTTCTACTACATTTACACTACTCTCTTTGCACTTTCTTTCAGTGCCATTGTCACAAACTACCAATCCTGGCTTAAGCTGGCATGATGTCAACCAACCCTCGGCCTGCCCCTGGCATTGTTTTGCGTGCGTACTTGCGTAGCCCCTTGAATGCATACAGAGCACCGCTGGTTCGGGGGAGAGAGCACTGGAAGAGGCCATGGAGGAAGAAGAAGAGGAGGGGGTGGAGGAGAGAGGTGTGTCACAACCAATAGTAGCATTTTGGAGGCGTGGTGATGGAACAACCTCCAACACTACTGCACCTTGTCCTGCATCCTTCCCAGCTGCCAGAAGAGTGACCCAATGGGTCGTGAAAGACAGGTAACATCCCTGTCCATGCCTGCTGGACCATGAGTCAGCGGTAATATGCACCTTACTGCTGACCGCCCTGTCCAGCGAGGCAAGGACATTGCCTTCCACATGCCAGTAGAGAGCCGGAATTGCCTTCTGTGAGAAAAAGTGGCGTTTGGGGACCTGCCACTGAGGAGTCACACATTGCACAAACTCACGGAAGGGGGCCGAGTCTACCAACTAAAAAGGTAGCAGTTGAAGTGCTAGCAATTTAGCCAAGCTAGCATTCAACCGCTGGGCATGTGGATGGCTGGGAGTGAACTTCTTTCTACAGTCCAGCAGCTGGGGCAGGGAAATTTGCCTGCTACACTCAGACGTGGCTGTACTGCTAGCAGAGTGCCCGCAAGCACTTGGCTGTGACACACCTAATTCTACACCTTCATTCCTCTCAGTGCAGATTTCAGAGAGGACTGAAGGTCTAGTGGGGTTGGAGATCCCAGCTGATGAGGAGCAAGGAGAGGTCCGCTTTGTTCTTTAATGTGGGTCTTTGAGGTAAGCTTGCCAACGAGCTACATGGCAGGTCAACATATGTCTGGTCAAGCATGTGGTGCCCAAGTGGCCAATGTTTTGGCCACGCGAGATACGCTTGAGACATATGTTGCCAATAGCAGCTGTGCAATCTGATGCACTCATCTCAAAAAAGGCCCACACCAAAGAACTTTTAGAATAACACACAGAGGCAGCGCCCTGCACAGGCGGAGCTCTGCGGTGTGATTCAGTCGGTGTGCTGCCCCTAAGCTGGCCCCCGGAGGGCATCTTGCCGCTTTGGAGATGTGCCTCCTCCTCCTCCTACTAGGCACCCATGTGGAGTCAGTGCCTGCATCATCCCCTACCTCTTCATCGCTGGAGCAAACCTGCAGTATGCTGCAGCTTGTGGAACATGACTGCTAGATTGCTGTCCTTCTTGAGCATCCCCTCTCTCTGCGCTCATGCTACTGCCTTCCTCTAGCTGAGTATCATCATCAGAGCCTTCCAAAACACTGGGCATCTTCCTGGAGCATGTACCCAACACTGTGCTCAAAGAGTTCAGGGGACTCCTCAGGAGGATGTGGTGGGTCTAGGGAAGGAGTCACTGATGATGACATTGAGACGAGGGAAGAGGATGCGTTGGCTGCTGCTTTGCTAGTACCCTGAGCCTGGGTGAGAGAGGATGAGGAGGATGAAGAGGGCTTGGTCACCCACTCCACCAAGTCTTCGGCATGATGCGGCTCAACACGTCCAGCTGCCGAAAATAAGGACAAGCGTGTCCCATGGGCACGTGCTGATGACGATGCACTGCGTCCACGACCAGCACTGTTGTCTCTAGACACAGAGCCTGCTTGCCCTCTTTTATCGGCTTGTGCCTGTCTGCCTCTCCTTGTTGGCCTTCCAGGCATGGTAATGGCCTGAAGGGAGATGGGAAAACCAGCAATTGGGTAGTGTATATTGTGCTGGAGGCACACAACACCCACTAACTCCTGCAGATGCCTTTATTATAGAACACCAGCAATAAAGGGTAGATACAGGTGTATATTGTGCTGTGCTGGAGGCACACAACACCCAATAACTCCTGCAGATGCCTTTATTATAGAACAACAGGAATTAAAAGGTAGATACCGGTGTATACTATTCTGTGCTGGAGGCACACAACACCAACTAACTCCTGCAGATGGCTCAATTAGAGAAGAGCAAAATAGGTAGATACAGGTGTATACTGCGCTCAGGGCACACAGACAACAATCAGAAATGGTTGCAGATGGCTGATAGCTCAATTACAGAAGAGCGATATAGCTATATAGGTGGATAAAGGTGTATACTGCACTCACGCACACAGATAACATGCAGAAACTCCTGCAGATGGCTGATAGCTCAATTACAGAAGAGCAATATAGCTATATAGGTGGATAAAGGTGTATACTGCACTCACGGCCTACAGACAACACCCAGAAACTCCTGCGGATGGCTGATAGCTCAATTACAGAAGAGCAATAATGCTAAATAGGTAGATACAGGTGTATACTGCGCTGAAGGTACACAGACACTGCTGGTGCTGTGATTGGCCAAGCATGCAGGGTCACAGTGCATGCTTGGCCAATCATGAGCCAGCAATGCACTGCGATGGCGCAGTGCATTGTGGGCCGTGAGCGCCACAGGAATTTGGTGTGAAAGGCCCACAGAGTTCTGGCTTCGCCGAATGGGCGAAAAGCCGGTGTTCGAGCCGAACGTGCATTCGACTCGAACACCAAGCTCATCCCTAGTGTACACAATACATACATTTGCAAAAACCCAAAAACCCTTTCGGAATGATATGAATTTCTGCACAAATTGGTCATAAAATGTGATCTGATCTTCATCTAAGTCCCAACAATAGACAATCACAGTCTGCTTAAATGTCATAGATCAGCTGCGGAGCTGATCTGCGTCTCACCTTTACTGCAGTGGGTCGGCTGGCATCTGTTGTCCACTGTCAGGTGTTCAGCTATGTGCACTCTGCAGCTATGGGCGTTGACACCCTTCACCTGTTGCCTGATATATGTTTCCTTCCTGCTACTTCCTGTCCAGACCCTCATGTGCTTCTCTATTTAAATCCCTTCCTACTAGCTACCATTGCTTGAGCAACGTTTGTTTCTGAAGCTCCCCTATGTAACCTGTTTTACCTGACTTCTCGTGAACTGATCTTCTGTGTACCGACCTGGCTTGTTCTGATTACGTTGTCTGCAGTCTGCCCTGACCTTGGCTCACTATCTGGCTTTCCTTGCTTCATCCATCCAACCATCCTTGTCTACAGTGTCTTCTGGTACTTCCCTAGCAAGCAGGGTCAACCCGGGGGTCGTGACCTGGGGTCAGCACGCAGCTAAGTCCAAACCTTCGTGAGCTGTACGGGATGTGATTGCTGCCGGGGTGGTGGTCGGGTACAGTACGTGTGAGCGCACATTGGAAGTGGGTGACTGCGGTATTTACCCAATGCCCCACTCCCAGCATTATTGCAGGGCATTATGGGGATTGAAGTCCTGTGAGACAGGACCCACCCCATACACAAAGTCAACGGGGAATCCCAGCACATATGCTGCGCACGCGTGCCGGTGGGAACTTGACGCATGACGTCACTCCCCCCCGCGCGGCCATTCGGAGTGTGGGCGAGGGGGTGACGTGGTGCACCGCGCACTCGGGGGGACCGCCTCTGGACGTGTTTGGAGTCAGCAGATGAGGGTGGCAACTATCGCTTTCACCTGCTGGGAGGGATAATGAGGAAGAGGAGGGATATTTAAATGAGCCATTGAACAGCACAAACAGAGGACAAGTGAGTGAAAGCCAAGCACAGTGCACGTAGGAGGGCTCTCTTCTCTGCTTGATTCCATATACTCCCTTTAGCAGTGTGCCTGAATGGCAAGATCTTAGAGGTAAGCTAGTTTTGAACATTTAAATAACTAATGGCCCCCCCATGATAGGTGAGGGCATTTTTTGGTGAGGCTATAAGTGTGGTGGGTCTACACCATTAGTAGCACTATCTCTGGCTCTTTGTTTCAGGGACAAATAGAGGGGCGTCTCCAGAGGTGGTGCTTTCAACTTGTGGTGGGCTCACATACTGTATTACTCCTTCTGCAGTTTGATACAGAATGCACAGGCTTCCAAATACAAGGTAAAGGGAGACATGCCCATATTAATGTAAGAGATACATCTACTGTGATTAAGGGGGATAATGCACTATGGTACACGGTCCAATTCCTCTTTGGGTATGCTCATCTACCTTCATTTTCTCCTCTACTCTCCATATGTAGACTCTAATGTCCATGCAATCCCGGTTCGTATCTTTGTGGGGGACCCTGGGACCACGCACATTTCTCGCAGTTTCACACATGGTTCTATGCGACTTTTGTGATTTTGAGAAGGGGAGCGTTTATTGTCCCTCTTTTTGCCCCCATGTTGGGCTTTATCGTGGAGCCCTCCTGGTAGATATATCTAGAGGTACCTGGAGGTGTAGAACTACATTGAATCTATATACGGTATTTGTGAGTATTAAGAGTTTTTTTTTCTCCTTTCTGCCTTTACACATGTACATATGTATCTATATTTATTATTGTAGCTCAAATCTCTGAATAAGAGCTGCAAAAAATGATGGATCCCTGAAGAAGGAGAGAATCTCTGTAACGCGTAGGATATATCATGTGCAGAATACTAGCATAATTGAATATGTATAGATGATGCTGTTGTAATTGGGGCATATTTGTACACTGAAAGAATCTTTTCCATTTGATGTTGGAACATTTTATATTTTTGAATTTTTTTGTGCATTTTTTCTTTTATTGTTGATTTTGGTATAATAAAATTATTGTATAACTTTTTTAAACGTGTGTTGCAAGTCTCACAGTCTATGCCTAAAAAGTCCTGCCATTTTGAGGGGTTTTCTTGTTGGTAGATTTTCTATAACATTGAGACGTTGGCTATATCAAATTAAAATACCTATAGTACCTCCAAAACTTTTTGATTTTTGCCTTCAGTGTATTGGCCATATTTTTGCACAGCCACAGTGTTGAGCGGTGCTTTTGGTGGGCTTGGCTCCTCCTTGCTTCCTTCCTTGAAAACTGTTATCTCCTCAGGTATGTTTTACATTACAATTACATACCACAAAAATACTGCTCAATCGACTCTACAATAACACTATATAAGTAATAATGATTACAATTACATAGTGTTATTGTATGTTGACCAGCATTTTTGTGGTGTTAAACAACAACTCTTTAGGTCAAGAGGCATGCCATATAAATTCTGATTCTAATACTTTGCAAAAGATGCATTCTGAAGCCATTATGTGTGGTTGAGTAGTAAGGTTACCACACATTGCACAATGCCTTCTGAATGCATCTTTTGCAAAGTGTTAGGCAGAATTTATATTGGATTTTCATGGCTCATGCCCTAAAGTGTTACCTTTTATTTTTGGACACTTTATTTTTGTATATTATGTCTTTCATGTGTTTTGTACACAGTGTTGAGCAGCAGTGCAGAGCAGCAGTGCTTTTATAGCATTTTTATATGGCATTTTTTAATGCTTCTGGCTCTGAATTAATGGCAATGCCATTATTCGTGTCTGATGCTAAAGTGTTGTTTACATTTTATTTTTGTCACTTTTTTATACTGTAAAAACTTTACCACATTGAAGTACTTTTTGGAAAAAATGTAATAAAAGGGGAGGGGTGGCCTGCAGCAGAACCGAATGGAAGTCTGATTCCAGAGCTCCTGCTTCCCCGCGAACGTAACGGCGACAAGCGGCTACCAGGACCCCGTTTTATCCCCATACACCTGGTGTTTCAAGAGGGGCACACCCGTAGAGCATGATGGGCAAACGAAAAGGCTCATCGAAGCCACAACGGCTAACGGACTTCTTTCTACAGCCACGACATGACGGTAGGCAAGATGGCACTGACCATCCATCCTCACTGATCACCAAACACAGACTGAAACAGCCCACCAGCGCTTCATCCCCTAAAACTCTGGACTCTTATGGTGATCAGGCCTCCCCATCAGCATCCTCTCCCTCGGGGAGCCCAGCTAAAGCAAAACTAAAGCTGGATGGCACTGGATGCAGCCCCACGCTGAGCCCGGCGGCAGACTCTGAGGATGACCCCAGGGAACTCCATGATTCTATTACAAACTATCCTACTACAAATCAGCCAGTACTGGACACAGTACTGAAAGACATGCTAGTCTCACTGAGGAGCACACTTCAGGCAGACATGATGGGCTGCATGAACAGGCTCAGTGGCGCAGTAAGGATAGTGGAAGACAGAGTAGATCACTTAGAAGGCAAGATGGGGGAATTCGCTTCCACCATAAATGACTTGGTGGACGCCCACGAGCTGCAGGAGGGGGAATCGACATGGATGAGAGACAAGTTGGCTGACATCAAGGACAGGTCTAGGAGGAACAACCTCAAGATTAGAGGTATCCCCGAGTCCATCCAAACCTCAGAACTACGCTCCTACGCCGCCGACCTATTTGCCTCCCTTCTACCTAATCTCTCCGCCATTGAACTGACTATTGATAGGATACACCGGTTGCCAAAACCGGCCTACCTCCCAGAAAAAATCCCTAGAGATGTGATCCTCCGTATGCACTTCTACCATACAAAAGAACAACTGATGCAATACGTTCGCAAACAGGAGCAACTTCCACCCCAATACCAACATCTGCAGTTCTATGCTGATCTGTCACAGCATACATTGTAAAAGCGGAGAAATCTGAATACGATTACAAAAGTCTTAAGGAACCACCAAATTCCCTACCGTTGGGGTTATCCCACCAAAATCACGATCACTTACCAGGAACGTCCGTTTGTCGTGGACTCCTTGGATAAAGGTATTGCCTTGCTGAAGGAATGGAAGATCCTTCCTGATGCTAGGGATAATAATGCGGATGCCTCCAACCGCCGGCTACCCAGGCCGGACTGGAAGACAGTGACACCACAAAATGCCAGCTCACATACTTGACTAACACGCTAACGGGGGCATCATTTCTCCCTAACGGGGAAGCAGGACAACCGTTAGGCCTGAACTTTTACCCCGAATCACCTGAGCAGCATTTGGTTGCATACGATCCACCCCTATCCTTCTGAGGGGTGTCTTAGACCTATATTGGAATTTACCATGTTTACTTGTTTTCTTTTTTTCAGTTATGTTCGTAAGAATTGGAATTTCTTTGTTTTTTTTCTTTTCCTTATTCTACCTTTATTTTTTCTTTCGGAGTCTTGCCAGTACCTTCTTGATCAGCAGTTCACCTCGAGAGCTCCTGTTCAACGCACGGATAGCATTTACCACGAACAGCTTCAAAAACAGCCCATGCAACGGACCCAACCCCGGCTCAACTGTGAGTACCCATATTACGGATTAGCCATCTCACCCCCGCTGGCACTTTCAAGGGGGGGTTTCGGCCTTCTCTTTATGTATACAGCACCTAAAATAATCTCCACCTCCGTCCATCTCCATGGCCATTAATTTCTTGTCTATCAACACCAAGGGGCTTAACCACCCCATGAAGAGGAAATCCATGTGGAAGAAAGCATTATCTAATGGGTCAGACATCCTCTGTGCCCAAGAAACCCACTTTTGTCAACATGCGGCACCAGTCTGCAAACATAAAAATTTCCCACACACATTTTTTGCGAATGCCACTTCTAAAACAAAAGGCGTTATGATAGCGGTCAAGGATTCTGTTACTTTCACTCTACATAAGGAAATTGCAGACACTCAAGGTCTCTATTTGATTTTGGTATGCGATATTAATCAAGCGTCTTATACCATTGTAAATGTCTACGCCCCTAATTCCAGGCAAGTTTGTTTCTTTCACAAAATTTTGAAAAAGGCCCGAAAGTACAGAAGAGGTTCTCTAGTGCTATGTGGTGACTTCAATGTCGTACCCGATCTGTCCATCGACACAACGTCCAACCCTAAACGCCTGACTACTCCTCTGGGCAGTACATTGCACAGAGAAGATATATTTTATGTTTGGAGATGCCTACATGTCACTGAAAGGGACTTTACATTTTTTTCTGCCCCTCACCATACGTATTCGAGGATAGACTTGTTCTTGGTCGATCAACACACCCTATCTAAAGCAGTGTCTGCGTCTATCAACACTATTACATGTTTAGACCACGCGTCAATTACGCTATCATTGAAAGACTCTTCTACATTTGAATCTATTCCTCTTTGGAGGGCGAACTCTTACCTTATGCAATTACCAGAATACAAAGCACAGATCGAGGACCACTTGAAAGAATTTTTCTCTCTCAATGGGCCCTCGATGCCTAACAAATTTGTGCTTTGGAATGCCCATAAGGCATATATTCGGGGAATTTTTATAAAACTAGGAGCTGGGGCGAGGAGGCAGCGGCAGCAGAGGATACGTGAAGTTAGAGATAAGATCCGTGACCTAGAATCTCAAAATAAACAAAACACATCCCAATCTCTGACTGAATGGCTCAATAGACTGAGACATGATCTGAGACTCCTTCTACTAGAATCTTTTGAAAAACAGACAAAAAGACTAAAAATGACGTACTATACACAGGGTAACAGGGCAGGGAAATTACTTGCACACCAACTCAAAGGACATAGATAAAAATCAAAGATGCCCTACATTCTTCATCCTGAAAACAAACAAAAAATGCATCATCCTCAAGACATTGGCAACGCATTTAGCAACTACTATAGCTCCCTCTACAAATTAAAAGACGATATTGATACTATCCAGCCCACACCCACCCTAATCAATGACTTTCTACAACAGCTATCTCTGCCCACTCTTTCCCTGCAACATCTGGAACGACTCAATACACCCTTTACGTTAGAAGAAACTCTCAAAACAATAGACTCACTCCCAGGATCAAAATCCCCCGGCCCCGACGGATTCTCTGGGGAATACTACAAGATGTTTAAACTACATCTACTACCTCATCTGACTGAAGTGTTTAATGGTGCCGCTGCCTCCTCCTCCTTCCCACATGAAATGTTGAGTGCTGTCATAGTGACTTTGCCGAAGCCAGGGAAAACGCCAGACACACCAGCCAATTTCCGTCCCATATCCTTATTAAACACAGACGTGAAAGTCTATGCTAAGCTAATAGCAAACCGGTTAATAGATATTTTACCCTGCCTGATACACCCCGACCAAGCTGGGTTTACGAAGGGGCGTCAGACCTCGGATGCTACGAGGAGATTGACAAACATCATTCATTTGGCTGGTGCCGGACAGGGGCCTTCTCTGCTCCTCGCGTTGGATGCAGAGAAGGCCTTTGACAGGGTTCACTGGGGGTATATGAGTGCAGTCCTAAACAAATTTGGATTCTCCAGTATGATCCTATCGGCTATAATGGCTTTATACTCGAACCCTTCAGCCAAGGTATACACTTCGGGCGTACTCTCTAATCCCTTCCTAATAACTAATGGGACGCGTCAGGGTGTCCACTCTCCCCACTAATTTTTAATTTAATCTTAGAACCCCTGGTGGCATGTATAAGATCCCACCCCAATATTACTGGGTTTAAGGCCCAGAAATCTGAACATATGATCAGCCTGTTCGCAGATGACATTATACTAATGCTCACAGACCCCGAAAATTCCTTGGCTTCGGTTCATGACACTCTGAGACTATTTAATACATTGTCTTATTATAAAGTTAATGAGAGTAAATCTTATATTTTGGGACTGGGTGTGGACGGGGACATGGAGTCGAGAATCAGTACACGATTTCCCTATAAATGGAGTGAGAAAGGCATAGAGTACTTGGGAATCACCTTGACCCCCACCACTGGAGACCTATACACTAACAACTACATTCCCTTTCTTAAATCCCTACCATCTAAGTTACAAGACCTTGATAAAATGGAACTCATCTGGTCCGGTAGATTAGCAGCAATAAAGATGATAATATTACCACAACTGCTCTATTTATTTAGATCCCTTCCTATCCCCATCCCCAATCAATACTTTACTAAGGTACAAGCTATCATAAACAACTTTCTATGGAAAGGAAAAAAAGCTAGGTGGGCCTTTAAAAGCTCGTTGACATCGAGAACTGCCGGGGGGGTGGGAAATGTTCAGATTTATGACTATTACATAGCCTCCATACTAGCACAACTGAGGACGTGGTTCCCGGATTCGCCCTTAACAAGATGGCGGGAACTTGAAGAAAGCCAAATCCCCAATACCAGTTTATATAATTACTTACTGACACACGTAACCAACACTTCCCGCATCACATCTATGGCACCCTCCATCGTAGCTTCCCTACGGGCTTGGAAGCTACTCCTTACACAAACCTTTAACACCCCTACTTCTATCTTAAAAATCCCTACTAGCAGTCTTATTGGACTCATCCCCAATCTGCAAATATCCCATTGGCGGGAAAAGGGTATCACATATATTGATGACCTTAGGATAGGACCAGCAATAAAAACGTTCCGCACATTACAAATTGAATATGGACTAGCAGACTCTGATAACTACAGATATATCCAAATTAAACACCTTCTCCAATCGAATACTCTTTCAGACATACAACTCCCCTGGAAGATTATTTATATCTCACCAAACCCTTTACTAATCTGAAGGGGATCTCCCTATTCTATAATGCCCTTAATGATAAATTGACACCTAATGTTAGTGCATGGGAAAAAGATTTAGGTAAAACATTCACGGAAGACCAATGGCAAACAGCACTGCGAACAACCTATGCTTCCACCAAATGTATCAACCTATGGGAATTGATACAAAAAATATTGCGTCGTTGGTACCTTACTCCATATAGGATCTCCAAATTTGCCCCTAGTGTCTCTCCACTCTGCTGGAGGCAGTGTAACCATCCCGGCACTCTATACCATATCATCTGGGAATGTCCTAAAATATAAACACTTTGGAACAAAGTGTTTCACATATGCTCACAAATAGCGAAGACCCACATCCCCGCTGACCCAACACTAGCCATTTTATCCCTAAACATAGATCTAATTCCCAAACCCACCAGAACGATTGTATCCCACATTATGCTGAGTACCAAACTGGCTCTAACGCGCCACTGGAGAGATCATAACGCACCAACGTTAAAGGAAGTCATCATAACTACTGACACACATGCCATGTATGAAACCCTGTTTGCATCAACCCAGGGCAAGCTTATTGTAGCCAGAGCAAACTGGAAACCGTGGACTGACTGGTTTAAAAAATCCTAAACTGATATGATTATTGCTTCATAATGCTCAAGACCTGTGAAACGATATGAAGCAAACTGTGCTTCTCCGAACTTCTGGCTTTCCTTTATTTTTATTTTTTTATTTTTATTCTATCACTTTATTATTTCCTTTGTACTATCTATTCTTTGTTAACTTTATCTATGTTATAACTTTTACTCCTTAAAATTCTCTTATGTTAAACATCCATCATTCATCCTCAATTGCCTACACGGCGTATTGTTCAATTGCTGATGCAGTCTGTGTGACGAGCTACAACAAGCTGCAACAGATTTGTTGTTTTTATAATACAACACCTTTATAGTGGATACTCATGCAATATACATTGATAAGTGACATCTGCTTTGGAGCCCTACGGGCTTGATGGTACCGCTTGGCATTGTGGGACAGTGCTTGCTGAACCAGGGGAAGGTGGAGGTTTTCCCTCTCTAGGCACAGCGAGTACCCACTAGGGGTGCCAGAGGGAGGGCCTCCTCCTCATAATGGGGAACTTACTGGACACACAGGCGATCCATGTGGCCCCCTGACTACTGAACTGGTAAAACAGTGTGATGCGGTTCTTTTCTTTCTGTATCTTTCTTTATATTACATGTTCGATGTCCTATGTTACTATTATATACTGTAACCCGAAATATTGCATTTATACATATGTAGGTATATACATGTCTTCTTGTTAAACTTCAATAAAAAATTTATTGCAATGAAAATGTAATAAAAGTTGAAATGTTATATTATAAGTTTTACGTATCATTTTTTTGTAAAGTTATCCAAAGGATTATTATCTAATCACAAAAAGAACACACTAGATTCATTTAAAAAAAAATAAAAAATAATCAGATAGCCGTTGACTAATCAAAAAAATAATCAATAGATTAGTCGACAGACAAATTAATCGTTAGTTGCAGCTCTATTGCAGACTGTTGCTCCTTGTTGTACATATCCTTTACTGCACTACCGCTGACATACTATTTCTTCACTTCCATGGTGACAAGAAAGAATCACTCTGAATAATTCCACCTTGCAGATTGTAATGGTATTGCCTCTGCAAATCAAAGAGCCAGAAGCCTACACAGCCTCTCCCCGACGACCCAATGAATCAGACAGCCACACAGTCTTATGGAAGGTATTACCATTGTGATAACCAGACCAGAGATACGTGGTACCTCCCCACGATGGCCTGACACATAGTAATGGGTGGACTACTGCTCCCAGCCAGTCCATAACTATCAATGCATTAGGCCACAGCATTCTGCACTACTCTCCTGTTTCTCTCACACTGACTTTTTCCCCCACTGGATAGTTCTGTGTCCCCAGTCACAGAACGATGATCTACTCTCCTCTGCTTGACTGCTACTTCATCTGTACTGATCTTCTCCAGCATGTGTTTCTTGGCCACAGCAGCTTGATACTTCTTGGAGATGAAGATCTTTATCTAGGGCTCCTTCCAAGTGGTTCCTCCATCCCTCCTCCATGCTTGGTGCATCCCCCATGTGGGTATGCCCAGAGCAGCAGCTCAATACTCCATTCTGCCATTTCCTGCTCTCCAGAACTCCTGCCTGGCAGCATGTGACCTCAGCTTATATGGGAGGCCTGCCCCCTGCCAACACCCAAGGGTAAATGGTCAGAGCTCCTCACATGAGCTGCCTGCCACTCAGAACCTCAGATCTAACCTCCCTTCCAGAACAATCCTTCTAAAACAGTTGTGAGGGGGCTGAGAGAGTACAGATGTGAGGGGGCTGAGAGCGTACAGGTGTGAGGGGGCTGAGAGCGTACAGGTGTGAGGGGGCTGAGAGCGTACAGGTGTGAGGGGGCTGAGAGCATACAGGTGTGAGGGGGCTGAGAGCATACAGGTGTGAGGGGGCTGAGAGCGTACAGGTGTGAGGGGGTTGAAAGCGTACAGGTGTGAGGGGATTGAAAGTGTACAGGTGTGAGGGGGGCTGAGAGCTTACAGATGTGAGGGGGCTGAGAGCATACAGGTGTGAGGGGGCTGAGAGCATACAGGTGTGAGGGGGCTGAGAGCGTACAGGTGTGAGGGGGTTGAAAGCGTACAGGTGTGAGGGGGTTGAAAGCGTACAGGTGTGAGGGGGTCTGAGAGCTTACAGATGTGAGGGGGCTGAGGCACTGAAGGACTTGGTGGGATGGCTAGTGGGCAAATTTGGTGGGATGGCCAGCGGGTGGGACCCTGGGGAATGTTGGTGGTCAGGGGGGCCCAGGCCTAAAGCTGTATACAATTTCTGATGGCTGCCCTAATACTCTCAGATGGGCAAGTACCTTTTTATCATGTTCACGGTACACTACTATGGATATTGAGAAGGGTGTCGTTAAGGTACACAATCATGAGAAAGTCTCTGAAAATATTGTTAACAAAATTCTGAAAGGTTGCTGGTGCATTGCACAACCCAAATGGCCTGACAAGATAGTTCTAGTTCAGAGGGGGGAATAATGCACAAAAAGGTAGCTCAGCGCCTGCCAAAAGTTCAATTTGGCAGTCATATGGGTGATGGGGTGGCAAGATGTCAGTCTTCTTTTTATCAAATGTCCAGAAACTAGTAGTATGCTGAAGGCACAAGCTGGGATGCAAAGGGATCAGAGTGTAGAAAAAATTAAATAGGACTTTTATATACAGCTTACCTGTAAAATCCTTTTCTTGAGAGTACATCACTGGACACAGAAGCTTCATTACATAATGAGTTATATAGGCACCTTCGGTGATTGGACACTGGCTAACCCCAATTAAGGAGAATTCCTCCCCTATATCACCCCTCCCATATGGGAGGCACCTCAGTTTTGTAGCAAAGCAATATGAAACCACGTAAAACCCAAGAAGAGGGGCAGGAGCTCTGTGTCCCGTGATATACTCTCAAGAAAATAATTTTACAGGTAAGCTGTATATAAAAATCCTATTTTCTTGATCATACATCACGGGACACAGAAGGTTCATTACATAGTGGGATGTCCCAAAGCATGCTGAGGGAGACACAGATCAGGATTATAGACCGCCATGGACCAGAGGAACTAAACTGCAGCCTGCAGTACACTGCGCCCGAAGGCAGTATCCTCTTGCCCTCTCACATCCACCTGATAAAATCTGGTGAATTTATGGACTAATGACCAAGTCGCAGCCTTACAGATCTGAGCCAGGGAGGCCTGGTGATGCACTGCCCAAGAAGCACTTACAGCCCTAGTTGAGTGCACTTTCACTTGAAAGGGAGGAATCTTCCCCTTTACACTATAGGCCTGAAGAATAACTTGTCTAATCCATCTTGAGAGAGTGGATTTTGATGCCGCCTGGCCCCTGTTAGGGCCTTCTGGCAAAATAAATAAACAGTCTTTCTTATCTGAGCAGTTGCCTGGAGATAGATACTGATTGCCCTTACCACACCTAGAGTGTGCAATGACTCTTCTTCCACAGACTGTGGATCTGGAAAAAAGGATGGTAGGATTACATCTTGATTCAAATGGAATCCCGAAACCACCTTAGGTAGAAAGGACCTATTAGGACGCATCACTACTCAGTCCTTGTGAATAATGAAATAAGGTTCTTTGCTTGAAAGAGCTGCTAGCTCTGAAACTCTCCTAGCTGAGGATATAGCTATCAAGAAGACTAATTTTTTAGTCAAAAGAACTAACGAAGCCTGGTGTAATGGTTCAAATGGTTGTCCCTGTAACGCAAAGAGAACCAAATTCAAATCCCATGGGTACACTGGAGGTTTGACTGGCAGCTTTAACCGCATGGCCCCCTGAATGAAAGCCCGGACAAGAGAATGTGGTGCAAGTGGCTTCTGGAAAAACACTGACAAAGCTGAAATCTGAACCCTGATAGTGCGTATGGCCAAATTCATTTCTAGGCCTGACTGGAGGAAAGCCAAGAACCTGCTAACGGCATACTTTCTAGGATGCCATCCCCTGGGTTCACACCAGGAAACACATGCCTTCAAAATTTCGTAGTAAATAAGCCCGGAGGCTGGCTTTCTGGCATTGACCAGAGTATAAAGGACTGACTCCGAGAGTCCACAGTCTTTCAGAATGTGGATCTCTGCAGCCAAACCGTTAAATTCAGACTGTGTAAAGCAGGATGGTAGATTGGACCTTGCGAGAGCAGATCTGTCCGGAGAGGAAGGATCCAAGGCCTGCCTACTGCCATCTTCATGATCTCTGCATACCAAGGTCGTCTGGGCCAAGCCGGGGCTACCAACAGAACCAACTTTGTTTCCCTCTTGACTCTCACCAGGAACCACGACAGAAGCGGATACGGGGGGAAGGCATAGATTAGATTGTATCGATCCCAGGGAATTGTCAGAGCATCTAACCCCTGAGCAAGTACATCTTTTGTTCTTGACACAACTTGTCCAGCTTCTTGTTGAATCTGGACGCAAACAGATCTACATCCGGAGTACCCCATTTGTGACATATGGTTTGAAATATGTTGGGGTGTAGAGCCCATTCTCCAGGGCATAATTGTTGGCGGCTTAGAAAGTCCGCTTGCCAATTTTCCACTCCTGGAATGAAGACTGCAGAAAGGCACGGAACATGCCTCTCCGCCCAAGCAAGTATGCGATTCACCTCTCTTTGTGCATCCAGACTTTTGGTGCCACCTTGGTGATTGATATAAGCCACCGCTGTGGCATTGTCGAACTGTATTCAAACAGGGTGACCCAGAAGTCTGTAGGACCAGTCCATGAGGGCCAAATAAACTGCCCGAATTTCCAGAATATTTATGGGCAGGAGTCTTTCAGTTGCAGACCATCTTCCCTGCGTGCATACCTCTTCCAACACTGCTCCCCAGCCTGTCAGCCTGGCACCTGTAGTTTTTCCATGGAAGAAGAAAAGTTTTGCATTTCAGTAGATTCTTGGTCTGTAACCACCAAATGAGACTCTTGCGTATCCCTGGGGATAAACACATAGGAAGATCCAAGGCTTGGGGCTTCTTGTTCCAAGCCGCAAGGATGCATCTCTGTAAAGGCCTGGAATGAAACTGGGCGAATGAAACAGCCTCGAAGGAAGTGACCGTTTTCCTTAACAGTCTCATACACAGCCAAATGGGAGAACTCCTTCTGCTCAGCACTAGGTGAACCAGAACCCTTATAGCCATGGATTTTGGCCTTGGTAGAAACACCCTGCCCTGAGCGGTGTCTATGATCATGCCCAAATATTCCAACCTTGTAGCAGGCTGCAGGGACGACTTTTTTAGGTTTATAATCCAACCTAGGTTTTCCAGGTGTTCTAATGTTTTGACAATACTGTGGTTCAAGAGCGCTACTGCCTGCTCTATGAGTAGCAAATCGTCTAGATAAGCTATCACGGTTATGCCCTGAGTTCTTAGGTTTGCCAAGAGAGAGTCTAGAATCTTTGTGAAAACTCGAGGAGCTGTAGCGAGATCGAAAGGCAAGGCCACAAATTGAAAATGGCTCTGATCTACCATGAACCTTAGATATATTTGGTGTGCGGGAAATATTGGCACATGAAGATATGCATCCTTGATATCTATTGATGCCATAAACTCTCCCCCTAGCAGGGAGGAGACCACAGAGTGTATTGACTGCGTTCAGAAAGACTGAGTGTGCAGAAACTGATTCAAATCCTTTAGATCCGGGATAGGTCTGACATCTCCATTCGGTTTTGGAACGGTGAAGAGATTTGAGTAAAACCCTGAACTCTGTTCTTTTGGGTCCACTTCCACTATCACCCCCTGGGATAGTAAGTGATCTAAGGCCCAAAAGTAGTGGTCTTCGCTTTGCTGGATCCTTGGGGATCCCTGACCTTAGGTAGCGAGATGGTGGAATCTCCTAGAACTCTAGCTTGTAGCCCAGAGTTATTGAGGAGGTTACCCATTTGTCCTGAATCTCTTCCCGCCAGGCTTCTACAAACTGCAGGAGCCTTCCCCTCACTTGGCTAAGTGGGGGCACCCCTTCACACAAGGAAGCTTTGGTGCTCTGCTTGGCATTCTTTCGCCCCCAAGTCTTTTTCTGCCCCTGAGCGTGACCTTGGGCCTTTCCTCTAGAGGGAGGTTGGGAAGGCCGTTGCCACTGCTTAGAGCTTGATGGTCCAGGAGAAAGAGAACACCTAAATGATGGACGTTTGTTCTTTTTGATTGGTAAGAAAGTAGATTTACCCCCTGTAATCTTTTGGACGAATTTACCCAAGTCCTCCCCAAATAAGCGTTCTCCATTAAACGGGAACCCAGTCAAATATTTTTTACACGACAGCTGCCCAATTTTTGAGCCACAGGGACCTTCGCATGTGTACCAACAGAAGAGACAAACCAGATGCTTGTTGGACAGAATCCAAAATCGCATCAATCATGAAACACAGAATCTGAGGACGTTCTGCATCATTCTCCACTTCCTCACTGGGAAGGAGGCCAAGCATTTGCTTAACCTGTTCCTTGAGGAACTGACACAACCCCACAGTTGCGACTGTAGGATGCACTACAGCGCCAGCCATGGAAAAGGAGAATTTCAATAAAGTTTCCAGATTCTTATCAGTTGGATCTTTAAATACCTGAGCATTATCCAAAGGACAGGTCAGGTTTTTTTTCACACAAGAAACAGCCACATCGACGGATGGGACCCACCATTTCTTGGTGAAACTTTCCTCCAGAGGATAAAGCATTGAAAACCTTTTAAGAGAAGAAAACAGTTTATCAGGATTCCCCCAATTCTCGTACAACAATTTATCCATTAAGGGATGAATTGGAAAGGAAAAAGCAGTCTGTGGGATTTTCCTAACCCCCAGGGAAGAAACAGAAGATGTAGTGGCCTCAGCAGCAGGCATTCTGAAAGTGGTACGCACCAATTCAGTGTAATATTGGACCTGCTTTTTGAGTGCCTGAGAGGAGACTCTTTCCTCTTCCTCTGATTCATCCAACTGCTCTTGATCCCCATCCCATGATAGGGATCTTTCCTCATTGTCAGAGGTGTCATCTGAAAGAGGAATTTCAGCAGAGGGAGGGGATCTACCCCTTTTTCTGCTATCTTTTAGGGAAGCTGAAATAAAATTCATAATTCTCCCTTCAAAACCCTCCAATGTAGCCTTAAGGGAGTCTTCTGTGACATATGCTGGGGCTGAAACATTAGGAGAGGCTGCAAAACCTGACAGGGGCACTGACTCATCCTGTGAGGATGGCTCCAGTCTTGCAGGGGGAGATGCTAACCTACAGGCATCTTTAGGACCCTTAGACTTAGGCGGTGATTTTCCACTGCCCTTGTTACCTCCCCCTGAGACCCTCTTACGAGGAGACGTAGTCCTAAGCTACAAAGCAGAGGTACTAGTACAAGGTGCAATCACTGTTGTGCTACAAGTCTCACAATATACATACGTGCTTAAACTGCACAACCTGATACTGAGTAGGTGTCTTAGGATTGCCTGGATCCGATCCCTTAGGATGCTTACTGCCCACAGCTCTGTGTCATCCGCTTACAGATCCCTGGTGCTCTGGGCTTTTTAAATTTGCTGCTTTGGTGCCTGCGCAGTGAAGCGCCCAACCACACCCCCCTCCGTTTTGCCATAGGAGTGCGTCCTTGCGCGTGCACGAGGACTATCAGCTTCTGAGGGGGAGGAAGAGCACCACCTGCTGAGCTGCGCGGGACCCTCCAGACTACGTGGGACCTCTCTTTTAGCCCTTTTTGTGGCAAAGCCTGCAGCGGAGGATGTGAGCCATCCAGAGACTGGCTTCACTGAGCATGTATCCTGGAAAGGCATACAAGTATACACCAGGCTGCTCTTTACTCCCTCTAGTGGCAGAAACCAGGTAATACATACAACTACTCACATGAAGAAATCCATAATATATGATTTATATAGGATTAACTTCTCTTACTTGTCCCCGCCGCAGGAACTGCTGAAAACAGACAGATTCCAGCCTTCAGCCATCACGGCGGGCAGAGTTGTGCCAACCTTCAGGATTTTTTGGGTTCCTTCTCAGAGGAACCTCTTACCTGGACCTTGTAAAAGACTCTGCCAGAAACTTTCTTGCCACTGTTTTAAGAGTACACCAAGTCTGGTTTTCCCAGAGCCCAGTCTTCCAAGGGAGAGGACTTACAGGCAAAACCTTTTTTCTTCGGATGACAAGGCCCAGGTACCATATCATCTTGGGAGTCAAATATCGGCCCAAGATATGGATCTGGTTAGCATAGCCCTTAGACCCCTGCAGGGACCTGCATAGAGCTTTCTTCATAGCACATGTTTTACGTGACCAACCACCTTAGACACTGGCGAAAAAACTGAGGTGCCTCCCATATGGGAGGGGTTATATAGGGGAGGAAGTCTCCTTAACTGGGGTTAGCCAGTGTCCAATCACCGAAGGTGCCTATATAACCCACTATGTAATGAAGCTTCTGTGTCCCGTGATGTATGATCAAGAAAATGGGTTGCCTGCTGCACTAGATAACACTAGAACTAAAACAAACAGTATTGGTGAACAACAATAATTGCAATATATATAGAATAGGTGTAGCGCTAAGAAATGTCCATAGATCTCTTCTGATCATCAGTTGGAAATATTAATGATAAGGTCCATAGGGTACAGCAGAAAATCGGATAGGAGAGAATCACCACCACCGGCACCCAGACACAGTGCCTCTTACCCTCCTCTTTGGACCTTATTACAGGGGTCAAATAAACATTGCATGGAAGGCCGGAAACCCAAACCGCCATAAATGACCGGACAACAGAAAATATAGCAGACTGGAAGCAGGATGGATAGCACTCTCCAAACTCAATCCTTGTTCTCACAACGTTGAATCCATGTATATAATTTGGCCCATGAAATAGAATTAAATGTGCCTCATAGTGCAGTAAGCTTTATAAATTGCTTTATTAATAAAAAAAACTCTATATTGCACTTACATGCTCAAGGTGAAACACAGGCATTGAATAGTAGCCTAAAACCACCAGCAAGATGACTGCTGCGTCCCGGAATACACTCTCATCATGTTATGTTAAAAGCTACCCCCAGGGCCGCATTAACATAGGGGCTATTGGAGCTGCAGCTCCAGGCCCCTTTCCCAAGATAGGCCCATTTGCCCCCCAAAAAAAGATCAACTTTGAGGATTGTAGCTCGGCGATCAGGAGTCACAGAGACCCTGCATTTGGGGGCTAGGTAGCTAAAGACCCACTCCAGCACTTGTTACAACATGGGGCTGCTATCATCTATGGTTCCGGAGATACGGGGCTCCTTGCACAGCCTGTCAGAAGCTACAAACAGAGCGGCAGTATAAATACAAGCTGGAACATTCTGCAGCAGATGGAGGGGATGACCTCACAGAGCTTATAATAATTATTTGTATATTACTTATGATAATTAACCCCTTGCCAACCAGGCCCATTCTGAGCTGAGACTTCTCTCCTACATGTAAAAATCATCATTTTTTATGCTAGAAAATGACTCAGAACCCTCGAGCATTATATATTGCTTTAGCAGAGACCCTATGGAATAAAATGGTGGTCTTTGCAACTTTTTATGTTACACGATATTTGCCCAGCAATTTTTCAAAGTTTTTTTGGAAAGAAACTGTTTCATTCATAAAAGAAAACACTAACATTAGCGCAATTTTTTGTTATGTACTAAGCAGTGCTTTACATTTTATTTTACAGGTTACATGTTTAGAGTTACAGAGGCGGTCTAGTGCTAGAATTATTGCTCTCACTCTAACGATGGTGGCGTATGTAATCTGTGTGTATCTGGCTCTGATACTAACCAGTGCCTACCCAGGGACTGACTAGTATCTCTCTCCAGCCTGTCCCCACACGCCCTCTCACCTGCTGACCTGTGAGTGGGGCAATCACTCCCGCAGGGTTATTGTGTTCTGCCAGTGAATACAATGATTAGTGTTGCTAACTATAGCTGGCAGCACTGATTGTTTTGGGGAAAACCTGACAGGCTGGTTGTACTCAAGTCGGTTAATAGGTTGACTTGTTTAAAACCAACTAGCCCATACATAGATCGACTATGGCTGGTCTCTGCTTAATTGGTGTAATTTCAATCCATGTCTGGCCCGCATAACCACTACGCAGTCCCTAAACATCCTTCCACAAACCTTTACATTTTTCCTTCCCAGATTACTTCATCCTCCTCTCCTATACATAGTGCCCACTGTCATACTCTCCACACTTCTTTCCTGTACATACTGCTCACTGTCATACCCTCCATACTTCTCTCCTATACATAACGCCCGCTGTCATATCCTACACACTCCTCTCTTGTACATAGTGCCCGCTGTCATACACTTCTCTCCTGTACATAGTGCCCACTGCCGTACCCTCCACACTCCTCTCCTATACATAGTGCCTACCGTCATACCCTCCACACTCCTCTACTGTACATACTCCTCTCCTATACATAGTGCCCACTGTCATACCTCTAACACTTCTCTCCTATAAATAGTGCCCACTGTCATACCCTCCACACTCCTCTCCTGTACATACTACTCACCGTCATACCCTCCATACTCCTTTCTTATACATAGTGCCCACCATCATACCCTCCCTCCACACTCCTCTCCTGTAATTACTGCTTACTGTCTTACTCTCCACACTCCTCTCCTGTACATAGTGCCCACTGTCATACCCTCCACACTCCTGTACATATTGCTCACTGTCATACCCTCCACACTCTTCTCTTATACATAGTGCCCAATGTCATACCCTCTACACTCTGCTGTGCATACTGCCCACTGTCATACCCTTCACACTCCTCTCATGTACATAGTGCCTTCTGCCATACCCTCTGCACTCCTCTCATGTACATAGTGCCCACTGTTAGACCCTCCACATTCCTCTCCCTCACCTGCACATACTTCCCACTTTTATACCATCCATACTCCTCCCCTATGCCTCTTACCCACAAAAACTGTTCTTTAAAATTATACTGAATATCCTCAGTGTTACCAGCTCTAGAATGGGCACACTTTGTTATGAAATCTCACAGTCCTCATATTTGTTCTGCCCCATTATTAGTACTTATTTAATTTTGTAATTACTATTGTGATGTATAGAGGAACATAGGGGATGTCAGCTATTCTAAATATAGCACTTGTAAAAAAAAGTGTCCCTGAAAATATTCTTGAAATGTTGACAACTATGCACATAGACACTGCCCAAGGGCCACAGGGTCAGTAGGAGGCCCCATGAGAGGCTGCTGTGATATCAAAGCGGTAGTAAACTTTGCTAACATTACTACTTTTTAGAGGCCCTGGGGTAGGTTATGCCATAATGTACAAGTATGCCCAGCATATTAGCACATTAGGGTACACTTAAATTGTCAGACTGAGCCCTCCAGTGCTGTGCTGTGATCAATCCGGCGGGGCCCGGGCACTTCCATCTTTACCCAGACTTCCTTCTGGGTTCTGTGCCTTCCATCACTTGCCTTGGCAAGGCTGCGTTGATGTCATTCCCACAAATGCTCATGTGCGTCCTCTTTCTCCCATCCCCCCTTTCTCTCTCATCCTCCCTCCCTTACCCCTCACACCTCTTTCATCCTCTCTCTCTCTCTCATCCCCCTCTCTCTCTTTAATTGAATTTGTTATAACAAAAAACTGTTTGCATTTTTATTTATTTATTGTTTATAAAAGACCCCACCAAAATCCTCAGCACCAGGCCCATGATGTTCTTAATCTGGCCCTGGCTACCCCCTGTGCATTTTGTCATACATTTGACATCATCAGGGGCATGGCTTAGCGTTCATAGAGGTGCATTATAAAATCAGGGCAGAAATTGGATGAGTTCCACACAACAAAGACGGCAAGAGGAAGCAACATCACTTCAGCCTCAATACTCAAATTGTCTCACTGAACAAACTTACATTAAAAAGTTAAATTATCAACTTACTATCAAACATCATTTAGACTTACTAATAGCAACTAGTTTGGGAACAATGATCGTACTTAAAATGGAACAGAAACACCTTGTGGACTAAGACGTAACTTGCACTGCAATTAATAGATACATGCTAAATAGCTTCTTAAATGTCATTAAAACATACACTTAAAAATAGTTCTAGGGTACGATAACACATGGCGAAGAAAAAAACAGAAAAAAACAGTTATACCACCAAAAAAATCAATAAAAACAAACATTTATATTTAAAAAGCATAATGAGGAAACCCTATGCATTGCTGATGAATGCATTCACATCCCACTTGACATTCAAACCAAAAGGATTATAGGTCTTAGCCCTATAAATCCACTCTGTTTCATGCTTGGACACACCCATAATCATGTGAATCCCTCTCCAGTTCCCCCGTAAATTTGTCAACACCCAAAAATAAAGTTCCCTTGGGGTTTCCGTTATGGCAAAGGTCATAATGCTTGGAGAGGCTGTGCTTGGGGAAGCCCTTTTTAATATTCACAATGTGTTCCTTCAACCAGACTTTGAGCATACAGACTGTCTGGCCTATATATTCAAGCCCACATGGACACCCGATGAGATAAACTACATGTTTACTAGTACAGGTAATAAAAGGCTTAATGGGGAAAACCTCCTAAGTAGAATTGGATTGAAAGGTTTCCATTTTCCTTTTTCCCTGTATATTAATACTACAGACAGAGCATTTCCTACAAGGAAATAAACCCCCTACGTTATGGAAAAAAGATACCCTGTTAGGGGATCTATAACGTTATGTGCTTTTTGGAGCCTCAATGGGGGGGGAGCACTCTATACACCACCATAGGATGCTCTGGGAGAACCGGTCCTAGAACCCTGTCATTCTTTAACACATTCCAATGCTTATAAAGAATTTGTTTTATAGCATATTGTTGAGTTGAATAGGTAGTAAAAAATGCATGATGAAAGGCCTCATTAGGTTCTTTAATTCTAGGGATCAACAACTCATTTCTATCCTTCTCATTGGCACGCAAAAGTGGTTGGTCCAACTGACACAGGGCATAACTTTTTTCCAAAAAAAAAAATTCCCTAAGGGCAGAGGCCTCTCAAGAAATTGCTACAATTATTGCAATTTTGTTTAAGCCTCAAAAGTTGACTGACCGGAACGTATCTGAGCCAAGCTGGATGATGGCAACTATGAGTGCTGATAAATCCATTCTGGTCAATCGACTTGAAATATGTGGAGGTAATAATCAGTCTCTCCACCAGCCTTATTCTCAGGTCAAAGAAATGAACCTCAACACGACTGGACTCATGTTGGAATCTGATACCTTTATCATTGTTAAGATCCATCACAAATCCATCAAGGGAAGATTGGTCCCCATACTATATGAGGAGAACGTCATCTATAAACCTCCTCCACACAACCATCTCTGGTCTAGGACTACTATAGATGACGTCCTCCTTCCATTTCTATTATTGTTGGTTATAATAGCACTTGCACTTTTATATGTGAAGTGTGATTCACCTTCAAATGTTCACTTTTCAGGTAATGGACAGTGCCACTTAACTCTTTCTATTATTTATAAACATTTGTTTCATTATTGGAGTTTCCCGGGGAAGTCAGCTGCCCAGCCCATTCATAAGCGGAGCATGCGCCGTAGACAGCGGCACGCATGCGCACCGAGCACGCCGCTGTCAACGGCGATATGTAGTGAGTGGCGGCGATGCATAGTAGTCCATTATGCTTTACCTTTGCAGGGAATCAAAGAGGAAGTAAACCCATCAGGGATTACTTCCTCTTTAACTATAAATATATGTCAAGATGGTATATAACACACAGAAGGCACAAAAATATCAACCAAAGAAATCACCATTGTGTTGGGAGAGGTTGTAATGTGAAGGGCGCTATAATTTATATATGGTGGGAATGTCCTAAAATACGAGAGTATTGGCAAGAGGTAGAGAAATGTATTGAAGGGGTTACAGGAATTGGAATACCAGACGAGCCGTGGTGCTCTCTATTTCATAGTACAGATAAAACAATAAAGGAGTACAGTATTGCCACATTTGCTAAATGTGGCAAAGGGTGTTATCCCCAACATAATGGCTAGACCCAGAAAGACCCTTAATAAGGGAATATCTTAAAAGAGTCAAGTACATACAGTTTATAATATGGAGAATGTATGTAGTAGGGAAGAAGACAGGACAGAAAAATTTTCTGGAATTTGGGAAAAGTGGACAGACTTTATCCGCTTGCTGACCAGCCGCCGTCATTTTACTGTGCCAGGTTGTCATGATCGCATGAACCATCGTAGCTATACGTTGGCTCACGGGATCAGAATAGCAGGTGCGTGCCACCAGAGGCATGCGCCCACTGCGAGGGTGTTGATGCTCGGGGAAAATAGTAATATATGTTTTTGGTACTTGTAATTTGCTGCCATTTAATTTTCTGTAAGTATTTTATATTGAGAAAAAAAAGAGAGAGCCTCATATGAGTTTCTTTTTAAATTGGAGTAAAGTAGTGTACATAGTAGCATGTATACCCTGATCCACAGTCTGCTCATCCTTGGACATGTCCACCAAATGGGCACCATTGTGCCTGTTTGAGCACAACCATGAAAGCATAATGGAGAATACTGTGGAATAATGCATGGAAAACAGTCTGGAGTATAGTACCAGCTGTACTCTATTTATTTATCTACTTTTTATAACATTAGTACATTCTTGGAACATTTAGTAATATTCTGTGTCATGATCTGCCAGTCCCCATTGACCTGCAAGTCAGTTACTGGCGGTTTTCTCAGAGAGACAATAGCGGAGTATACGAGCGAGAGGATACCTGAAAAGCATGGGCATGATTTGCAGATACTTTTTAACCACTTCCAGACTGGTGCACGACAATGTACATCAGCAGAATGGCACAGACAGGCAAACTGGCGTACAGGTACGCCCATTTAAAATTGCCGCTGTGCCATCGACCCCCGTGAGTCCGACCACGGGTCCCGCGGACTCGATCGCCTTGGGGATTCCCACGATCATCTCACGGGGAGGGAGAACGGGGAGATGCCGATGTAAGCAGCATCTCCCCGTTCTGCCTAGCAACAAGTGACACTGATCTCTGCTCCCTGTGATTGGAGCAGAGATCAGTGTTCACCAACACACAGCCACTCCCCCCACTGTTAGTAACACACCGCTAGGACACACTTAACCCCTACACTGCCACCCCCTGGTTAACCCCTTCACTGCCAGTGCCATCTATACAGGAATCAGTGCATTTACAGCACTGATTGCTGTATAAATGACAAAGATGTGTCTGCCATAATGTCGCAGTAACAATAAAAATCGCTGATCGCCGCCATTACTAGTAAAAAAAATAATAATAAAAAAAGCCATAAAACTGTCCCCTATATTGTAAACGCTATAAATTTTGCGCAAACCAATCAATAATTGCTTATTGCGACTTTTTTACCAACAATATGTAGAATACGTATCGGCTTAAACTGAGGGAAAAAAAAACTTTTTTATATATTTTTGGGGGATATTTATTATAGCAAAAAGTAAAAAATAATGTGTTTTTTCAAAATTGTCGCACTTTTTTGTTTATAGCGCAAAAAATAAAATAACGCAGAGGTGATCAAATACCACCAAAAGAAAGTTATATTTGTGGGAAAAAAAGGACATCAATTTTGTTTGGGAGTCACGTCGCACGACCGCGCAATTGTCTTGTTAAAGCGACGCAGTGCCGAATCGCAAAAAGTGGTCTGGTCATTGGCCTGCAAAATGGTCCGGGGCTGAAAGTGGTTAAAAGACGTCAGGCTGTAATGTGGAGTTTGCAAACAAAGAAGTTGGAAAAACAAAATGTCTAAGCTGCAGGCAGCAACAATGCTCTTGCAATGGAATATTGCGAGAAGATCTGAGAGAATTGGAAGTGAGTATCCGTATAGGGGACCTCTCCATTTCAATCTGCAGTGCTGTCATTCATTTTCTCAAAAATGCAATATGGCAACCTGGAGGTGTTCTGTATACAGATGGTATAGAGAGATGGTGTACACAGATGATGTACAGAACGCCCCCTGAAAATGTCATGTCCTGCTTGTGTGATTGGCTCACTGATTTTCCCAGAAGTCTGCACTAAGATACAAGTCAGATTTTGGGCATCCCATGCAACAAAAATGTCATTTTTGGTGAGATGCTGCCAAAGGGAAATCACGTCTAAAGAGATGCAGACCCTGCCACTTTCCTTATTAGAGCCCTGCAAGTGCAGCAGCTGATTGATAATTATAAAATCACTCCCATTCACATTCACTCTGCACATGGACAATAAGCAATTTCTTTGGAATAACAAAAACTATGAATCTGCAACAAAATTTGTTACAATCCCTGCAATGTACAGAGATCAACCAGAGCGGAGGTTTTTTTCAAAGGGCTAAATGAAGAATCCAGGGAAGGCTCCAAAATCAATGGATGAAGGATGACCAGGGAGGAGAGGTGAGGGTTAGAAAAACACTGATCCATCAAAGTGTATAGGAATGCTTCTTATCTATGCTGATGTGACTTTTGTGAGATAACATAGAAGGCTATGGGGCTGAATTCACACTGAAGACCACCAGGAACATTTTCCAAAATTGCACTGTGCTGAGATGATCAGAGGACATCATTGAATATAATGTGATTTCCCTCATCATGCAATGTGTGAACCCAGGCTTGAGAACTCCTAAAGTAGCATTGAAGTTGCATCAAAGTCACATCAAACGTGCAAGTAGCACTGCATAGTCACACTGGAAATGACATTTGGATAGTGGGAAGTGATATGGGGAAAACACAACACAAATGTGGTAAAAACACATCATGTGTTAAATGGAACAATACAGTAAAACCACTGCAAAAATGCAGCAAAAACTTATATGCATTTTTTTGTATGTTTTTGATACAGAGCAGTGTGAAAGTAACGTAAAGCACACTGGTTTATTCACATATCTCCGTTCACACCCACTTTATACCATGCACTGCACCCACCCTGATCGGTTTTCTATCAATCAAAAGGTAAAACCCAACTTCATTCATCTCTTCTTTCTTAGTAAGATTAAAAATTTCATAAGAAACGTATTTCTCTTTTGGTTACAACGACCTACCACGTTACCTCCAGAGGGCGTTGTAGGCCCAAATTACAGTACATAGCTGTCAGCATTAGATGGAGAGGGATGTTGGTGGTATTCCCGCCCTTTAACCTTCCTTTAATCCATCCAAAAAAATAAATAAAAGATTTTGCCTATAGTTTTACTTTAACCACCTCCCGCCCGCCCTATAGCCGAATGACGGCCGTAGAGCAGGCGGGTTCTTTCGCCTGGTCGTCCCTGGACGTCCTTTTGTTTACTTCCGCAATGCGCACCGCCGGGGGCGCACATCGCGTAAGTTTTGTATTTGCCGTGTCTCCCGGAGACAGGCAAACACAGATCGCCGTGAACGGCCAATCAAAGCGGCCGTTCACAGCGCGATCGCAGCTGCCAATGGGAGATGATCTCAAATGTAAACATATGAGATCATCTCCCATTGCCGTGTCTCTCCCTCCTCACACAGAGACAGCGTGTGAGGAGAGAGAGGATCTGTGAGTCAGCCCCAGTGCCAACTGTCAGCCCCAGTGCCATCTGTCAGCCCCAGTGCCATCTGTCAGCCCCAGTGCCATCTGTCAGCCCCAGTGCCAGTGCCATCTGTCAGCCCCAGTGCCAGTGCCATCTGTCAGCCCAGTGCCATCTGCCAGTAGTGCCAGTGCCGCCAGTGCCACCTGCCAGCGCCAGTTCCACCTACCAGCGCCAGTTCCACCTGCCAGCGCCAGTTCCGCCTGCCAGCGCCAGCGCCAGTGCCGCCTGCCAGCGCCAGTGCCATCTGCCAGTGCCTGCCGTCAGCCCCAGTGCCGTCAGCCCCAGTGCCGCCAGTGCCAGTGCCGCCAGTGCCACCAGTGCCACCTGCCAGCACCAGTGCCACCTGCCAGCGTCAGTGCCATCCGTCAGCCCCAGTGCCGTCAGCCCCAGTTCCGCCAGTGCCACCTGCCAGCGCCAGTGCCACCTGCCAGTGCCATCTGCCAGCCCCATTTGCCAGAGCAATTAGCCAGAGCAAAGAGCCAGCACCATCTGCCAGTGCCAGTGCCATCTGCCAGTGCCAGCCCCAGTGCCATCTGTCAGCGACATCTGCCAGCGACATCTGTCAGCCCCATCTGTCAGCCCAATCTGTCAGCCCCATCTGTCAGCCCCATCTGCCTCCAGTGCCATCTGCCTCCAGTGCCATCTGTCAGTGCCACGTGTCGTCAGTGCCACATGTCGTCAGTGCCACGTGTCGTCAGTGCCACGTGGGGTCACTTTGTGGGCATTTCCATTGTCCTGGTGCTCCAGGGCCTTCAAAACTGTAATAGGTGGTTGAGAAATAAGATGTGTAATTTATGCTCCTAGAACGCCTGATGGTGCTATTTCAATATTGGGCCTCTGTATGTGGCCAGGCTGTGTAAAAGTCTCACACATTTGGTATCGTTATACTCAGGAGGAGTAGTAGAACGTATTTTGGGGTGTCATTTTTGCTATTTACATGCTATGTGTTGGAAATATCTTATAAATGGACAACTTTGCGTAAAAAAAATGCGTTTTAATTTTTTTTCCACATTATTACAAAACTGCTGGAAAAAAATGAACCATTCAAATGACTCAATATGCCTCATAGATTATACGTTGGGGTGTTAGCTTTCCAAAATGGGGTCACTTTGTGGGCATTTCCATTGTCCTGGTGCTCCAGGGCCTTCAAAAATGTAATAGGTGGTTGAGAAATGAAATGTGTAAATTATGCTCCTAGAAACGCCTGATGGTGCTATTTCAATATTGGGCCTCTGTATGTGGCCAGGCTGTGTAAAAGTCTCACACATTTGGTATCGTAATACTCAGAAGGAGTAGCAGAACGTATTTTGGGGTGTCATTTGTGGTATACACATGCCATGTGAGAGAAATAACCTATTACATTGAAAATTTTGTGAGAAAAAAAAAAAAAAATCTTAATTTTGCAAAGAATTGTGGGAAAAAAATGACAACATCAAAAACCTCACCATTCCTCTTACTAAATACCTTGGAATGTCTACTTTCAAAAAAGGGGTCATTTGGGGGGTATTTGTACTTTCCTGACTTGTTCGGGTCGCAAGAAATGAGATAGGCCACCAGTACATCAGGTGTGATCAATTTTGTGCGATTCGCACCACAGCTTGTAGACTCTCTAACTTTCACAAAGACCAAATAATATCCACTAATTTGGGTTATTTTTACCAAAGATATGTAGCAGTATAAATTGTGGCCAAAATTTATGAAAAAAAAAGTATAATTTGCAAAATTTTATCACAGAAACAAAGAAATATGCGTTTTTTTTCAAAATTTTCGGTCTTTTTTCATTTATAGCGCAAAAAATAAAAACCCCAGAGGTGATCAAATACCACCAAAAGAAAGCTATATTTGTGGGAAAAAAAGGACACAAAATTAATTTGGGTACAGTGTTGCATGACTGAGTAATCGTCATTCAAAGTGTGAGAGCACCAAAAGCTGAAAATTGGTCTGGTCAGGAAGGGTGTTTAAGTGCCCAGTAAGCAAGTGGTTAAAGTGGATGTAAATCCCATTCCTGAAAATTGACCTGGGCACATATATCTGTAGTGTTTACTTATCTCAAGGCCGTGTCCAGTGTCTTTCTGCTGCTTTATTCCTCTGTTATCAACATGATAACTTCTGACAAGTTCTCTGACATAGGAGAAACATCTGGAAATTTCTGTCGGGGTGGGTGCTATAAATAGATTAGCAGAGAAATTGTCTATTCACAGAACAGCTCTGCATGTTTCTTCCTTCCTCTGCCTATGTGGCGGGGGTGTGTGCCTTTCCTCCAATCATCTCACACACAGTGTATGCCCAGACTCCACACCCAGTGCTGGAACAGGAATAAAAAAATCCAACACAACGTTCACTTTCTAAACCGTGTATAAAGCTGGAGACAGCAGATATACATGTAAAACGTATGTAGGAGGATTTGTTTCATCTCTGTGTATCATCTGAGGCTGTTCACTACACTGGGTATATGTGAGGGTTTACATTCACTTTAAGTCTTATCTTATAACAGAAAACAAATCACACTGATAATTAGTAATTTCTCTGGAAAAAAACACCTGCAAATAACAATTTATTACAGCAATGTGATTATTCAGACTAAATATTCACCTCAAACTCTTGATATTGTGTAGAGCCGGTATAAGTTTCCTCAATCCTTCATTCGGAATATTACATGAATGTAGATCTACTTCTGTCTCTCTGCAGGATTGAAGGATAAAAGACAGCACAGAGTAGTCCAGAGGACTGAGGGCGACATCAGAAAAGTCAACTTTGTTTGATCCAATACATTGTGTCACCAGAGCCTTATTCCTGCTCTCATACAGATAGTAGAATACATTAAGAAGCTTTCTCTTGTCAGATCTTTGGTCTGGTATTTTCTTCTGGATCCAGGTGATGACATGTCCGGCAGCCTGAGTAGACAATTCTCCTACATGAGACTTTAACATGGATCTAGTAGAAGAGTCTGAGAGACCGCAGAGGAAACGGAGGAATATTTCAGCACGGCCGTCTTTGTAAGATTCAGCCTCATCAAGTGTTTTCTGTAATCTGTCAGGATTATAGTTAATAAAATGAACTAAAGCAGCAAAAAACTCCTGAAGAGTGAGATGTAAGAAGGTGTAATCCACATCAGGAGGCTGACCAGATTCCATCATGAAAGATGAGAAGAGGTGATTATCATTTATCACACTGAATGATTCCAGATGACGATCATCAAATACAATCATGTGATTCCTGACTCCATGTTCTGCCATCTGCCCAATAGAGGTCAGCAGTTCCCGGGCAGTGTGACCACCATCTTTATTCTGGTTGTGATTGGCCAGAATGTTGGAGACAAAAGTCACAAAGAGTTGTGTCACGGTTTTGGGTAATGATGTCATCAGCTGATCGGTGATTGTTGGTTGGGATCTGAAGCACATTGATAACACTGTACAGATGATCCAGCAGTATGATGGGATATAACAGAAAGTGTACAGTGTGTCATTCTCCTGTACATAATGAAAAGCCTTCTCTGATAATTCCTTATTTCCAAAGAAATTATTGAAGAAGATCAGTCTGTCTCCATGGAGAAATCCCATGATCTCAGCTATTCTCTGGAAAACACCGGTATCAACTGATGCCAGTCTGGTTGGACGGCTGGTTATCAGTACAAAGCAACCCTTAAGAAGTCTCTGCCTCACCAAACTGACCACAATCTCACCAAAATGTGATCTCTGTTTTGGATTGGACAGTTTACTTGATGTGAAATCCATTTGGTGAATACTTTCATCTAATCCATCAAATATAAACAGAAGTCTCTCTGGATCTTGTAAAATGTCTCCAATCTGACTCTCCAGATGTGGATATTGATGAAGAATCATCTCCTCCAAGCTGACCTCTCCCAGTCTATTAAGGTCCCGGAATCTGAAGAAGAAGAGAAAGGCAAATCTCTGGTAGTGTTTTCCGGTCACCCAGTCATAGACAAACTTCTGCATCATTGTGGTCTTCCCTATTCCTGGCACTCCGCTCACCATTACTGCATGTGGTACACATTGTGACTGGGGGTTCCATCGGAACAGCTTGTTGGGGGAAATGTGTTCCAGTCTAGTTTGTGTTTCCTTCAAGCATTTCTCATGTTTTACTCCAGTCTGTATTATCTCATTCTGGGGACGTTCCCTGAACTGATCGGTGGAGACCACAATCAGATTCACATAACGCTCATTGATGAGGAATCCTTGTGGTTCCAGGGTAGTTCCTGGGGGTCTATGCTCCACCAGAGTCTCAGTCTTCTCCATCAGATGTTGTTTGTGCTTTTCCTGAATATCTGGGAATATAAAGGAAATATTTTATGGATCCGGTTAAAGCAAAAATCAAGAATGTTGATATCATTTTCTTCTGTATTGATCATAATATTAGTTTGGTTTTATCATTACTTAATTTCAAATACTTACAATACAGGTTACTTAGTTTGGTCATCCATAATACTGGAGAACAGAGATTTTTTTCTCAGAAATATATAAACACTTTTTATCCTTTTAACCACTTGCTTACTGGGCACTTAAACCCCCCTCAGTCCCAGACCAATTTTCAGCTTTCAGTGCTGATGCACTTGAATGACAATTGCGCGGTCATACAACACTGTACCCAAATTAAATTTTTATCATTTTTTTCCCACAAATAGAGCTGACTTTTGGAGGTATTTAATCACAGCTGGGAGTTTTATTTTTTGCTAAACAAACAAAAAAAGATGCAAAAAAAAAAATCATGTTTAATAGTTTGTTATAAAATTTTGCAAACAGGTCATTTTTCTCCTTCATTGAAGTGCGCTGAGGAGGCAGCACTGGTGGGCACTGATAGGCTGCACTGGTGGGCACTGATAGGCTGCATTGGTGGGCGCTGATAGGCTGCACTGGTGGGCACTGATAGGCATAGTTAAGGCGGCACTAATAGGCACAGATAAGGCGGCACCGATGGGCACAGATAAGGCGGCACTGATGGGCAAAGACGGGCACAGATAAGATGCATGGATGGTGGCACAGATGGGTGGCACGGATGGGTGGCACTAAGGGGCACTGATAGGTACCACTGATAGATGGGACTGCTGGGCACTGATAGGTGGCACTGCTGGGCACTGATGGGCGGCACTGCTGGGCACGGATATGTGGCCCTGGGGTGCAGCACCTTTGTTGAGGCAGACTGTGGGCACTGCTGGGTGGCACTGTGGGCGCTGCTGGGTGGCACTGACAGGGGGGACACATTTTTTATTCAGGCAGGCAAAGCAGGGGGCAGGTGAGCACTGGCAGGGGGCAGGTGGGCACTGGCAGGGCTGGCCATGATCGGGACTGATGTCCTGATTACGGCCGCCAGTGATCGGCTTTTTTTTTCTCCTTTCGCTGTCAGCGCGAGGAGGAATAATAGCCGATTGCCGGCTCCGTTATATCACATGATCAGCTGTCATTGGCTGACAGCTGATCACGTGATAAGGGGTCGGGATCGACCCCTTGCACGGATCAGTGATCAGGCGAGGCTCGTAGACTCGCCGATCACAGAGCACGCCGCGCCCGCCCCTCAGGGGACGTGCAGGCCGCTCGTGCACGGGACTACGTCAATAGACGTAGTCCCGGAAAAGGAGATCCGCGCTGTAGCCGTCATTTGGCTATAGTGCGGGTCTCAAGTGGTTAAAGACTTTACAAGTACAGAACCCCCTTGGGAGCTGCAATCTTGTTTATTACCTTTCTGTCAGTTTGCCCCATTTCTTCCTTCTCCATGTAATTTACACACCAGATGACTGTAAGGTTGATAATGCTTTATTCTGGGGTAGTTAATTAAATGATGAAGCAGATGGTATGAGATGCCCATTAATTTATCATATTGGCATGTTACTTTTTTTTCACACTTATTGAAATTTTTTTAACCAAAAATAAGTAGAAGAATACATATCGGCCTAAACTGAGGAAAAAAAATGTTTTTATATATTTTTGGGGGATATTTATAATAACAAAAAGTTAAAAATAATGCATATTTTTACAATTGTCGCTCTTTTTTTGTTTATAGCCCAAAAAATAAAAACCACACAGGTGATCAAATACCACCAAAAGAAAGTTCTATTTGTCGGAAAAAAAGAACATCAATTTTGTTTGGGTGCAACATCGCACGACCGTGCAATTGTCAGTTAAAACGACGCAGTGCCAAATTGCAAAAAGTGCTCTGGTCAGGAAGGGGGTAAAATCTCTCGGGGCTGAAGCGGTTAATGAGAAAATAAGCAAGCATAAAGTCCATAAGTGAATAAATCCCAACACCAAAACAGGCATACTCTGAGATAAAACTTGTAGATCTTCCACCATCAGTGCTCAGTATGAAGATGGCCACTCACCAGAGCTGTTTGACCCCTTTTTACAGGAAGGTCAAAAAAAAAACTTTGGGAACACCAGATTGGTTCCACTAATGACATGAATCCACTCCAATGGCCACTCAGGAAGAAGCTAAAATGTAAAAATTGACTCCACAGGAGACATGGATAAAAGTCTCATAGTGTAGTAATTTTGAATAAAGTAAAAACAGCAGCAATGATGGCAGTTACACTCTCATGTGATAGTGGCAGGCCTGGCACTAGGTGTAAGTGAGCTGATCCCTGGGGGTAGCGTGCGCTCCACATCTCACTCCAAAGGGGCAAAGCCTGGTGTGGGGTATCAAATATGGACTCGGAAATGACGGATCCTCTGCTCCTTTATATGAACATGTATAGCGCCTTATACTTTATTTTATAATTTTGCATAGTCACTGAAGTTTGTGTAAACCCCCCACTGCCATGGCTTAGTGGCATCGCTAGGGGGGTGCAGTCCACACCCAAGTGACACCCTCTAGAGGGATGACACCATCCCGACTCCCCCGAGGGTGAGTAAAGCCTTGTTTTTGTTTAGCTGTCCCAACCGGAACATCTCCAGTATCACAGCCGTGCTGCCCTGACCTGTGTCGTCCTTCCTCCTCCTACTTCCCTGCTGCTGAGTCTGTCACATGTGTCACTATCTCTGCCTGGGTGGCACGGCTGCACACTCCAGCTGCCACCCAGGACGGGTGTACTACAGTTTACCTAGACACCCATCCTGCCCTGGCCCCAAGCTGATGCTGTGATGAGAAGGAAGGTGTCAGCTTGCATTGAGGAGGTGACCGCCGCCAGTCCAAACCCAAGTTGAGGTGGGAGAGTTGCCATGGTGTTGGCACGCCACCCAGTTACACCTGAGAGCTAGTGTGGGACTGGGAGGAGTGTATATGTATAGTGAGAAAGGGATGTCACCACTCCAGGCAGGTCAGATTGGAATGAACCTCTCCTCTAGTTTGGAAGCCACAGGTGCTTGCAATGCATATAGCAATGAGATTTGAGAAAAATTCTGGACAGCCGCACTCCAAAAAATAGCGTTTATTCTTCAAAAAATACAAGCCACAGCAGAAAGGACAGAAGGACTGATGCGTTTCCCACTATCAAACAGTGCTTAATCATAGCTCATATGATGTCTAGCACCCTTTACTGTGCTGATAACCGAGAGAGGGGGGTTGGGAGCTGGGCACAGCTATATATATATATATATATATATATATATATATATATATATATATATATATATATATATAAAACAAATACATAGCCTGGGGGTGGTATGGGAGGGGAGAGGGGAACTACTCGCACAAGTGGAGAGGGGGTCTGCACTGAGGGAGGTCTATGCTTATGGAGGGGGGACTGCACTAAGGGGGATCTATGCTGATGGAGGGGGTCTGCACTGAGGGGGGATCTATGCTGATGGAGGGGGTCTGCACTGGGGGGATCTATGCTGATGGAGGGGGTCTGCACTGAGGGGGATCTATGCTGATGGAGGGGGTCTGCACTGAAGGAGATCTATGCTTATGGAGGGGGGTCTGCACTGAGGGGGGATCTATGCTGATGGAGGGGGTCTGCATTGAGGGGGGATCTATGCTGATGGAGGGGGTCTTCACTGGGGGGATCTATGCTGATGGAGGGTGTCTGCACTGAGGGGGATCTATGCTGATGGAGGGGGTCTGCACTGAAGGAGATCTATGCTTATGGAGGGGGGTCTGTACTGAGGGGGGATTTATGCTGATGGAGGGGGTCTGCACTGAGGGGGATCTATGCTGATGGAAGGGGGTCTGCACTGAAGGGGGTCTGCACTGAGGGGGGAATCTATGCTGATGGAGGGTGGTCTGCACTGAGGGGGGATCTATGCTGATGGAGAGGGGTCTGCACTGGGGGATCTATGCTGATGGAGGGGGTCTGCACTGAGGGGATCTATGCTGATGGAGGGGGTCTGCACTGAAGGAGATCTATGCTTATGGAGGGGGGTCTGCACTGAGGGGGGATCTATGCTGATGGAGGGGGTCTGCACTGAGGAGGATCTATGCTGATGGAAGGGGGTCTGCACTGAAGGGGATATATGCTTATGGAGGGGGTCTGCACTGAGGGGGGTCCATGCTTATGGAGGGGGGTCTGCAATGAGGGGGTCTATGCTTATGGAGGGGGGTCTGCACTGAGTGGGTCTATGCTAATAGAGGGGGTCTGCACTGAGGGGGTCTATGCTGGAGGGGGAGGGGGTCTGCACTGAGGGGGATCTATGTTTATGGAGGGGGTCTGCACTGAGGGGGTCTAGGCTTATGGAGGGGGGTCTGCACTGAGGGAGTCTAGGCTTATGGAGGGGGGTCTGCACTGAGGGGGTCTATGCTGGAGGGGGCCTGCACTGAGGGGGGCTATGCTTATGGAGGGGGTCTGCACTGAGGGGATCTATGCTTATGGAGGGGGTCTGCACTGAGGGGGTCTTTGCTTATGGATGGGGGGTCTGCACTGAGGGGGATCTATGCTTATGGAGGGGGTTTGCACTGGAGGGGTTATGCTGATCGAGGGTGTCTGCACTGAGGGGGGATCTATGCTGATGGAGGGGGTCTGCACTGAGGGGGATCTATGCTTATGGAGGGGGGTCTGCACTGAGGGGAATCTATGCTTATGGAGGGGGTTTGCACTGGGGGTCTATGCTGATCAAGGGTGTCTGCACTGAGGGGGGATCTATGCTGATGGAGGGGTCTGCACTGAAGGGGATCTATGCTTATGGAGGGAGTCTGCACTGAGGGAGTCTATGCTTATGGAGGGGGTCTGCACTGAGGGGGTCTATACTGATGGAGGGGTCTGCACTGAGTGGGGTCTATGCTTATGGAGGGGGGTCTGCACTGAGGGGGTCTATGCTGATGGAGGGGGAGGGGTTCTGTGCTTATGGAGGGGAGTCTGCACTGAGGGGGATCTATGCTTATGGAGGGGGTCTGCACTAAGGGGATCAATGCTTATGGAGGGGGTTTGTACTGGGGTAGGGATGAGCTTCGTGTTCGAGTCGAACATATGTTCAACTCGAACATCGGCTGTTCGCACGTTCGGCGAATACCGAATGTTATGGGCCGTTCGCGCCAAATTCATGTGGCGCTCACGGCCCACAATGCTCTGCCCATCGCAGTGCATTGCTGGCTCATGATTTGCCAAGCATGCACTGTGACCCCTCACGCTTGGCCAATCACAGTGCCGGCAGCAAGGAGATCCATGATTGGCCACAGGCAGGATGCCTGTGGCCAATCATAGCTCAAGCTGTGTAGTATGCGCCCCACACTATATAAGGCCGCCAGCGCGGCGGCTTTGTGTAGTGTGTTGACGTCTGTAGGAGTTAGTGGGTGTTCTCTGTGTACCTTCAACACAGTATACACCGTTCGTTAACGGCCGATTTAGCGTTTTTGCTCTTCTGTAATTGAGCTTTTAGCAATCTGCACAAGTTTGTGGGTGTTGTCTGCGTGCCCTGACCGCAGTATACACCATTATATCCACCTATATAGCTAGCTATATTGCTCTTCTGTAATAGAGCTTTCAGTTAGCTGTAGGAGATTGTGCGTGTTGTCTGCGTGCCCTGACCGCATTATCCACCAATATAGCTCTTCTCTAATTGAGCCATCTGCCATCTGCAGGAGTTAGTTGGTGTTGTGTGCATCCAGCACAGCACAGTATACACCAGTATCTACCCTTTAATTTCTGTTCTATAATAAAGGCATCTGCAGGAGTTTGTGGGTGTTGTGTGCCTCCAGCACAATATACACTACCCAATTGCTGTTTTTCCCATCTCCCTTCAGGCCATTACCATGTCTGGAAGGCCAACAAGGAGAGGCAGACAGGCACGAGCCAATAAAAGAGGGCAAGCAGGCTCTGTGTCTAGAGACAACAGTGCTGGTCGTGGACGCGATGCATCGTCATCATCAGCACGTGGCCCCCATAAGACACACTTGTACTCAGAGTCAAACTGTGGATAGTATGGCAAGGAACAAAGGGCAACAAAGAACATAGACCTGAAGAGTGCAGGGGTCACGTGGTCAGTATGCCTAAAAGGGGGCATACCCAAGTATGAAATATAATGAATGAAATGAAAAGAAAAGGGAATGGGTGGGTGGGACACAAGAGCCGGCGTCCACGAGAGGAGGAGGCAGAGGAGGGCAGGCTTTATGCAGCCTGACTCCTCCTCCAATCACAGGCTTCCCTGCGGTCAGCCTTACATTTGTACTCGGAGTCAAACTGTGGATAGTGTGGCAAAGAACTAAGGGCAACAAAGAACATAGACCTGAAGTGTGCCTGGGTCACGTAGTCAGTATGCCTAAAAGGGGGCAAAAATAACACAGTAGGATGAAAGCTTTAACAACCAGATTACACTGTGAATTGACATCTAACCTGGGGTGGCGGCAATGAAAGTATGAACTTAGCTGCAGAAGGGGGAGCGCTAGGAAAGGCAGCAGAGGACAATCCCAGGGTTTGACAAATGTAACACAACAAGCTGGTATAAACCAACCCAAGCACCACACCTTACTAGGCTCCAAGAACCTGATAACAGAACCACCCCCGATAGCTGAATCTCGCGAACATACAGATGTAACAGTAAGCCGGGTGCCAATCAGTTGATTGTCTAAAGTAAGCGAGACCCTGGGCCAGAAGCACCACTCCCCTGGCCCTAGGAACCACAAAAAACAGCTATAGACCGGCCTTGAGCACCAGGCTGGTAACCAACGCACAAGGAGACCTGAGAGTATGACAGATATGTCACGAAAATAAGACCGACAATGGGAAGTCGGCTGAGCACAGTAGGGGGACTACTCTGCTGAAACCCCTGAGGATGGCTTCAATCGGAAGTGCAGAAAATAAAACAACCTGATGGGTTATCCAACCTGAAATGGTGAGACTGAACTCGATCCGACCTGAAAGTGCTGTGGGCTGATACGAACTGGAAGAGGCCAAAAAGAAACAGAAAAAAGCAAATAGGAACTGGATGTTAACCATCAGGACTGGAAACCTAGACCGGAAACCTGGAAAACATGCCAAGCAGTGACATGAGACAAACCTAACCTGTGACAAAAATCTAACCTGCGTGAAGGAAACATGACTGAACAGGAAACGAGAGCAGCAAAAGAATGGAGGCTGCAAGAAAACACCATCTGCATAAGAAATGCAGGTTGCATGAGAACGTGAATTGATGAAATAACGAGAAAAACCTAGGAAAAATTAGAGAAACCTAGGGACACTGGGGACACGAGAGGGAACCTGGAGACACAAGAAAAACCTGGAGACACAAGAAAAACCTGGAGACACGAGGAAAAACCTGGAGACACGAGAGGAACATAACATTGCATGAGAAACGTAAAAAAAAAAAAACATGAGAAACGTAAAAAAAACATGAGAAACGTAAAAAAGCATGAGGACATACATTAGAAACCGTAACATTGCTTGAGAACCGTAATATTTCATGAGAAACATAATTTGCATGAAAACTTACCTGCATTAGAACAAACCGCATGATAAATGTGAGTTAAAATAAAATGTGAGTGGTGAAAGAACACATGAGGAGACTTGCCACCGAACAAGCCAATTAAAAATGAATACCTCAATCTGTTAAACCCATAAGCGTGAAGGGTAACCTGCGGTGGAAGAACAAGGACAGCCCAGCTGTGTGAAACAACCAGAGAACATGATAGACCACCTACTCATGACATAATCATCCCCCTGGTCATGCATGCCAGAAACCTGTGCAGATACAGACACTGCCCCTTTTGCATCACCCAGGAGGAAACTGCTCTGCATGTTTTCTGGGAGTGTCCCTTTGCACAGGGCCTGTTGAGGGCTCTGGAACCTGATCTCAAAGACTTTGTTCCACAGACTGCTATAACACACTTTGGTGTGTTAAACGGACTCACTCACAAGAGGACATTGATAGTGCCTGGCGGGTGCTGTGTTGTTTTAAGGACGCTGTTTGGTGCGCCAGAAAGCGCCTCATCCACCAGAGGGAGAGGATGTCCATCCAGGACTGCCGCAGACTGACCCACAGTCTGCTCAGAGACTATCACCTGATGGACAACAAGGAGGAAGAGGAGGTCTGAAGATTTCCCCTTCCCCCCCCACCCTCCCACCACAATGTACCCTTTTTGGCAGTTCAATAAAGCTTCGGGCCTGTGAACTCTTTCTCCCCCTCCCTTCCCCACCTTCTCCAACCCCCCCATCACACCTGTTGCTCATTGAAATGTCATTTTGATTTTGACTTTGACTAAAGACTGTATGACTTGACATGTATTTGGTAATGGTTTTTGGTAATGCTTTCAGGGTAATGCGGCGTCATGCATGATGTGATGTTTCGGGGTATTATTACTCTGCACAACACATCAGGCATCATACCGCAGGATGAATGTAATTTATTTGTATGTTTGGAACTGTATTGTCATGTAGTGTATTTTATGCGCTGCGTCGCAGTACAGTGTGGAATGTACCCTGTTAAAAGTATTTTGTTTTTTGTATATTTTCTTGAAAAATAAAGTATACATTTTCAATCAAAAAAATCATCCCCCTGGTATCTGCTAAATATAAGGACGTGGGTGTCGAAATGACAGGACCAACAGCGCAATGAATGTGAACCTAATGACAACCCCACCCTAGTGTATGCAGAAGTGAGCCCGAGGAACCTGCAGCGCTTAAGACAGGAAATTAAAATGAACACTCAGGGCTAAGGTACCCACAGACCATGGTGGGTAGTAGTAAAGGTGTAAAGGTGTAAAGGTGAAAGTAACGTATGACGTATGGACTACTGGCGAGAAGATTGTGGGACGACAATCAATTAATAACGAAACCTCAGCCCGTAACGTGACAGATCCTGGATGTAAGCACCAGCTAACAGAAAAGCAGCGAACGAAGGGCAACGACATTAAAAGCATAAGACATGAAACGTGCGGCACATGGGATTAAGTAAGAAACATGGGAAACACGTACGAAGCGCGAGAAAAGCCAAGAAAACACGAGAAAGGGCAAGAAAACACGAGAAAAGGCAAGAAAACATGGGAATATGTAAAAAACACAAGAAAGCGCAAGAAAGACGGGGAAACGTCCAAAACATGGGAAAACAAAAGAAACATGGGAAATGTGAGAAGTTACATCCATAAGGAAACACGGGGAATACGTCAGAAACATGGAATCGCATGAGAAACGTAAAATGCCTGAGAACCATAAATTCATGAGAACCATAATTGCGCAAGAACTGTAAATCATTTAAAAACCGTCAACTGCCTGTGAAACGCAAATCGCACGAGAAACGCCATTTGTATGAGAAACCGTAAAATTGCATGGAAACCCGTCAATTGCATGAGAAATGCCAACTTCATGAGAAAAGTAAATCACATGAGAGACCCAAATGGCATGAAAAAACAAAATTGCGTAAGAACCATAAATTTCATGAAAAATGTCAACTGCATGAAAACCGTGAATTGCATAAACTGTGTATTACATGAGAAACGGCAATTGCATATGAAGTAAGACCTCACCTGGAATATGCCGTTCAGTTTTGGGCACCAGTTCTCAAAAAGGATATCGGGGAACTGGAGAAAGTGCAGAGAAGGGCAACCAAACTGATAAGAGGCATGGAGGAACTCAGCTATGAGGAGAGATTAGAGGAACTAAATTTATTCACTCTTGAGAAGAGGAGATTAAGGGGGGATATGATTAACATGTTCAAATATATTAGGGGTCCATATAGTGAACTTGGTGTTGAGTTGTTCTCTGTACGGTCAACCCAGAGGACACGGGGGCACTCTTTACGTCTAGAAGAAAAGAGATTTCAACTTCAAGTACGGAAAGGTTTCTTCACAGTTAGAGCAGTGAAAATGTGGAATAGACTCCCGCCAGAGGTGGTTCTGGCCAGTTCAGTAGATTGCTTTAAGAAAGGCTTGGATACTTTCCTGATGGTACATAATATAACTAGGTACTAACATAGGTAAAGTTGATCCAGGGAAAATCCGATCGCCTATTGGGGGATCAGGAAGGAATTTTTTTCCCCTGCTGTAGTAAATTGGAGCATGCTCTGCTGGGTTTTTTTTTCGCCTTCCTCTGGATCAATTGTGGGCATAAAATTGGGTATCTGGATTGTACGATTATTTTTTATTTTATTTATTTGTTTTTAAGGTTGAACTGGATGGACTTGTGTCTTTTTTCAACCTGACTAACTATGTAACTATGAAACCGTAAAAAATTTGCGTAAGAAACGTGCGTGAAAACATAATGCATGAGAACGTCAAATTGAATGAGAACATAATTGCATGAGAACGTAAATCGAACGAGAACATAATTGCATGAGAACGTAATTGCATGAGAAAGTAATTGCTTGAGAACGTAATTGCTTGAGAACGTAATTGCATGAGAACGTAAATCGAATGAGAACATAATTGCATGAGAACGTAATTGCATGAGAACATAATTGCTTGAGAACGTAATTGCTTGAGAACGTAATTGCTTGAGAACATAATCGCAAGACAACGTAAAATCGAATGAGAACATAATTGACTGAGAACGTAAATCGAATGAGAATGAAAATCGAACGAGCACATAATTGCGTGAAAACATAATTGCGTGAGAACGTGAATCGCACAAGACCGTAATTGCATGAGACCGTAATCGCATGAGAAAACCTTAAAATGCACAAGAACGTAAAATTGCATGAGAAAACCGTAAATAGCATGAGAACATGAATAGCACAGGAACATTAATTGCACAAGAACGTTAATTGCACAAGAATGTAAATAGCATGAGAAACCGTAAATAGCATGAGACCGAAAAAATTGCAATAAACTTAAATAGCATTTGCTTAAAGCAAGGTACAAAGGGCAACAAAGAACATAGACCTGACATGTGCCGGGGTCAGCCTTACTTTTGTCCTTATTTTTGGCAGCTGGACGTGTTGAGCCGCATCATGCCATAGACTTGGTAGAGTGGATGACCAAGCCCTCTTCATCCTCCTCATCCTCTCTCACCCAGGCTCAGGGTACTAGCAAAGCAGCTGCCAACGCATCGTCTTCCCTCGTCTCAATGTCATCATCAGTGACTCCTTACCTAGACCCACCACGTCCTCCTGAGGAGTCCCCTGAACTCTTTGAGCACAGTGTTGGGTACATGCTCCAGGAGGATGCCCGGTGTTTTGTAGGCTCTGATGATGATACTCAGCTAGAGGAAGGCAGTAGCGTGAGCGCATAGAGAGGGGATGCTCAAGAAGGACAGCAATCTGGCAGCCATGTTCCACAAGCTGCAGCATACTGCCAGGTTTGCTCCAGCGATGAAGAGGGAGGGGATGATGAGGGCACTGACTCCACGTGGGTGCCTGGTAGGATAGAGGAGGAGGCACATGTCCAATGAGGCAGGATGCCCTCCGGGGGCCAGCTTAGGGGCAGCACACCGACTGAATCACACCGCAGAGCTCTGCCTGTGCAGGGCGCTGCCTCTGCGCGTTATTCCAAAAGTTCTTTGGTGTGGGCTTTTTTTGAGACAAGTGCATCAGATCGCACCGCTGCTATTTGCAACATATGTCTCAAGCGTATATCGCGTGGCCAAAACATCAGCCTCTTGGGCACCACATGCTTGACCAGACATATGTTGACCTGCCATGCAGCTTGTTGGCAAGCGTACCTCAAAGACCCACACCAAACAACAAAGCGGACCTCTCCTTGCTCCTCATCAGCTGGGATCTCCAACCCCACTAGACCTTCAGTCCTCTCTGAAACCTGTTCTGAGAGGAATGAAGGTGTAGAATTAGGTGTGTCACAGCCAAGCACTTCCGGGGACTCTGCTAGCAGTGTACCCATGTCCGATTATAGCAGGCAAATTTCCCTGCTCCAGCTGCTGGACCGTTGAAAGAAGTTCGCTCCCAGCCATCCACATGCCCAGAGGTTGAATGCTAGCTCGGCTAAATTGCTAGCATTTCAACTGCTGCCTTTTCAGTTGGTAGACTCTGCCCCTTTCCGTGAGTTTGTACAATGTGCGGTCCCCAAACGCCACTTTTTCTCACAGAAGGTGATTCCGGCTCTCTAACGGCATGTGGAAGGCAATGTCCTTGCCTCGCTGGACAGGGCGGTCAGTGGTAAGGTGCATACTACCACTGACTAATGGTCCAGCAGGCATGGACAGGGACATTACCTGTCTTTCATGGCCCATTGGGTCACTCTTCTGGCAGCTGGGAAGGATGCAGGACAAGGTGCAGTAGTGTTGGAGGTTGTTCCACCACCACGCCTCCAAAATGCTACTACTGGTTGTGACACATCTCTCTCCTCCACCCCCTCCTCTTCTTCTTCCTCCATGGCCTCTTCCAGTGCTCTGTCTTCAGAACCAGCGGTGCTCCGTAGGCGTTCAAGGGGCTATGCAAGTACGCAGGTAAAACGATGCCATGCCTTCGCTGGTTTGTTTGGGGGACAGGAGCCACACTGGGGCAGATATTTTGTCAGCCCTGCAGGGGCAGGCTGAGAGGTGGTTGATGCCATGCCAGCTTAAGCCAGGAATGGTGGTTTGCGACAATGGCACCAACCTCCTTTCCGCCCTCCGACAGGGACAACTGACCAATGTGCCCTGTGTGACTCACGTCCTTAACCTGGTGGTGCAGCGGTTCTTGGGTAGGTACCCGGGCTTACAGGATGTCCTGAAGCAGGCCAGGAAAGTCTGTGTGCATTTCCGCCAATCATTTAATGCCTGTGCTCGGCTGGCTGAGCTCCAAAAGGAGTTGAACCTGCCCAAGAACCGCCTTATATGTGACATGCCCACCAGGTGGAACTCAACGTTGGCCATGCTGCAGTGGCTGCACATGCAGCAGAGGGCCATCAATGAGTACCTGTGTGACTACGGCACCAGGACAGGGTCAGGGGAGCTCGGTTTTTTCTCACCACGCCAGTGGGGCATGATCAGGGATGCATGCACTCTCCTGTCACCATTTGAGGAGGCCACAAGGATGGTGAGCAGTGACAGTGCATGCATCAGTGACACTGTACCTCTTGTCCACCTCTTGGAGCATGCGCTGCGTGGAATAATGGACAGAGCCCTTGAGGCAGAACAGAGGCAGGAAGAGGAGGACTTCCTTGCCTCTCAAGGCCCCCTTTATCCAGACAATGTTCTTGCTGTCCCATCCATCACACAGGAAGAAGACGAGGAGGAGGAGGATGATTGTGTCAGCCTGGAGATGGAGGCTGGCACTCAGCATCAGCAGCAGCAGTCTTGTAGGGATGATTTACAGTCCCAAGAAACCCGTGGACTTGTACGTGGCTGGGAGGAGGTAGCTGCGGATCATGTTGTCCTTAGTGACCCAGAGGACTCCGGACCAAATGCCTCAGCTAACCTACGCTGCATGGCCTCCCTGATCCTGCAAAGCCTGCGTAAGGATCCTCGTATTCTTCGGATCAAGGAGAGGGACTATTACTGGCTGGCCACTCTCCTTGATCCACAGTACAAGGGTAAGGTTGCCGACCTTATCTTGCCATCGCAGAGGGAGCACAGGATGAGACATCTTCGGGAGGCCTTGCAGAAAGGTCTGTGCAACGCATTCCCAGAGACTGGGAGGTTACAAACTCCTGGTCCTGGACAACGTGTTACTGAGGCATCGGTCAGAAGGTGGCCGTCTGACCGATGCGTTCAGACAATTTTTTAGTCCACAGCCCCAAGGTATGATCGGTTCCAGCAACCATCGCCAGCGTCTGATTTACATGGTGCAGGAATACCTAGGGGCAAGGTCAGACTTGGACACCTTTCCCACCGAAAATCCTCTGGCTTACTGGGTCTTGAGGATGGATCCCTGGCCAGAGCTTGTACAGTATGCAATTGAGCTACTGGCCTGTCCTGCATCCAGCATTCTTTTGGAACGCACCTACAGTGCTGCTGGTGGCTTTGTTACCGATCACAGGTGCACCTGTCCATCGACTCGGTTGATTGATTGACCTTCATAAAGATGAATCAGTCTTGGATCACCCACAGCTACCAAGCACCTGAAGCTGATGTAACCGAATATTTTTTTTTTTAAATATCACATCCCTTCAAGACTGCCTATGCTGATGCTGAGTGACTGTCCTGTTATGTTGATTGTCTATCCTCTTCCTTCTCCGCTGATATGTTGGAAGAACATTGTTGGTTCTGGGTGATGCCACCAGCCCAATTTTTAAGCCCCTGTTTAACAGGGGCATTTAATTACAATTTTTGATCCTATGCTTTGTAGCAGGGCTAATTCCTGCACTACAACTAGAGTATGTGGGAGAGGTTGCAGTGTCGTGGCACCAGCACCAGTGGCTAAGGCCCAATTTTTCAGCCCCTGGTAACAGGGCCCGTTCCTGAGCCCACCGAGAGTAACTGTGAGGACTTATAGTGTTGTGGCACCAGCACCACAACCACCAAAGGCCCAATTTTTCTACCACTGTTCAACAATGGCATGTAAATACAATTCTTGATATAATCGTTCACAAGCAGGGCGCTCCAGCATCCACCAAGAGTCACTTTGAGGGCTTACAATGTTGTGGCAACACCAACACCTTGTTCTGCCATTTCTGCAGAGCATATAGGGCAGGCCCCTACTTTCAAACATCCAACTTACAAACGTCTCCTACTTGCAAACGGAAGGAGACAACAGGAAGTGAGATGAAAAAAGACGGGCGGCAAAACAAATTATACAGGGGTGATAGCCCTTCCCTATGTTTTCCAAAAAGCTTAAAAATAGATTTTTTGACTGGAGCTACACTTTAAAAATGTACCAGTTCAAAATTACAAACATATTCTACTTAACACAACAAACCTACACAGTCCCTGTCTTGTTTGCACTGCCTGTATACTGCTATTTTGAGTATATAGGGCCTGGGGGCCCCACGGCTTTCCTTTTTTTAATATGGGTACAGGGTTCCCCTTAATATGCGTACAAGACCCAAAGGGGCTGGTAATGGGCAGGGGGGGGCTATCCATGCCATTTTTCTCAATTATTTTAATCCATATTGCCAGAACCAGATATTACATTAAAAACAAGCAGTTTTAAATTACTTTTTTCCATTAAATGTCATTTTGTGCAGGGACTGTTCTAAACACGGGAAACATGTGGCACTTCACAGGCATACTATAGACACCCCCCAGGCACGATATTTAAAGGAATATTTCACTTATTTTTACTTTAATCGTCATTAAAATCAGTGCTCCCGCCAAAACAGCAATTTTTAAAAACATTTTAGGTATTGATCCATGTCCCCTGGGGCAGGAGCCAGGTCCCCAAACCCTTTTTAGGACAGTATCTTGCATATTAGCCATTAACATTAGCACTTTTTTTTCAAACGTTCGAGTCCCATAGACTTCAATGGGGTTCTAAAGTTTGTATGAATTTGCGGTCTGTTCGAAAGTTTTGATGAAAAACCGAACCGGGGGGAGTTCGGCTCATCCCTACTGGGGGGTCTATGCTGATGGAGGGTGTCTGCACTGAGGGGGGATCTATGCTTATGGAGGGGGGTCTGCACTGAAGGGGTCTATGCTTATGGAGGGGTCTGCACTGAGGGGGATCTATGCTTATGGAGTGGGGATCTGCACTGAGGGGGTCTTTACTGATGGAGGGGGAGGGAGTATGTACTGAGAGGGGTCTATGCTTATGGAGGGGGGTCTGCAATGAGGGGGTCTATGCTGATGGAGGGGGGTCTGCACTGAGGGGATCTATGCTTATGGAGGGGGGTCTGCACTGAGGGGTATCTATGCTAATGGAGGGGGTCTGCACTGAGGGGGGTCTACGCTGATGGAGGGGGGTCAGCACCGAGGGGGGTCTCTGCTTATGGAGGGGGGTCTGCACTGAGAGGGATCTATGCTTATGGAGGGGGGGTCTGCACTAAGGGGATCTATGCTTATGGAGGGGGTTTGCACTGGGGGACTATGCTGATGGAGGGTGTCTGCACTGAGGGGGTCTATGCTGATGGAGGGGGAGGGAGATCTGCACCGAGGGGGTCTATGCTGATGGTGGGGGTGTCTGCGCTGAGGGGGACTATGTTTATGGAGGGTGTCTGCACTGAGGGGTACTATGTTTATGGAGGGAGTCTGCACTGAGGGGTATCTATGCTGATGGAGGGGGGTCTGCACTGAGGGAATCTATGCTGATGGAGGGGGTTCTGCACTGAGGGGGATCTATGCTGATTTAGAGGGGTCTGCACTGAGGGGGTTCTATGCTGATGGGGGCCTGCACTGAGGGGGAGGTCTGTACTTAATGGGGGGTTTATACTGAGGAAAGGGGGTCAGTACTTAATGGAAGGGGTCTGTACTGAAGGGGGACTATAGTTGGCAGAGGGGGGGTGTAACGGCTCCCCTAATATAAAGGGGGTTAACGCCGTTTACGATGTTCCCTCTCCGAGACACACATCCACTCGGTACCAATATCCACAGCTAAACGACCCTTTCCTATAGGAGCCGATCCCTCTGGCAAAAAGACGAGACGCACTCTGTCTCTGCTGTAGTAGGAATGACTTTATTAAAAGCCAACATTGAACTTTATACACAATTCAAGGCACATGCTTTAACATGAACAAGAGCCCAGCTCCACCCACACATCCCAAGACGTCTGCTAGGCTTCAAACGATCCCACCCAATACACATCTTTTCACAAAGGGTTAGCAGCCAGTCTGTCTGGCACTTTACAATACACACAAGGACAGGCTTAAATGAACAATAGAAATGCAAAACAACTTAATTCCTCACAGCAATGACACTTAACCCCCACATACAGTATACAATGTATTATACAGCCTTGAATATGGCTATCACAGACCATATCGGGGGTTTCTTTTATTCACCCTGTGTCCAAAGTGACCCCACTGTCACACATCTCCCCTTTCGGCAGGGGACTAACAGAGGAGGGGACCCCAGACGGGTTGACTCCGCAGTTAGTCCATGGGTCCATTCTTCCAATACTGGATAACCCATCAACATTGCACTAGGAGCCCGGGAGGGCGTCGGTTTGCCGGGACAACCCATCAGCATTGCCGTTTTGCTTACCGGGTCGGTAGCTGATGGTGAAGTTGTAAGGTTGTAGGGCTAAGCTCCACCGCAGCAACCTGCCATTATCTCCGGAGACCCGGTTAAGCCAGACCAATGGGTTGTGGTCGGTGACCAGTGAAAATTCCTGTCCGTATAAGTAAGGGTTCAGCTTTTTAAGGGCCCAGACCAGGGCCAAACACTCCTTCTCCACTGCCGCATAGCTCACTTCCCGGGGTAATAGTTTTTTACTCAGGTATGCGACAGGGTGTTCTCCTCCATCCTCCCCAACTTGGCTCAGCACCGCCCCCAGTCCAAACATGGAAGCATCCGTGTGGACAAGAAAACGTTTGTTAGGTACTGGGGCAGCCAAGACAGGGGCATTTACAAGTGCTTGCTTGAGGGCTAGAAACGCGGATTCACAAGCTGGAGACCAGAGGACTTGCCTAGGTAAATTATTTTTCGTCAGGTCAGTTAGGGGTTTGGCGATAGCACTATAATTAGGGACAAAACGTCAGTAGTACCCTGCAGTTCCCAAGAAGGCCAATACCTGGGTCTTAGTACGGGGCGTGGGCCAGTTAGCTACTGCCTCTACCTTGGCTGGCTCGGGTCTCTGGTTCCCACACCCCACTCGGTGTCCCAGGTACTGCACCTCCGCCATCCCTAGATGGCACTTGTCTGGTTTCAAGGTCAGGCCTGCGGCCCGAATTTTGTCCAGAACCACTCCTACGTGAACCAGGTGCTCCTCCCAAGACCCACTGTAGATCGCAATGTCATCCAGATATGCACATGCAAAATCCTGGAAGCCATCGAGGAGCCTATCCACCATACGTTGGAAGGTCGCCGGGGCATTTTTCATTCCAAATGGCATGACCTTAGACTGGTACAGGCCAAATGGGGTAACAAATGCCGACTTGGGGATAGCATCCTCGGCCAAGGGGATCTGCCAATAACCTTTACACAGGTCTATTGTAGTTAAATAACGTCCCCTGGCTATACAATCTAGTAGTTCGTCTACCCTGGGCATCGGGTAGGCATCGGTGGTGGTCTTCTCGTTGAGTCACCTGTAGTCCACGCAGAACCGGGTAGTCCCGTCTTTCTTAGGCACCAGGACTACAGGCGAGGCCCAAGGGCTGTCAGAAGGCTCAATGACTCCTAACTGAATCATCTCCTGTATCTCCTTCCGCATTTCCTCTCGGACTGCTTCAGGGATACGGTAGGGGGACTGGCGGAGGGGTGCTTGTCCAGGGGTCTCTACCTTATGTACAGCCAAGGTCGTATAGCCCGGTCTTTGGGAGAACGTCGCCTGTTTCTCCCACAGAAGCCGCTTAGCCTGTTCCTTCTTTGTGGGGCTTAACCGGTCTCCTAGCTGTACAAGGCTAATGAGGTCGGTCTGGGGCTCTCTCTCTAGTAAGTCAGGGAGGGGTAAACCTTCTGAGTCGTCCGCAGCAGGGGCACATACTGCCGCAACATCCTCCTGCCGTTCCTGATACTCCTTCAGCATGTTCACATGAAAGGTTCGCTGGATTCTTTCATCTGCACAGCTGGCAATGACATAGGTAGTATCACATACCTGGGCTACTACTTTATACGGGCCCTGCCAAGATGCCTGCATCTTGTCAGTCTTCACAGGCTTGAGCACTAAGACCTTCTGCCCAACCTGGAAGACCCGCTGTCGGGCCCCCCAGTCGTACCATCTCTTCTGTCTTCCCTGGGCCGCCTGGGGATTCTCTTACCATCAGAGACAGTTGCTCCATGTGGTCCCTGAGTTCCAGAACATAGGGTACTATGGGGGTCCCTTCTTGCTCTGTCTCTCCCTCCCAGTGACCTCTGATGGGATCGAAGGGTCCGTGGACCCTTCTCCCATAGAGTAACTCGAAGGGCGAGAACCCAGTAGATTCCTGGGGTACCTCTCTGTACGCAAATAACAGGTGAGGCAGGAATCTCTCCCAGTCTCTGCAAGAGTCCAAAAAGGTCCTCAGCATTTGCTTGAGGGTCCCGTTAAAGCGTTCGCAGAGACCATTAGTCTGGGGGTGGTAGGGGGAGCTCAGTAAGGGCTTAATATTGCACACCTTCCACAACTGCCGGGTGAGTACCGCGGTAAACTGGGTTCCCTGGTCAGAGAGAATCTCTTTAGGGAACCCCACTCTGGTAAAAATCTTAACCAGGGCATCAGCTACTGTCTCTGCTTCAATATTGGACATAGCTACTGCCTCTGGGTAACGGGTGGCGTAGTCCACCACGGTGAGAATATACTTCTTTCCGGATGGACTAGGCAAGGGGACCCACAATGTCAACGGCTATGCGGTAAAAGGGCTCCCCAATAATAGGCATGGACATGAGTTTAGCCTTAGGGTGGTCCCCCCTCTTCCCTATCCATTGACATGTGTCACACATTTTGCAGTATTGTCGCACATCCTGGCTAAAATTGGGCCAGAAGAAATTCTGTGTGATCCTATGGGCCATGCGACGGAACTCTAGATGTCCTGCTAGCGGCACATCATGCCCGATTCGCAGAATCTCCAGCTGGTATTTCTTAGGTACCACCAGCTGTCGTTTCTGCGAAGGGGCCTTACTTCTCTGAGATGGCTTAGGGATCCTATACAGTCTATCCCCATCCCATTCAAACAGCTCCCCATCTATTCCCCTTTCCTGAGTATCTGCCTTAGCCCTATACTTGTGTAAGGTCGGGTCCTCCCGAGTTTCCCTCCCGAATGCTTCTGGGGTATCCCAGCCTAGGCGTGCCTGATCTAAGGTACGTGTCGGGGAGGATAGTCTCACCTGGGTCTCTGCAGCAAGCGGGCCGGTTCCAGCAGTACGTGTCTGTGCACGGGTAGTCACAGGGTTGACTTCATCGGGGCCCATCGGGGTGTAAGCAGAAAGGAGGGGGGCCAAATCATTCCCCAGTAGTACATCCGCAGGTAAGTCCTTCATCACCCCCACATTCACGTGTCCCGAACCAACCCCCCAATCCAGGTGAACACGGGCCACGGGTAGCCGGAAGATGGTACCTCCCGCTACTCTTACGGCTACAGTGTCTCCGGTGTGTTGGCTCTCTGGGATGAGGTTCTTCTGTAGTAGGGTCATGGTAGCACCGCTATCACGTAAGCCATTGGCTACCGTTCCATTAACCCGGACCGCCTGCCTGTGTTGTTGCCTGTTGTCCCGGTTAGCTTCTTGTATTGGATCAGCCTTGTGCAGGACGCCCCAATGTTCTTCCCCCTCAACGCAGTGGGCCTCAGGCATGGGTGTGCGGGGGCTCCCCCTTGCTGGTTGTCTCCATGACTGGGAATGGGTGGCTGGATTTAAAGGACAGTTTGGCTTTTTGTGCCCTAGCTGTTTACATCTGAAACACCTGATGGGTTTTGCATAGTCCTGGGAGTTGAACCTGGGCTGCTGAGGATAAGTGGCCGCTGGGGTTGGTGCTGAAGCTGTGTTAGAGGCTGATAAACTGGGCCGAGATGGTGGATAGCGCTCGCTTCCGCCTGACCTTCGAGAGTCCAGATATTCATCGGCCAAAGTAGCCGCTTGCTGTACAGTCCGTGGTTGCTTATCTCGTACCCAATCCCGTAGTACCGGAGGGGTGTGGTTAAAGAACTGTTCTAAGAGTACTAGTTGGGTGATGTCCTCTATGGTATGAGCGTGGCTTCCCTGGATCCAGCCCTTAAGGTCTCGCTGCAGACGATGTGCCCACTCCACGTATGTTATGTGGGTTTGTTTCCGAGATTCTCTAAACTTAATCCGGCTGGCTTCGGGTGTAATGGCAAATCGGGCTAGCAGAGCTTCTTTTACCCGATCATAGTCTTTAGCGTCCTCATCCTCCAGGGCCCGATACGCATCCGCCGCTCTGCCAGTTAAATTACTTGCCAGTAAGATGACCCAATCTTGGGGCAGTACTTCATGTATCTGGCATAGTCTCTCAAAGTCCTGCAGGAATGCTTCAATTTCCTCCCCTCCCTCCTTAAATAGTTTGAATGCCCGAAAGGGCAACTTACGGACAGGCGCTGCATCTTTAGGTGTTGTCTTCGATTGCCGTATTCCTGCCATTCTCTGTTCATGTTGCCGCTCTAGTTCTCTCTCCTGTCGCTCATCCTGCAGCTGGATGTCTCTAATGGCATTCTGTATGGCGGTCTCTGATGGGTTAGCACCATATAATGCCACCCGCTGTCGAACTCGTTGCTGAAACAAGTCTTCAACTGACCGGGGTCCTGCATCACCATCCCTCTGATCCATCTCGGTTAGTTCCCTGATCAAGGTGGCCTTGTTCTTTGTCCCACTGGTCCCTCCATGGCTCTCAAGTAAGTCTTTCAGTGTGGCTTTCCTGCAGGCTGCATAGCTGGTCATTTACTGTGGTGGTTTGAAGTGTCCCAGTAACTGGAGGGAAGATCCCGCTGCTGCCACCAATGTAACGGCTCCCCTAATATAAAGGGGGTTAACGCCGTTTACGATGTTCCCTCTCCGAGACACACATCCACTCGGTACCAATATCCACAGCTAAACGACCCTTTCCTATAGGAGCCGATCCCTCTGGCAAAAAGACGAGACGCACTCTGTCTCTGCTGTAGTAGGAATGACTTTATTAAAAACCAACATTGAACTTTATACACAATTCAAGGCACATGCTTTAACATGAACAAGAGCCCAGCTCCACCCACACATCCCAAGACGTCTGCTAGGCTTCAAACGATCCCACCCAATACACATCTTTTCACAAAGGGTTAGCAGCCAGTCTGTCTGGCACTTTACAATACACACAAGGACAGGCTTAAATGAACAATAGAAATGCAAAACAACTTAATTCCTCACAGCAATGACACTTAACCCCCACATACAGTATACAATGTATTATACAGCCTTGAATATGGCTATTACAGACCATATCGGGGGTTTCTTTTATTCACCCGGTGTCCAAAGTGACCCCACTGTCACAGGGGGTGACACCAATTTTTTTTCGCACTGGGTGACACCAACCCTGGTGACACCACTGCCATGGCTATAATATATATGGTGGTGATGGTAAAAAGGTTAGAGTCTGATTGTTTGTCTTGGGCCTTGGACTTGATTTTCCTTGGTTATTTAAAAGAGAAGTATGGGTTTCATTTCTGCTTAATCCTAATCCTTATGAGCTGCTGGTATCTGCAAATCTTTCCTGCCCTCTGAGAAGTGCACCGTTTCTGTTAAAATAGATTTAATTACCTGTGGGAGGGTCTACAGACTTTCTTGATGCGTCATACTGAAAATGGGGAATCTGGATCCACCCCCTACCTGTCATCTGCTCATTCTCGAGACCAAACACAACCCACAGAGCTGTTCTCCTCCTCCCCTCCTCCCTGTTGCAGACAGAACGATCTCTACACACATTCAGGAAAGCATCAGGCATTAGTGAGTGTAGAAGTCAGTGATACATTTCTAAAGTAAAATACAACAATGGCTTTTGTCAGCATTGCCTGCATTTACTGTAAAACAATTAGAGCTAATATTGTGATTTTATAATTTTATTGGCTATTCAGATTGTTCTATGTGATTGAGGTCATGGCTAGGGGTACAGAGATTGGGGAGGATGAGATTGTATAGGAGTACAGTGGATGGGGATGATGATATTGTATAGGAGTACAGGGGATGGGGATGATGGGACTGCATAGGAGTACAGGAGATGGGGATGATGCGATTGTATAGGAGTACAGGGGATGATGAGATTGTATAGGAGTACAAGGGATGATGAGATTGTATAGGAGTACAGGGGATGGGGATGATGGGACTGCATAGCAGTACAGGAGATGGGGATAATGCGATTGTATAGGAGTACAGGGGATGATGAGATTGTATAGGAGTACAGGGGATGGGGATGGTAGGATTGTATAGGAGTGCAGGAGATGGGGATGACGGGACTGCATTGGAGTACATATAACAAAACACGGGTCCCTAGAAACAGGTAACCCAGAGAAAAGTGAGGCTCACAGCACCAAAATCACAAAGAGTAAAATTTAATTCATTAGAATTTTTTTGGAAAATAGAATCCACTATAATATACAAAATACACTTATAATTCACTAAAACACGCTGGGAGGTCTATACACACAAGCCACCATAAAGTAACATAATGTATCCACTGTTGATCAAAATACCATTGTTTGATCCCAACAGGCACAGATAAGAAGGAAACATATACACAAAAAAAAAAACAGTGCTTACATAGAACATAAAACAAAACATACACATCCGGACGCCAGTGGGATCTGAGGCTGGTCCCAGGTTGGTGCCAAAAAGATTGTTACAATTTTTTGGCACCTGTGCCTGTTGGGATCGAACAATGGTATTTTTGATTAACAACAGTGGATACATTATGTCACTTTATGGTGGCTTGTGTGTATAGACCTCCCAGCATGTTTTAGTGAATTATAAGTGTATTTTGTATATTATAGTGCATTATATTTTCCCCCAAATTTCTAATGAATTAAATTTTACTCTGAGATTTCGGTGCTTTGTTCCTCAGTGAGCCTCACTTTTCTCTGGGTCACCCGTCTCTAGGGACCCGTGTTTTGTTATATGTACTGTGATAGAGGTTAGAGGACAGCCCCATGCAACATTTATTACACACAGTATTAGTAGATCTGTTTTTTTTTCCTTTTCTTTGTAATTACTTGGTTGGGATCACCGGTGATCCTTTCTATTTAGGTCACTACTGGAAGGTATTTTACTAGTCCACTCATCTAAATCAACTTGTTCTTTTTTTTCTTTTGCTATTAGTCCACGGTGTGGTTTAAGTACATACATCGCTTCACCTTCTCAGGAGGAAGCGATCAAATCACGGTTCAAAGGTCATAAAAAACTATTGATCAAGCATTTGAATAGAAAATGTGATGTTTGTTTTTTAGAAACATATATCTCTAACAAAATAGTTCCAAGGGGTCTGAAGGACAGGGTAATCCCATCAGAACATCTGCATAGTCCTAGATTCCTCGATAAGTGGAAGGAGCTCTGTATTGATCATGGGGTATCAGTTATGAAACTTATAGTTGAAGAGGAGAAAATTCAATGAGAGAAATTGATCACTGCCATAACTGAAAGCTCTTTGGGCCTAGAGCCATTCAAAGAATCAGAGGAGTTCCAAAAACTGAATGATTCACTTAAAAAGGAGATTGAGAGGACACAACATTCATTAAAAATCACCAAACAATCCAAATTTAGGTGAGATCTAGGGGACTGGGAGAGAGGTGATATCTTTGAGACCACGCCAAAGTCAAAGTAGAGTAAGACGAGGCAGCAATAGATCATCCACAAGGGGTAGTAGATCCCAGAGTGACACTGAAGAGGATAATCAACCAAAATCAGGGAAACTCCTCAGGAGGTAAGACCCAAAACACACAAACCACAATCCCCCAAACAATCACAACAGAAAGGAATAAACAGGGAACAAAACTACCCCAAGGGAGGAACCCAGACCAGAAGCCAGAGGAATCGGAGAGATCGGTAGCCAGGACAACGAGAATGGGTGATATGAAAGTTATCAATCTCTTTGATTTTACTCTGATCTTTTACAATGTGGTATGTCATTTTCACCTACAAGCCATATGGACTAGTTCACATTTTTCAAAGATGTTACACTGTTCTTGAGAAAAGTTATTCTCCGCTCACTATATATTGATAAATCTTCAACTAAAACTGGATCCAATGGGATCGACAATAGAGACGACGAGATGTTGGAAATTCTCAACTCTCTATTGGAAGAAAACGAGGGAGTGGAGAACAGCCAAGGCCCATACCTCAGGAAAGCCAAATTATATATCAGGTCGAGTAGGATGCCACCACCGAATAAGAACAAGTGGTTAAGCCTCTTTCTTGACATGATACAACTTGACTTGGAAAAGGTAGATGGGGCAAGTTTAATGATAATCTATCCCGGGAGGAACGGAAAGCATTACGTGAACTTTCGGAGGCCCAAGAACTAGTTATAAAAAGAAGTGATATGAGAAAGAGGTATTCTGCCTCCTGGGTGATACCCAGACATATCAGAAACTCACTAGGGACCCCTTTCCTAGTTTGGTAGTGGATCTTAACTTCAAGCTAAAACAAGCAGGTGAAGTAGGTCTCCTTACCAAAAGGGAGCTAGAGTACCTTATGGTTGAAGAATATTATATTATGATTTTTTACATTATCCCTAGGGTACATAAATCCCTCAGTAATCCCCCAGGGCCCCCCAATAGTGTCCGCGCTCAAAAGTGTCCTGGAGAGAGTGGGCAAATACCTTGATAATCTTTTGAAAGACGTGGTGACAAAATTTCCATCGTACGTGAAGGACACTGGGGACGTCCTGGGTGGATTGCTGAAATTGACAAACAAATAAAAGGGACGTCCATGGGAGCACCATGGGCCCCGGCACATGCCTGCCTTCATTTGGGATTATGGGAGGAAGAGGTGGTCTATGGGGCACCTATGTACCTGGGCCATGTACACACGTGGCTCAGGTACATAAATGACACCTTGTAGCGCTAGTACTGTGCAAAAGGTAACCTCATTAGCTATACCTCTCACCTATTATTCTGTGTTACTCTTAAAAGTGTATATACATCCAAATATAACATATACAATTAGTCAAATGTATACAAAAATATTTGTGAATGACAAACTCAATGTGATTATCCCAAATCAAAGAGATGTAAATACAAATATTAATATTCTTTAAAAACAGAAAAAATGTGATGAAATAGTCCATAGAAAATAAAAAAAATCCTTCAATCCTAAATCTTTTTCATGTGCAAAGCTAATCAGTGTCCAAACGATTATAAAAAGCCTTCACCGCACCATCAGTGTCCGTGACCCCCTCGTTGGAGAACTCACCAGCTGCAGAGCCTAACACTCTCATGCTAAGCTAATAAAGCATTAGGCCGCGTACACACGGGCGGATTGTCTGCCCAACTTAGTCCGCCGAAACACATTTCAGCGGACAGTCCACTGGTGTGTGGGCTTCAGCGGACTTTTTCAGCGGACAGTCTGGCGGACTAAGTCTTTCGGAATGTTGAAAAGACTGTCCGTCGGACTCGCATTTCAGAGGACAATCCGGCCGTGTGAGTGCCAGTCCGCCATACTTTTGAAATGAGCGGACTTTTCCCGCCCGGAGAAAAGTCCGCTCATTTCGAGTGGGTATCCAGGTAGGCGGGGCCCGCGACGGAGACGTCGCTGGCCCCGCCGCCTAAAATGGACTTAAAGGGGAACCCCAACGCCAAAAAAAAAAATCGGCGTGGGGGTCCCCCCCAAGTCCACAACAGACCCTTGTCCGAGCACGCTACCCGGCCGGCCAGGAAAGGGGGGCGAGCGAGCGCCCCCCCTCCTGAGCCGTACCAGGCCGCGTGCCCTCAACATGGGGGGTGCCTTGGGGAAGGGGGGGGCCGCACGGCCCCCCCACCCCAAAGCACCTTGTCCCCATGTTGATGAGGACAAGGGCCTCTTCCCGACAACCCTGGCCGTTGGTTGTCGGGGTCTGCGGGCGGGGGGCTTATCGAAATCCGGGAGCCCCCCTTTAATAAGGGGGCCCCCGGATACCAGCCCCCCACCCTATGTGAATGAGTATGGGGTACAATGTACCCCTACCCATTCACCTGTGAAAAAATGTACAAAAAAAACACAACACAGGGTTAAAATATTTTATTGCACAGCTCCGGGGGTCTTCCGTCTTCGGGGGTCTTCTCGCCGGACTCCTCTGCTATCTTCTTGTAGCTCTTTTACTAGCGGAGAAGTCCGGCTTTCTTCCTCCCCGCCGGCCTCTTCTCCCGACTTCGAGGGTCTTGTCCCCCTCTTCGGTTCTTCTGCTGGGCCACCGCGCCTTCTTATAGCTCTTTTATAGGCGGTCTTCTGTCGCCGCCGTCGCCTTACGTTCTTCTTCTTCTTCTTCTCCAGGAGATGTTGCCTCGACGATCTCTCCGGCCGGAATGCCAGAGCCGCGCTGTGCGGCCACTTATATAGGGACAATGGGGCAGTGTCACATGGGTTGGTGTCACATGGTGACCCCGCCCCCTTACAATGTCATAGTCCCCATGTGACATCAACCCATGTGACCAGCCCATGTGACATATACCATGCGACACCGCCCCATTGTCACTATATAAGTGGTCGCGCAGTGCGTCCCTGGCATTCCGGCCGGAGAGATCGTCGAGGCAACATCTCCTGGAGAAGAAGAAGAAGAAGAACGGAAGGCGACGGCGGCGACAGAAGGCCGGGCCACCGCCTGTAAAAGAGCTATAAGAAGGCGCGGTGGCCCGGCAGAAGAACCGAAGAGGGGGACAAGACCCCCGAAGTCGGGAGAAGAGGCCGGCGGGGAGGAAGAAAGCCGGACTCCTCCGCTAGTAAAAGAGCTACAAGAAGATAGCGGAGGAGTCCGGCGAGAAGACCCCCGAAGACGGAAGACCCCCGGAGCTGTGCAATAAAATATTTTAACCCTGTGTTGTGTTTTTTTTGTACATTTTTTCACAGGTGAATGGGTAGGGGTACATTGTACCCCATACTCATTCACATAGGGTGGGGGGCTGGTATCCGGGGGCCCCCTTATTAAAGGGGGCTCCCGGATTCTGATAAGCCCCCCACCCGCAGACCCCGACAACCAACGGCCAGGGTTGTCGGGAAGAGGCCCTTGTCCTCATCAATATGGGGACAAGGTGCTTTGGGGTGGGGGGGCCACGCGGCCCCCCCTTCCCCAAGGCACCCCCCATGTTGAGGGCACGCGGCCTGGTACGGCTCAGGAGGGGGGGGCGCTCGCTCGCCCCCCTTTCCTGGCCGGCCGGGTAGCGTGCTCGGACAAGGGTCTGTTGTGGACTTGGGGGGGACCCCCACGCCGATTTTTTTCGGCGCTGGGGTTCCCCTTTAAGTCCATTCCAGGCGGCGGGGCCAGCGACGTCTCCTTCGCGGGCCCCGCTTACCTGGAGACGCGCTCGAAATGAGCGGACTTTCCTCCGCGTGTGTGGGCGAGTCCGTTCATTTCAAAAGTAGGGCGGATTGTATGGCGGACTTAGTCCACCGTATTAGTCCGCTCAAAAAGTGCCGTGTGTGGGCAAGTCCGTTCATTCGAAAGTATGACGGACTGTCTGTCGGATTGTCTGAAGGACTTAGTTGGCCAGACAATCCGCCACGTGTGTACGCGGCCTTAGATCTCTTGAAGGATGAAAGCAGATGCTCAACAACCAAATATATATTCTCCTTTAAAGCGGTAGTAAACCCGCAATTTTTTATTTATTTTTTTAAAACCTGCAAAGCAAAAGGCATAATGAGCTAGTATGCACCGCATACTAGCTCATTATGAAATACTTACCTTAGAACGAGGCCCCGACATCTGGCCCGATCCACGCCGAGGGAGCCGACATGCTCCCTCGGCGTCTCTTCCGGGTATCGCGGCTCCGGCGCTGTGAGTGGCTGGAGCCGCGATATCGTCACTCCCGCGCGCGGGAGATTTCAGTCCGGCCGGACGAGCGCTGCCGGATTTTCACGGAGAGAACCTCCTTGTGCGCATGCGCCGCTGCAGTCAGCGGCGCATACCGAGGGGAATATCTCCTAAACCGTACAGGTTTAGGAGATATTTTTTTTACCTACAGGTAAGCCTTATTATAGGCTTTCCTGTAGGTAAAAGTTAAAAATGTGGGTATACAACCACTTTAAGGCTTCAATAGAGCTATCTCTCAAAGAACCTCAAAAAGAAAAAGAGACCTCCCATAGTGCAACACTGTAAAAAATCTTTAATTTTAAAATTAAAATCCACTCGTTAAAGCGGGAGTCCGCCGGGACTCCGCGTTTTTTTTTTTTTTTAAAAGCCAGCAGCTACAAATACTGCAGCTGCTGACTTTTAAAATAGTGACACTTACCTGTCCAGCGCGCCCGCGATGTCGGCACCCGAAGCCGATCTCTAGATCGTCTCTCGGGTCCTGCCGCCGCCATCTTGGGTATGGGAATCAGGAAATGGAGCCTTTCGGCTTCATTTCCCGGTTCCCTACTGCGCATGCGCGAGTTGCGCTGCGCAATAAGGACGGTCCCCGCTGCCTCTGGGATCTGTGTGTTTCCCAGCAGGCAGCGGGGCACTTGCGGAAAGGGGCGGGCACTTGCGGAAAGGGGTGTAATCTACACCCCTTTCCGCAGAGAGCTATCCCGGAAGTGGGTGCAGATACCTGTACTATACAGGTATCTGCACCCCCCTCCCCCCTGAAATGTGCCAATTGTGGCGCCGGAGGGGGGGAGGGTTCCGATGAGCGGAAGATCCACTTTAGGGTGGACCTCCGCTTTAATGCACTCACATGAACATAATTGAAAGGAAGCACTTCAAAGATCACATCAAATCACTTCAATCCTCCACAACAGCACACTCTACTCCAAGGTATTGGTGGTCACAGAGGATACTAGTTAGGTTGGCAGCATAAATTCTGTCTCTCACCCTTCCTTCTGCTGTTTGGTACCTCACAGCGGAGCTTACAGTTTAAATCCAGCACCACATCCTTCTATTATTGTCCCTCGTGTTAAACACCTCCTTCTGCCTCAGTTGCAGTGCTCAGTGCATCAAAGATAGTTGCCAGATAGCCATGCCCCCGACATGTTTCGTCATAGGACTTAATCATGGGATTGGCTATCTGGCTCCCTATTCCGCCTTTTATTCTGATGGCAACCATCCCATAATAATGTTATGGATAACCACGCCTGCTCCAGCACAGGCTCCAATTAGAAGCCTGAGTACCCTGTCTGACCACTCAGCACATCATACGAACTGCCAGCGTCTGCGCAAACACTTTCACCGCACGTCTCCCTCCATTAGGTCTGCGGGACGCAGAGGAGCTCTCACCTGTTCGGCTGTCCCCCTTCCAGCACGTCACCGCTCAGCTGCGCATGCGCGGATATCCGCAATCTCCCATTCATAGATTCTAATACAAGTGTCAGCACTCATTATCTCCCAAGCACATCACACAGACCAACAGTGCCTGCGCCATCCCCTTCACCGCACATCCCCCTCCACAGGGTCAGTGGGACACGAAGGAGCTCCCACCCACTCAGCCGTCTCCCCACCAGCCCGTCACCGCTCGGCTGCGCATGCGCGGGTCTCCACAGTCTACCATTCATAGATGCTAGTAACACACTGTCCGCACTCACTATCATCCAAATGCATACCGTAGCTACATGAGAAATTAAACTCTACCTCCCCTGGAAGTAACTGCACAGATGGCTACATACCTTATAGGCATAACAGTCATAGAACTGGTGCACATTCACACATGCCTTCATGACTATAAAAACGCCTCTCAACGCACATGCATCAAAACATATGTGTCTACTGTAAGGGATCTTCCCGGGGTAGGGTGTGTTTGGACACAGTTCACAGCAGACTTGGAATTTATAAAGCAGATCTTGGCGTTTATTCGTGGTACAAACAGTCCAGCAAACAAAAATATACAGCAACACCGTGCTTTCTAAGTACAACAAAAATAAAAGACCTAGCCCGGCTGGGCGCTTACTAACAGGTTCTTCTCACCTATCTGACACTTACAAACACAGCGTCTTTCGCCTGGATATCGCAGGGTGAGTTTTAGCTCCAGCAGTGGCTGTGCTTGCAGCTTCCTTCAACACACAGACTGTTCATTCCCTGGCTGAGAGCAATCACCTGCAGGCCCAGCAGAGCCTTTACCTTCCCAGGCTAATTAGGATCAAAGCTCACCTGATCCAAAACCCAGAACTGGATCGGGGGGTGTGGAATGACAGGTCCCTCTACCAAACCTACCTGCCATTCCATATAAACCCAGGCCCGGCAAAATTAAATAACAACTCAGCAGCATATCGCTGCTGAGAAACTGATCCATCCTGGATTTACCATCTCACACTGTGTAGCAACCTAGGTGAGATGTACACCCCCTCGATCACTTCTCCAGTGACATGTCTACACTACTTACTCTGTTACTTGTGTGCAGGAGCCATCAGGCTTCTTACACTTGAAACCTACATATATGTAGTCTCAATGTTGTAGTGTCACACTATTAAAGCAAACTTCTGTGTCCCCATCTATATAAAAACAAGGCAAAGTATCAGTTTACATTAACCTATATTCCTAAAAATATAAAACCATAGTGGTGCACCTCTACACCTCAGGACTAAACTAAGCCCAATAATCAATAAAATTTAAATACAGTAAAATAAATTATAAATATGTGCGTGTATATATATATTTCTTGATCATACATCACGGGACACAGGAGCTTCATTACATAGTGGGTTATATAGGCACCTCTGGTGATTGGACACTGGTTGACCCTAATTAAAGAGAATTCCTCCCCTATATAACCCCTCCCATTTGGGAGGCACCTCAGTTTTTTCGCCAGTGTCTGGTCGATGGTCACGTAAAACTTAGCTCTATGCGGGTCCCGGCGAGGGCCGAAGGGCTACAACAAACCGGATCCATACCTCGGGCCGATATTTGACTCCCAAGATGGTATGGTACCCGGGCCTCGTTTGCCGAAGACACAAGGTTTTGCCTGTAAGTCCTCTCCATTGGAAGACTGGGCTCTGGGACAACCAGACTTGGGGTACTGTTTACTCAGGGCGCCGTAAGTTTCTGGCAGAGCTTTCTACATGGCCCAGGTGGGAGGATCTTTTCGTAAGAGCCCCAGTTATACCTGAAGGTTGGCTAACAATACCCGCCGTGATGGGTGAAGGCTGGAATTGGTCTGTTCTCAGCAATTCCTGCGGCAGGGAACAGGTAAGGGAAGTCATCCTATATATTTTAAATATATTAATGGATTTCTTCATTGTGAGTAGTTGTATGTCTTACCTGGTTTCCACCACTTGAGGGAGTAAGAGCAGCCTGATGCATACTTACATGCCTTTCTATACAACACGCTCAGTGAAAGCCTGGTTCTCCAGCTACTCACGTCTCCCTTACAGTTCCTGCCACAGTTAAAGGTAAAGAGGGGTCCCATGCAGTCCCACGTTGCTTCCTTTGGGTTCTCCTTCCCCCCCCCCCGGATTCCGCGGTCCTCGGGCGCGCTCCCAGCCTAATGGAGGAGGGGGGGTGTGGTTGCGAGCCGTGCACGTTAGTGTGCATGGCGCTATATCGCAGGTGCCAAGCGGCAGTTTTAAAAGCTCAGAGCGTCAGGGGACTGTAACTGGAGACACAGGAGCTGTGGGCTGTAAGCATCCGTGGGGATTGGATCCAGGCAAACCTTAAGACACCTACTCAGCATCAGGTTGTGCAGTTTAAGCATATATTGATTTATTGTGAGACTTTAAGCGCAACAGTGATTGCATTTGTACTAGTACCTCTGCTTTGTAGCTTAGTACTATGTCTCCTCGTAAGAGGATTTCAGGGGCAGGTAATAAAAGCACTGGCAAGTCACCGCCTAGGTCCAGGGGTTCCAAAAGTGCCTGTAAATTACCATCCCCCTCTGCAAGACTGGAGCCAGCCTCTCATAACGAGTCAGTGCACCTGTCAGGTTTTGCAGCCTCTCCTAATGTCGCAGCCCCGGTTTATATCACTGAGGACTCCCTTAGGGCTACATTGGAGGGTTTTGAAGGGAGGATCATGAATTTTATTTCTGCTTCCCTAAAAGATAGCAGGAAAAGGGGTAGATCCCCTCCCTCTGCTGAAATCCCTCTCTCAGATAGTTGTTCTGAAAATGAGGAGGGATCCCTATCTTTGGATAAGGGATCATGAGCAGTCGGATAAGTCAGAGGTAGAGGAGATAGTCCCCTCCTCCCAGGCACTCAGAAAGCAGGTGCAGTATTATACTGAATTGGTGCGTACCACATTCAGAATGCCTGCTGCTGAAGTCGCTACATCCTCTGTCTCTTCCCTGGGAGTCAGGAAAGCCCCACAGACTGCTTGTTCCTTCCCAATTCATCCTTTAACGGATAAATTGATGTATGAGGATTGGGGACATCCCAATAAACTGTTTACTCCTCCCAAAAGGTTTTCTATGCATTATCCTGTGGAGGAAAGTTTCACCAAGGAATGGGGGGTCCCATCTGTCGATGCGGCGGTTTCTTGTGTGAATAAAAACCTAACTTGTCCTTTGGATAATGCGCAGGTATTTAAGGATCCAGCTGACAAAAGGCTGGAAACCTTATTAAAAGCCTCCTTTTCCATGGCTGGCGCTGTGGTGCAACCTACAGTCGCAGCCGTGGGGTTGTGTCAGTTCCTCAAGGAACAGGTTAAACAGATGTTTGAACTCCTTCCCAGTGAGGAAGTAGAGAATTATGCAGAATTGCCTCACATCTTGTGTTTCATAATTGATGCGATTTTGGATTCTGTCCAACAAGCATCACGTTTGTCCCTCATGTTGGTTCACATGCGAAGGACCCTATGGCTAAAGAATTGGGCTGCTGAGATGTCATGCAAAAAGCATTTGACTGGGTTCCCGTTTAAAGGGGAGCGTTTGTTTGGGGAAGAACCAGATAGATTCGCCCAAAATATTTCAGGAGGTAAGTCTACTCTCCTTCCAGTCAAAAAGAGAAAACGTCCTTCATTCAGGCGTGCTCTCTCTCCGGAAGCATCAAGCTCTAAACAGTGGCGACGGCCTTCCCAGCCCTCCTCTGCTAGAAAGCCTCAGGGCCGAGCCCAGGGACAGAAAAAGACTTGGGGGCAAAAGCCTGCCAAGCAGACCCCCAAGACCTCCTTGTGAAGGGGCGCCCCCGCTCGGCAGAGTGGGGGGAAGGCTCTTGCAGTTTGCAGGCGCCTGGCGGGAAGAGATTCAGGACAAGTGGGTGATCTCTTCGGTATCTCTGGGCTACAGGCTAGAGTTTCAGGAGATTCCACCTTATCGTTTCCTAGGGTCAAGGATCCCCAAGGATCCAGTAAAGCAGAAACCGCTATTCCTGGCCTTAGATCAGTTACTATCCCAGGGTGTGATAGTAGAAGTGAGCCCGAAAGAGCAGGGTTCAGGTTTTATTCAAATCTCTTCACCGTTCCAAAGCCAAACGGAAGTGTCAGACCTATCCTGGATCTGAGAGACCTAAACCGGTTTTTACAGATCCAGACCTTCCGGATGCAGTCAATTCATGGCATCAATAGATATCAAAGACGCATATCTCCATGTGCCAATATTTCCCGCACACCAGAAGTTTCTAAGGTTCGCTGTAGAGCGGCGCCATTTTCAATTTGTGGCCTTGCCGTTCGGGCTGGCTACGGCCCCTCGAGTCTTCACGAAGATTCTGGACCCTCTCTTAGCAATCTTAAGAGTTCAGGGCATAGCCGTCAGGGCTTACCTAGACGACTTGCTTCTCGTAGAGAGAACTGCAGCGTGCTTAAGTCGCAGCGTCATCAAGACGCTAGAACATCTAGAGCGCCTAGGTTGGATTATAAACCTAGAAAAGTCATCCTTGCAACCAACCACCAGGTTGGATTACCTGGGTCTGATTATCGACACCGCTCAGGGCAGGGTGTTTCTTCCAAGGCCAAAGGCCTTGGCCATTGGAGATCTTGTACGCCTGATCCTGGGCAGAAGATCTTCCTCCATTCGGTTATGTATGAGACTATTGGGAAAAATGGTCGCCTCATTCGAGGCCGTCCCATTCGCACAGTTCCACTCAAGGCCTCTGCAAAGATGCATCCTTGCGGTTTGGAACAGGAAGCCCCAATCCCTGGATCTTCCTATGTGTTTATCCCCCGGGACACGCAAAAATCTTGTCTGGTGGTACAAACCAGGAATTTGCTGAAAGGCAAAACTTTTCTTCCCCTCTCATGGAAGATTGTCACAACGGATGCCAGCCTGACAGGCTGGGGAGCCGTATTAGAGGGAACGTACTCGCAGGGGAAATGGTCTGCGACCGAAAGTCTGCTGCCCATAAATATCTTGGAGATTCGGGCAGTTTACATGGCACTCATAGAGTGGTCCTACAGACTGCGAGGTTTCCCAGTTCGGATTCAGTCCGACAATGCCACCGCAGTGGCTTACATTAATCACCAGGGCGGTACCAGAAGTCTGGTGGCCCAAAAGGAGGTGAATCGCATACTTGTCTGGGCAGAAGAGCATGTTCCGTTTTTTTCTGCAGTCTTCATCCCAGGAGTGGAGAATTGGCAGGCGGATTTTCTCAGCCGCCAGCAGTTATGCCCAGGAGAATGGGCTCTGCACCCCGACGTGTTTCAGAACATATGTCACAAGTGGGGCACTCCAGACGTGGATCTGTTTGCGTCCAGATTCAACAGGAAACTGGACAGGTTTGTGTCAAGGACAAGAAATGCGCTTGCCCAGGGGTCAGATGCTCTGACGGTTTCCTGGGATCAGTACAATCTGATCTATGCCTTCCCCCCGAGCCCGCGGCTATCGCGGTTCCTGGGATGGGTCAAGAGGGAGTCGAAGTCGGTCCTTTTAGTGGCCTCAGCTTGGCCCAGGCGACCATGGTTTGCAGAAATCATGAAGTTGGCAGTGGGCAGGCCATGGACCCTCCCTCTCCGGCCAGATCTGCTCTCACAGGGTCCAATCTACCATCCTGCTTTACGCAGTCTGAATTTGACGGTCTGGCTGCTGAGACCCACATTCTGAGAGACCGTGGCCTTTCGGGGCCAGTCCTTTCCACTCTGGTCAATGCCAGAAAGCCGGCCTCCAGACGTATCTATTACAAGATCTGGAGGGCATATGTTTCCTGGTGTGAACTCAGGAGATGGCATCCTAGAAAGTATGTCATTAGCAGAATCTTGGCCTTTCTCCAGTCAGGCCTAGAAATGAATTTGGCCATAAGCACCATCAAGGTGCAGATTTCGGCCCTGTCGGTATTTTTTCAAAGACCTCTTGCATCACATTCCCTAGTACGGGCTTTTATCCAAGGAGCTATGCGGATAAAACCGCCAGTTAAACCTCCGGTATGCCCATGGGATCTGAATTTGGTTCTCTCGGCCTTAGAGGCCCAACCATTTGAACCTTTGCAGCTGGCTTCTTTAGCTCTCTTGACTAAAAAGCTGGTCTTCTTAGTAGCCATATCCACGGCTAGAAGAGTATCAGAATTGGCAGCTCTTTCCTGTAAAGAGCCCTATTTAATTATCCATAAGGACCGGGTGGTTATGCGTCCCAACGGGTCCTTTCTACCTAAGGTGGTTTCGGGTTTCCATCTGAATCAGGATATAATCCTACCATCCTTTTTTCCAAATCCTCAGTCCATAGAGGAAGAGTCTTTACACACTTTAGATGTGGTTAGAGCAATCAGTCTTTATCTTCAGGCAACTACTCAGATAAGAAAGACTGACTGTTTATTTATTCTGCCAGAAGGCCCTAGAAGGGGTCAGGCAGCGTCAAAGTCCACTCTCTCAAGGTGGATCAGACAGGTTATTTCTCAGGCCTATAGCTTAAAGGGGAAGATTCCTCCTTTTCAGGTGAAAGCGCACTCTACTAGGGCTGTCAGTGCTTCTTGGGCAGTGCATCACCAGGCCTCCCTGGCTCAGATCTGTAAGGCTGCGACTTGGTCATCAGTCCACACATTCACCAGATTCTATCAGGTGGAGGTCAGAGGGCAAGAGGAAATCGCCTTCGGGCGCAGTGTACTGCAGGCTGCAGTTTAGGTCCTCAGGTCCCTGGCGGTCTATGTTTACGATCTGTGTCTCCCTCCCCTCAACCGGAGCATTGCTATGGGACATCCCACTATGTAATGAAGCTCCTGTGTCCCGTGATGTATGATCAAGAAAATGGGATTTTTATATACAGCTTACCTGTAAAATCCTTTTCTTGAGAGTACATCACGGGACACAGGGCTCCCGCCCCTCTTGGGTTTTACGTGGTTTCTTATTGCTTTGCTACAAAACTGAGGTGCCTCCCAAATGGGAGGGGTTATATAGGGGAGGAATTCTCTTTAATTAGGGTCAACCAGTGTCCAATCACCAGAGGTGCCTATATAACCCACTATGTAATGAAGCTCCTGTGTCCCGTGATGTACTCTCAAGAAAAGGATTTTACAGGTAAGCTGTATATAAAAATCCCATTATATATGCATAAATGCACTCCTACACGCGCCCCAATACACTCTTATGTATGTGTGTACACTCATACACATACCTCCACACACATACATAAAAAGTTTTTATATATAATTTTGTTAACAGCAAACTAATCAAGTTGATTCATTTTGGCACAGATGGGGGGAGGGACTCCGAGGGGGCGAGGATCAGGGACATACAATGGTCAAAGAAATGGACCCCCCAACAAAATGGTCCAGCTATAAGAGACGGAGGGGATGCCGTGCAGGAAGGCGTAAACAGTCTAAACAATCCAAGCAAGAGAATGAGGGACAATTAAATGATGGCATTTTTAATCTGAGTGGGGCTCAATTAAACACTAATGAGCTGAATATCTTAAATATGGGTCTTAAATGTGCCCCGAGAAATGAATAAATTTGAGGTATATATGGACATCCATAGGTATATACGCACTTTGAACATCAAAAAGTATTTTTTGATGCATCCCATTAAGGTACAACCAACAGATAGAAAAGGGGTCACTCAGAGTGATAGTGGATTGAGGAATCGATCCCTATTTAACCCCCAGATTGCGAGTAATCACTTTGTAGAGGTATTCAAAAACCTAGTATTGAATGATCTAGAAGAACTGCCCCTTAAGAAAGGTGTCAATGCAAGACACTTTAAAGATGGGATTGAGTCCCTAGAGCAGTGATGGCAAACCTTGGCACCCCAGATGTTTTGGAACTACATTTCCCATGATCCTCAACTACGCTGCAGAGTGTATGAGCATCATGGGAAATGTAGTTCCAAAACATCTGGGGTGCCGAGGTTCGCCATCACTGCCCTAGAGGATAAAAAAGAAATTAGTATACGCCCAGCTGATAAGGGGGGTGGGGTCGTTATTCTGGACAGGTCCCTTTATGATAACCAGATAAAGGAGCTACTAAGTGATACCACCACATACAAAAAACTAGACTCAGACCCTACGGATGAGTATAAAAGTCAGTTGGAGGCTTTAATTGAATGGGGTTATGGAAAGGGTGTTTTGAACACTAAAGAAGCCAAATATTTAGTTCCTAGTGCCTGTAGGATACCAGTGATTTATACCCTACCTAAGATTCACAAGGACGTGGTGGCTCCCCCTCCACGTCCAATTGTGAACGGGATAGGATCAGTGACGTCTAGATTAGGCGAATATCTGGACAAATCCCTCCAACCTAGTGTAAGAAACACAAGAGCGTATTTGAGGGACACTACGGACCTTTTAAGAGCATTGGGTGAGGTATCTGTGCCCCCAATGGCCGAGGCATATCTGGTGACAGCTGATGTGGCAAGCCTATATACTATCATCCAACATCAGGATGCCCAACTGGCCCTTAATTGGGCTATGAGTAGGAGAGATGATGTTTCCCATGCCCGTAAGGTATTTGTGGGCCATGCTTTGGAGTTTTGCATGGCCCACAACTACTTCTGGTATGGTGGGATGTTTTATTCCCAATGTGTTGGCGTGGCAATGGGGGCTAAGTATGCTCCGAGCCTCGCCAACCTATTCATGGCTGAGTGGGAGGATAGGTTTGTCTTTGTGAATAACCCTTGTACAGGACGCCGTGGCTGGGTCCTGGAAGGACGCTATATTTCCCCTCTGTTTGGGTTGTGGTCTTTTTAAATGAATAAAATTGATTAACCCACCTGTTAAGGGAGTGCCTTTAAAAAACAAGACAGGAAGTGGTAGATGGGTGTGGAGGAGTGGAGAACACATGGTGGATGGTGTTTGGTGTTGGTTTGGGTTGCAACAACTGAAGTGGACAGCAGTGTCCTGTTTGGAAGGCTCCTGGCAGGGGAAGCTACCTGCCATCAAGACCAAGCTCTGTTTCTGATAAAGACAGCTGTTCTGGACTTTGCAAGTCGGTGAGACTACAGACCTTTTTCCTTTTGTTTTTTGGCTGCTGTAAGCTATTTAAGTTTAATAAACCCTTTGTTGTGTGCAAAGCCTGTGTCCTGCGATCTACCTGGTCCCCCGAACATTACACCCTCAACAGCTAATCTTTTACTGAAGATTCATAGATGACCTGTTCTTTATTTGGGTTGGGACTGAACAGTCAGCTAGGGAGTTTATGGAGAGATTGAATTCCAATTCTAAAAATATCAGATTGGACTTCAATATTAGCCCCACGATTGTAGATTTTTTGGACCTTACCATAGAAAGGAAGGGCAGCCAGTTGAAGACAACTGTATTTTTCAAGACCACGGACCGCAATATTTATCTGTCCACGAGTAGTGGGCATCACCCTTCCTGGATTAGGAATATTCCGAAAGGGCAATTTTTAAGGGTCTGCCGTAATTGCACTACTGATGAGGACTTTGCCATTCAATCTAAGGTCTTGAGAAATAGGTTCATGCAGAAGGGCTACGAGGGGACTTGCTTGGATATCACTATTGGGGAGGTTGCCAATATTCCCAGGGAGACGTGCCTTCAGGGACGCACTAAGGGGATGGATGGGACACAACATCAGTTTAAATTTTTGTCAGGATACCACTACCAATATAAGGAGATTGAACAGATCTTTGCTAAACATTTGCATATTTTAGGGAGAGATAAATATTTGGGACCGACATTACCTAGTCGTCCCAAATTTATCTATAGAAGGGCACCTAATATTGGGGACAAGATTGTTAAAAAGATAATTGACCCCCCGTTGAGACAGACCATTTCCGGAGAATTGAAAGGGTTCTACGCGTGCAGAAGATGCATTTGTTGTAGAACTGTTTGACGGCTAAATAGGGGCGTTACCTTAGTAACTAATGGAGTGGGAGAAATCTTCAATATAAATGAATTTATGACATGTAACATGTTGTATGTGGTATATCTATTATGGTGTCCCTGCAATATATTTTATGTGGGTCGCACTAAGAGGTTATTGAGGATACGGATCTCTGAACATCTGGCCAATATCCGGAAGGGTTACCAGTATCATAGTGTATCAATGCATTTTAAGGAATGTCATCAACAAGACCCTAGCCTCCTACAGTTTTGTGGTATAGATTATGTTCATCCCTCTTGGAGGGGTTCAAATCGGGTGAGGGATCTATCCCAGAGGGAAACGAAATGGATTTTTTTGATGAGAAGTCTGGCACCGAGGGGAATGAACATCGAATTGGATGTTAATTGCTTTATTAATAATTCTTGACATTTGAATAATTGTATAATTAGGGGGGGTAGGGGGTGGAATAATGGTGTTTGGTCTACATTAGGAGTGTCCCTATTGGATTTTCCCATACACTTTGAGGGTGATTGATGAAAATTAGTGACCCGGGGGGAGGAAGATGATCATTTAGGTTAGCTATAAAGTGGGGGGAATTATAATATCTGTTTATAATATCTGTTCATCTGTGCCAAAATGAATCAACTTGATTAGTTTGCTGTTAAAAAGTTTTTATATTTTGTTATGTATGTGTGTGGAGGTATGTGTATGCGTGTACACACATACATAAGAGTGTATTGGAGTGCATTTATGTATATATATATATATATATATATATATATATATATATATATATATATATATATATATATATATATATATTTCTTGATCATACATCACGGGACACAGGAGCTTCATTACATAGTGGGTTATATAGGCACCTCTGGTGATTGGACACTGGTTGACCCTAATTAAGGAGAATTCCTCCCCTATATAACCCCTCCCATCCGGGAGGCACCTCAGTTTTTTCGCCAGTGTCTGGTCGATGGTCACGTAAAACTTAGCTCTATGCGGGTCCCGGCGAGGGCCGAAGGGCTACAACAAACCGGATCCATACCTCGGGCCGATATTTGACTCCCAAGATGGTATGGTACCCGGGCCTCGTCTGCCGAAGACACGAGGTTTTGCCTGTAAGTCCTCTCCATTGGAAGACTGGACTCTGGGACAACCAGACTTGGGGTACTGTTGACTCAGGGCGCCCGTAAGTTTCTGGCAGAGTTTTTTACAAGGCCCAGGTAGGAGGATCTTTTCGTAAGAACCCCAGATACGCCTGAAGGTTGGCTAACAATACCCGCCGTGATGGGTGAAGGCTGGAATTGGTCTGAACACAGCAATTCCTGCGGCGGGGAACAGGTATGGGAAGTCATCCTATATATTTAATATATGAATGGATTTCTTCATTGTGAGTAGTTGTATGTCTTACCTGGTTTCCACCACTTGAGGGAGTAAGAGCAGCCTGATGCATACTTACATGCCTTTCAAACAAACACGCTCAGTGAAATGCCTGGTCCTCCCAGCTACTCACGTCTCCTTGCAGTCCCTGCCACAATAAAGGTAAAAAAGGGGTCCCACGCAGATCAGGGGGTCCCATGTCACTCCTTTTGGGTTCTCCTCCCCCCCCCCGGATCCCGCGGTCCTCGTGCACGCGCGCGGGCGCGTGCACGCGCGCCGGACGTGCTCCCGGCCTAATGGGGAAGGGGGGGGTGTGGTTGCCAGCTGTGCACAATCAGGTGCTCTATGCTGCAATGCAGGCGCCAAAACGGCCGATTTAAAAGCCCAGAGCATCAGGGGACTGTAAGGTGAGACACAGGAGCTGTGGGCTGTAAGCATCCGTGGGATTGGATCCAGGCGAACCCTAAGACACCTACTCGGCATCATATTGTGCAGTTAAGCTAATATTGATTTATTGTGAGACTTTAAGCACAAACAAGTGATTGCATTTTACATTAGTAACGCTTTGTAGCTCAGTACTATGTCTCCTCGTAAGAGGGTTTCAGGGGCAGGTAACAAAAGCACTGGCAAATCACCGCCTAGGTCCAGGGGTTCCAAAAGTGCATGCAGATTACCATCCCCCTCTGCAAGAGTGGAGCCTGCATCTCAAGATGAGTCAGTGCCCCTTTCAGGCTTTGCAGCCTCTCCTAATGTCGCAGCCCCGGTCTATGTCACTGAGGACTCCCTTAGGGCTACATTGGAGAGTTTTGAAGGGAGGATAATGAATTTTATTTCTGCTTCCCTAAAAGATAGCAGAAAAAGGGGTAGATCCCCTCCCTCTGCTGAAATCCCTCTCTCAGACAGTTGCTCTGAAAATGAGGAGAGATCCCTATCTTTAGAAAGGGATCATGAGCAGTCGGATCAGTCAGAGGATGAGGAGTTAGTCCCCTCCTCCCAGGCACTCAGAAAGCAGGTGCAGTATTACACTGAATTGGTGCGTACCACATTTAGAATGCCGCCTGCTGAAGTCGCTACATCCTCTGTCTCTTCCCTGGGAGTCAGGAAAGCCCCACAGACTGCTTGTTCCTTCCCAATTCATCCTTTAATGGCTGACTTGATGTATGAGGACTGGGGACATCCCGATAAACTGTTTACTCCTCCCAAGAGGTTTTCTATGAATTATCCCGTGGAGGAAAGTTTCACCAAGAAATGGGGGGCCCCGTCTGTTGATGCGGCTATCTCTTGTGTGAATAAAAACCTGACTTGTCCTTTGGATAATGCACAGGTATTTAAGGATCCAGCTGACAAAAGGCTGGAAACCTTGTTAAAAGCCTCCTTTTCCATGGCCGGCGCTGTGGTGCAACCTACAGTCGCAGCCGTGGGGTTGTGTCAGTTCCTTAAGGAACAGGTCAAACAAATGTTTGAACTCCTCCCCAGCGAGGAAGTAGTGAAATATGCAGAGATGCCTCACATCTTATGTTTCATAATTGATGCGATTTTGGATTCTGTCCAACAAGCATCACGTTTGTCCCTCATGTTGGTACACATGCGTAGGGCTCTATGGCTAAAGAATTGGGCCGCTGAGATGTCATGCAAGAAGCATTTGGCTGGGTTCCCATTTAAAGGGGAACGTTTGTTTGGAGAAGAACAAGATAAATTCGTCCAAAATATCTCAGGAGGTAAATCTACACTCCTTCCAGTCAAGAAGAGTAAGCGTTCCTCATTCAGGCGTACTCTTTCTCCCGAAGCGTCAAGCTCTAAACAGTGGCGACGGCCTTCCCAGCCCTCCGCTGCTAGAAAGCCTCAGGGCCGAGCCCAGGGACAGAAGAGGACTTGGGGGCGGAAGCCTGCCAAGCAAACCTCCAAGACCTCCTTGTGAAGGGGCACCCCCGCTCGACCGAGTGGGGGGGAAGGCTCCTGCGGTTTGCAGGCGCCTGGCGGGAGGAGATTCAGGACAAATGGGTGATCTCTTCGGTATCTCTGGGCTACAGGCTAGAATTTCAGAAGATTCCACCCTCTCGTTTTCTAAGGTCAAGGATCCCCAGGGATCCGATAGAGCGGAAACCGCTACTCCTGGCCTTAGATCAGTTACTATCCCAAGGAGTGATAGTAGAGGTGAGCCCGAAAGATCAGGGTTCAGGGTTTTATTCGAATCTCTTCACCGTTCCAAAACCAAACGGAAGTGTCAGACCTATCTTGGATCTGAGAGACTTAAACCGGTTTCTACACATCCAGACCTTCCGGATGCAGTCTATACGCACTGTGGTTTCCTCCCTGCAGGGAGGAGAATTCATGGCATCAATAGATATCAGAGATGCATATCTCCATGTGCCAATATTTCCCGCACACCAGAAGTTTCTAAGATTCGCGGTAGAGCAGCGCCACTTTCAATTTGTGGCCCTGCCATTCGGCCTAGCTACGGCCCCCCGAGTCTTCACGAAGATTCTAGACCCTCTCTTAGCAACTTTAAGAGTTCAGGGCATAGCCGTCATGGCTTACCTAGACGACTTGCTTCTCGTAGAGAGAACTATAACGAGCCTAAGTCGCAGCGTCACCAGAACGCTAGAACATCTGGGCCGCCTAGGTTGGATTATAAACCTAGAAAAGTCGTCTCTGCAACCGACCACCAGGTTGGATTACCTGGGTCTCATTATCGACACCGCTCAGGGCAGGGTGTTCCTTCCAAGGCCAAAGGCCTTGGCCATTGGAGATCTGGTGCGCCTAGTTCTGGGCAGAAGATCTCCCTCTATTCGCCTATGTATGAGACTGTTGGGAAAGATGGTCGCCTCATTCGAGGCTGTCCCATTTGCCCAGTTCCACTCAAGGCCCCTGCAAAAATGCATCCTTGCGATTTGGAACAGGAAGCCCCAATTTCTGTATCTTCCTATGCGTTTATCCCCCCGGGCACGCAAGAGTCTTGTTTGGTGGTTACAAACCAGAAATTTGCTAAAAGGCAAAACCTTTCTTCCCCTCTCATGGAAGATTGTCACAACGGATGCCAGCCTGACAGGCTGGGGAGCCGTATTAGAGGGAACATGCTCGCAGGGAAAATGGTCTGCGACCGAAAGTCTGTTGCCCATAAATATCCTAGAGATTCGGGCAGTTTACATGGCACTCAGAGAGTGGTCTCACAGACTGCGAGGCTTCCCGGTGCGGATTCAGTCCGACAATGCCACCGCGGTGGCTTATATCAATCACCAGGGCGGTACCAGAAGTCTGGTGGCCCAAAACGAGGTGAATCGCATACTTGTCTGGGCAGAAGAGCATGTTCCGTGCCTCTCTGCAGTCTTCATCCCAGGAGTGGAGAATTGGCAGGCGGATTATCTCAGCCGCCAGCAGTTGTGCCCAGGAGAATGGGCTCTGCACCCCGATGTGTTTCGAGACATATGTTACAGGTGGGGCACTCCAGACGTGGATCTGTTTGCGTCCAGATTCAACAGGAAACTGGACAACTTTGTGTCAAGGACAAGAGATGCACTTGCTCAGGGGTCAGATGCTCTGACGGTTCCCTGGAGTCAGTACAACCTGATCTATGCCTTCCCCCCGAACCCGCTACTGTCACGGTTCCTGGGAAGGGTCAAGAGGGAGGCGAAGTCGGTCCTTCTAGTGGCCCCGGCTTGGCCCAGGCGACCATGGTTCGCAGAAATCATGAAGCTAGCAGTGGGCAGGCCATGGACCCTCCCTCTCCGGCCAGATCTGCTCTCGCAGGGCCCAATTTACCATCCTGCTTTACGCAGTCTGAATTTGACGGTCTGGCTGCTGAGACCCACATTTTAAAAGGCCGTGGTCTTTCGGGGCCAGTCCTTTCCACTCTGGTCAATGCCAGAAAGCCGGCCTCCAGGCGTATTTATTACAAAATCTGGAGGGCATATGTTTCCTGGTGTGAACCCAGGAGATGGCATCCCAGAAGGTATGTCATTAACAGAATCTTGGCCTTTCTCCAATCAGGCCTTGAATTGAATTTGGCCATAAGCACCATCAAGGTGCAGATTTCGGCCCTGTCGGTCTTTTTTCAAAGACCGCTTGCATCACATTCCCTGGTACGGGCCTTTATCCAGGGGGCTATGCGGATGAGACCGCCAGTCAGACCTCCGGTATGCCCATGGGATCTGAATTTGGTTCTCTCGGCCTTAGTAGCCCAACCATTTGAACCTTTGCATCTTGCTTCGTTAGTCCTCTTGACAAAGAAGCTAGTCTTCCTAGTAGCCATATCCACGGCTAGAAGGGTATCAGAATTGGCAGCTCTTTCTTGTAAAGAGCCCTATTTAATTATCCATAAGGACCGGGTGGTTATGCGTCCCAACAGGTCCTTTCTACCTAAGGTGGTTTCAGGTTTTCATCTGAATCAAGATATAATCCTACCATCCTTTTTTCCAAATCCTCAGTCCATAGAGGAAGAGTCCTTACACACTTTAGATGTGGTTAGAGCAATCAGTCTTTATCTTCAAGCAACTGCTCAGATAAGAAAAACTGACTGCTTATTTATTCTGCCAGAAGGCCTTAGAAGGGGTCAGGCAGCGTCAAAGTCCACTCTCTCGAGATGGATCAGACAGGTTATTTCTCAGGCCTATAGCTTAAAGGGGAAGATTCCTCCTTTTCAGGTGAAAGCGCACTCTACTAGGGCTGTCAGTGCTTCTTGGGCAGTGCATCACCAGGCCTCCCTGGCTCAGATCTGTAAGGCTGCGACTTGGTCATCAATCCACACATTCACCAGATTCTATCAGGTGGATGTCAGAGGGCAAGAGGATATCGCCTTCGGGCGCAGTGTACTGCAGGCTGCAGTTTGGGTCCTCAGGTCCCTGGCGGTCTATGCTTATGATCTGTGTCTCCCTCCCCTCAACCTGAGCATTGCTTTGGGACATCCCACTATGTAATGAAGCTCCTGTGTCCCGTGATGTATGATCAAGAAAATGGGATTTTTATATACAGCTTACCTGTAAAATCCTTTTCTTGAGAGTACATCACGGGACACAGGGCTCCCGCCCCTCTTGGGTTTTACGTGGTTCTTATTGCTTTGCTACAAAACTGAGGTGCCTCCCGGATGGGAGGGGTTATATAGGGGAGGAATTCTCCTTAATTAGGGTCAACCAGTGTCCAATCACCAGAGGTGCCTATATAACCCACTATGTAATGAAGCTCCTGTGTCCCGTGATGTACTCTCAAGAAAAGGATTTTACAGGTAAGCTGTATATAAAAATCCCATTATATATATATATATATATATATATATATATACATACTGTAATGTTCGGGGGACCAGGTAGACCGCAGGACACAGGCTTTTCATACAACAAAGGGTTTATTAACTTAAATAGCTTTACAGCAGCCAAAAAACAAAAGGAAAAAGATTTGTAGTCTCACCGACTTGCAAAGTCCAGAACAGCTGTCCTTATCAGAAACAGAGCTTGGTCTTGATGGCAGGTAGCTTCTCCTGCCAGGAGCCTTCCAAACAGGACACTGCTGTCCATTTCATTTGCTGCAACCCAAAACAAACGCCAAACACCATCCACCATGTGTTCTCCACTCCTCCACACCCATCTACAACTTCCTGTCTTGCCTTTTAAAGACACTTCCTCTAACAGGTGGGTTAATCAATTTTCATTCCCTAAAGAGAGCACAACCCAAACAGAGGGGAAATATAGCGTCCTTCCAAGACCCAGCCACGGCGTCCATTACATATCCCCCCCCTGTGCCCCAACGCCAAGGAGGTGGAGGCAACAGTGGAGCTCAAACAATGGACTCGGGAGAGGGCATCTGCGTTTTGATGCAGTCTCCCGGGCCTATGCTCCACTACAAACTTAAATTCCTGGAGTGCCAGGAACCACCGGGTAACCCTGGCATTAGTCCCTTTTCCCTGTCTCAGCCATGTTAAAGGGGCATGGTCAGAAATCAACCTAAACTTCCTCCCCAAAAGGTAATATCTGAGGGATTCCAGAGCCCACTTAATGGCCAGACACTCTCGTTCAATTATGGCATAGTTTTTCTCCGCTGGTGTTAACTTCCTGCTGAGGAAGACTATCGGGTGTTCCTCGCCATGAATAACCTGTGACAACACCGCTCCCAATCCTACATCGGAAGCATCAGTCTGGACCATAAATTCTTTTGAAAAATTGGGTGCTACAAGGACAGGGTGTTGGCACAGCGCCGACTTGAGCTCCAAAAAAGCCTTCTCAGCGTCTGCATTCCACTCCACCATGACCGATTTCCGACCCTTAGTCAGATCGGTCAACGGAGCCGCCAACGTGGCAAAGTTGGGTACAAACCTCCTGTAGTATCCCACCATGCCCAGGAATGCACGTACCTGCTTTTTTGTGAGGGGGCGGGGCCAATTCTGTATAGCCTCTATCTTGTTGACCTGAGGTTTCACTACCCCTCTACCCACGATATAACCCAGGTATTTCACCTCCTCCATTCCCAAAGCACATTTTTCAGGGTTTATTGTAAACCCCTCCTTCCAAAGAGAGTCCAGCACTGCCTGCACTTTGGGCAAATGTGATTCCCAGTCTTTGCTAAAAATGACTATATCGTCCAAGTATACTGAGGCATACTTCCGGTGAGGTCGTAAAATCCTATCCATTGCTCTCTGGAAAGTGGCTGGAGCAGTTTGCAATCCAAAAGGCATCCTTTTGTACTGAAAACTCCCCTCTGGGGTAGAAAAAGCAGTTTTCTCTCTAGCAGCCTTAGTCAACGGTATTTGCCAATACCCCTTGGTAAGGTCTAACGTAGTGATATACCTGGCTGGACCTAGTCTCTCGATAAGCTCATCTACCCGGGGCATAGGGTAGGCATCAAACTGGGAAACTTCATTAAGTTTCCGGAAATCATTGCAGAATCGCAGAGTCCCGTTGGGCTTCGGTACCAACACAATCGGGCTCGACCATTCACTCTGCGATTCCTCAATAATCCCTAGGTCTAACATCTTTTTTACTTCCTCTGAAACGGCCTTCCTTTGAGCCTCTGGGATGCGGTAGGGCCGGACAAAAACTTTGACTCCTGGTTCTGTGACAATATCATGCTCTACGACACTAGTGAGCCCGGGCAAGTCTGAAAATTTTTCTTTATTTCTCTGCAAGAACTCCTTTGCCTGCTGACTTTGGGTTTTAGACAGGGTATTTGCTATTTGGACACTCTCCACCCCAACCCGAGGCTCAAGTTTTGTACTAGCCAGGGAGGTCGCTGGTTCCCTGTCTGTCCAGGGCTTTAACAAGTTTACATGATATATCTGGAAGGGTTTCCTCTTGCCTGGTTGGTGGACTCTATAATTTACCTCTCCCATTTTTTCTACAACCTCGAAAGGGCCTTGCCATCTGGCCAAGAATTTACTTTCCACAGTGGGAATCAACACTGCTACTCGATCCCCCACTTGAAAGTTCCTAATTTTGGCTGCCCTATTATAGACCTGTCGTTGAGCCTCCTGGGCTTTTTGTAAGTGTTCCTTAACTAGCGGCATCACAGTTCGGATCCTCTCCTGCATTTGAGAGACATATTCAAGAACACTTTTATGCTGGATTGGTTCACTTTCCCATTCTTCTTTAACAAAGTCCAGTAGTCCGCGAGGTCTCCGCCCATATACCAATTCAAAGGGCGAAAACCCAGTGGAGGCCTGGGGCACTTCTCGGATAGCGAACAGGAGAGCTGGTAACAGGCAGTCCCAGTCTTTCCCATCCCTTTGTACCACTCTCTTGAGCATAGACTTAAGGGTCTTATTAAAACGTTCTACCAATCCATCTGTTTGGGGATGGTAGACCGATGTGCGCAGCTGTTTAATCCGGAACAGTTTGCATACATCAGCCATAACCTTCGACATAAACGGGGTGCCCTGGTCTGTGAGTATTTCCTTGGGAAAACCTGTCCGTGTAAACAACTGGAATAACTCTCGTGCAATAGCCTTAGAGGAGGTATTCCGCAGGGGTAGCGCCTCAGGATATCGAGTGGCATAGTCAAGGATCACTAGTATGTAAGAATGACCTCGAGCCGACTTTACCAAGGGACCCACTATATCCATGGCTATCCTCTCGAATGGGACCTCAATTATGGGTAGAGGGACCAACAGGCTCCGGAAATGGGTCGCCGGAGCGGTCAACTGACAGGTGGGACAAGAGGTACAGTATCTCCTTACCTCTGCTTTCAAGCCTGGCCAGTAAAACCGGTCGGCGATCCGTGCCTCCGTCTTTTCAACTCCCAGGTGTCCCCCTAACACATCATCATGGGCCAGGTCCAGGACCTTGCGTCTATATTGTTGGGGTACCAATAATTGTTCTACCACATTTTCTCTCACTTTAGTAACCCGATAAAGCAATTCATTACGTATTGAAAAATGTGGCCACCGCTCATTAGCACCTGGCTCTTGGGGCTCCCCATTTATTACTACAACCTGTTCCCGTGCCCTGGCCAAAGTGGGGTCCTGCATCTGGGCAGTACCAAATGCCCCCTGGGGAACACCCAAATCTGGCAAGTCAGGGGTAGAGGCCATTTCCTCATCATCTTTCCCCAGCATTACCTGAAGCGGGGAAGGTTCCCCCCCCCTCAGTATTCAGGTAGGTCTGAGAACCCCACATATTGACATCTTTAACAGAATCAGCACTATTTTCATCATTATTAACCAAAGTCTTGGCGTTTTTATCAACTGGGTCCATATTATGAACATGTGGCATCTCAGGGTTATTACCCTCTACAACAGGAACAGAGGGACTAGTTTCTTCCCAATCTCTGGACCTTTCAGATAGTTCTCCTTGTCTCCAAAGTTTTGCAAATAATGGACAGTCTCGTCCTATGATAACGTCATGTACCAAGTTCTTTACCACCCCCACCTCTTGAGTACCAGTGCCACATGCTGTGGAGATGGACACCGAGATGAGAGGGTACTCTCTAGTGTCCCCATGAATGCACACAACCCGCAAAATTTTGCTTACCGGACCGATCTTCCCAATTACTCTAGGGTGAACCAGGGTTACCATGCTTCCAGAGTCCAGCAAGGCCCATGCAGGGTGGTGGTTCACTTGGACTTCACACTCAAAATTCCTCTCTCCAAGGTCAAGATGTGTTGTACACGATTTATGGGCATAAAAAGACCCCCTCCGAAGAACCCCGCATTCCATGGGTTCTTCCTGCAATGGGCAGTGGGCCCGGGTATGGCCCCAGGCATGACATCGCCAACATTGTACATCCCCTCCTCTCCGATCAGGAACAGGTCGCCGAGGGGGTAACGGGTGTGACTCTTGGCCTTCCGGGGTGTTGGTTCCAGGGCTCCTGGGGACATCCGTTCGAAGGGCGGCAGTTGATCGGAAGGGCCGTGGCAGACTGGGCCCTTGACGCTTGGTGGGGCCAAGCAGATCCTCCACCACCGTATATCGTTCCACCATCTCAACAAGGCCGTTCGCGGTTTTGGGGTCTCCATGACTGACCCACCGTTGAAGGTCATCTGGCAGTGACCTTAAGTACCGGTCCAGCACGATCCGCTCCACAATTTGGGGGCCAGACAACACTTCTGGCTGCAGCCATTTTTTTACTAGTTGCACCAGGTCATGCATTTGAGATCGCGGTGGCCGGTTTGAACGATACTTCCATTGGTGCACTCGTTGTGCTGCGTTGCTAAGCGCTGATTATCTTCCTCATGGCGGGTCTGCGCTTGTATATTCGCCAAGGACAGCGGTTTAATTAGCTCCTCCATGGTTTCAGCTTTCCGCAGTTGTGCAGCTTTAACCCAGGACATAAATTCACTGTACTGTCCCTTTAAATGTCAGTTCAAATCCCCAAAAAAAAAATAGCAAGAAAAAATGCCTGTTACTTTGTCCTGCCCGCATTCGAGCACCACTTGTAATGTTCGGGGGACCAGGTAGACCGCAGGACACAGGCTTTTCATACAACAAAGGGTTTATTAACTTAAATAGCTTTACAGCAGCCAAAAAACAAAAGGAAAAAGATTTGTAGTCTCACCGACTTGCAAAGTCCAGAACAGCTGTCCTTATCAGAAACAGAGCTTGGTCTTGATGGCAGGTAGCTTCTCCTGCCAGGAGCCTTCCAAACAGGACACTGCTGTCCACTTCATTTGCTGCACCCCAAAACAAACGCCAAACACCATCCACCATGTGTTCTCCACTCCTCCACACCCATCTACAACTTCCTGTCTTGCCTTTTAAAGACACTTCCTCTAACAGGTGGGTTAATCAATTTTCATTCCCTAAAGAGAGCACAACCCAAACAGAGGGGAAATATAGCGTCCTTCCAGGACCCAGCCACAGCGTCCATTACAATACGCACATATTTATAAATTATTTTACTGTATTTTAATTTTATTGATTATTGGGCTTAGTTTAGTCCTGAGGTGTAGCGGTGCACCACTATAGTTTTATATTTTTAGGAATATAGGTTAATGTAAACTTTGAGGCATTGGTGACACAGGGATACTTTGCCTTGTTTTTACAGTGGTGTGAAAAAGTGTTTGCCCCCTTCCTCATTTCCTGTCCCTTTGCATGTCTGTCACACTTAAGTGTTTCGGAACATCAAACCAATTTAAACAATAGTCAAGGACTACACAAGTAAACACAAAATGCAATTTGTAAATGAAGGTGTTTATTATTAAAGGTGAAAAAAATCCAAACCATCATGGCCCTGTGTGAAAAAGTGATTGCCCCCCTAAACCTAATAACTGGTTGGGCCACCCTTAGCAGCAACAACTGCAACCAAGCGTTTGCGATAACGTGCAATGAGGCTTTTACAGGGTCCTGGAGGAATTTTGGCCCACTCATCTTTGCAGAATTGTCCTAATTCAGTTACATTAGAGGGTTTTCGACCATGAACGGCCTTTTTAAGGTCATACCACAACATCTCAATAGGATTCAGGTCAGGACTTTGGCTAGGCCACTCCAAAGTCTTCATTTTGTTTTTCTTCAGCCATTCGGTGGTGGACTTGCTGGTGTGTTTAGGATCATTGTCCTGCTGCAGAACCCAAGTTCGTTTCAGCTTGAGTACACGAACAGATGGTCAGACATTCTCCTTCAGGATCTCTTGGTAGACAGCAGAATTCATAGTTCCTTTTATCACGGCAAGTCTTCCAGGTCCTGAAGCAGCAAAACAGCCCCAGACCATCACACTACCACCACCATATTTTACTGTTGGTATAATGTTCTTTTTCTGAAATGCAGTGTTCCTTCTACGCCAGATATACTTGGACACACACCTTCCAAAGAGTTCCACTTTTGTCTCATCGGTCCACAGAATGTTGTCCCAAAAGTCTTGGGGATCATCAAGATGTGTTGTGGAGAAATTGAGACGAGCTTTGATGTTCTTTTTGCTCAGCAGTGGTTTTCTCCTTGGAACTCTGCCATGCAGGCCATTTTTGCCCAGTCTTTTCCTGATGGTGGAGGCATGAACGCTGACCTTAACTGAGGCAAGTGAGGCCTGCAGTTCCTTGGACGTTGTTGTGGGGTCTTTTGTGACCTCTTGGATGAGTCGTCGCTGCGCTCTTGGGGTAATTTTGGGCGGCCGGCCACTCCTGGGAAGGTTCACCACTGTTCCATGTCTTCGCCCATTTGTGGATAATGGCTCTCACTCAATTACTTTCTTTCTCAATTGTTCCTGAATTTCTTTGGGTCTCGGCATGATGTGTAGCTTTTAAGGATCTTCTGGTGGACCTTACTGTGTCAAGCAGCTCCTATTTAAGTGATGCCTTGATTGTGAACAGGTGTGGCAATAATCAGGCCTGGGTGTGGCTAGAGAAATTGAACTCAAGTGTGGACAACCACAGTTATAGTATGTTTTAACAAGGGGGGCAATCACTTTTTCACACAGGGCCATGATGGTTTGGTTTTTCTTTCACCTTTAATAATAAACACCTTCATTTACAAATTGCATTTTGTGTTTACTTGTGTTGTCCTTGACTATTGTTTAAATTGGTTTGATGTTCCGAAACACTTAAGTGTGACAAACATGCAAAGGAACAGGAAATGAGGAAGGGGGCAAACACTTTTTCACACCACTGTATATAGATGGGGACACAGAAGTTTGCTTTAATAGTGTGACACTACAACATTGAGACTACATATATGTAGGTTTCAAGTTAAGAAGCCTGATGGCTCCTGCACACAAGTAACAGAGTAAGTAGACACATATGTTTTGATGCATGTGCGTTGAGAGGCGTTTATATAGTCATGAAGGCATGTGTGTATGTGCACCAGTTCTATGACTGTTATGCCTATAAGGTATGTAGCCATCTGTGCAGTTACTTCCAGGGGAGGTAGAGTTTAATTTCTCATGCAGCTGCGATATGCATTTGGATGATAGTGAGTGCGGACAGTGTGTTACTAGCATCTATGAATGGTAGACTGTGGAGACCCGCGCATGCACAGCCGAGCGGTGACGGGCTGGTGGGGAGACAGCTCAGTGGGTGGGAGCTCCTTCGCGTCCCACTGACCCTGTGGAGGGTGATGTGCGGTGAAAGGGATGGTGCAGGCGCTGTTGGTCTGTGTGATGTGCTTGGGAGATAATGAGTGCTGACACTTGTATTAGCATCTATGAATGGGAGATTGCGGATATCCGCGCATGCGCAGCCGAGCGGTGACGTGCTGGAAGGGGGACAGCCAAACAGGTGAGAGCTCCTCTGCGTCCCGCAGACCTAATGGAGGGAGACGTGCGGTGAAAGTGTTTGCGCAGGCGCTGGCAGTTCGTATGATGTGCTGAGTGGTCAGACAGAGTACTCAGGCTTCTAATTGGAGCCTGTGCTGGCGCAGGCGTGGTTATCCACAACATTATTATGGGATGGTTGCCATCAGAATAAAAGGCGGAATAGGGAGGCAGATAGCCAATCCCATGATTAAGTCCTATGACGAAAACATGTCGGGGGCGTGGCTATCTGGCAACTATCTTTGATGCACTGAGCACTGCAACTGAGGCAGAAGGAGGTGTTTAACACGAGGGACAATAATAGAAGGATGTGGTGCTGGATTTAACCACTTCGGACCCAGGTCAATTCTGACATTTCTCTCCTACATGTAAAATTCCTAATTTTTTTGCTAGAAAATTACATAGAACCCCCAAACATTATATATGTTTTTTTAGCAAAGACCCTAGAGAATACAATGGCGGTCATTGCAACTTTTTATCTCGCACGGTATTTGCGCAGCAATTTTTCAAACGCGTTTTTTTCAGAAAAAAAAACAGTTTCATGCTTAAAAAAAAAAACAGTAAAGTTAGCCCAATTTTTTTTGCATAATGTGAAAGAGGACGATTAGCCGAGTAAATAGATACCCAACATGTAACGCTTCAAAATTGCATGCGCTCGTGGAATGGCGCCAAACTTTGGTATTTAAAAATCCCCATAGGCGACGCTTTAAATTTTTTTACTGGTTACATATTTTGGGTTACAGAGGAGGTCTAGGGCTAGAATTATTGCTCTCGCTCTAACGCTCGCAGCGATACCTCACATGTGTGGTTTGAACACCGTTTTCATATGTGGGCGGGACTTACGTATGCGTTCGCTTCTGTGTGCAAGCTCACGGGGACAGGGGCGCTTTAATTTTTTATTTTTTTTATTGTTAATTTTATTTTTATTTTTTTAGTTTTACACTAAAAAAAAAAAAAAAAAAAAAAATTGATGACTTTTATTCCTATTACAAGGAATGTAAACATCCCTTGTAATAGGAAAATGGCACGATCGGACCTATTTACAGTGAAATATGGGGTCAATAAGACCCCATATCTCACCTCTAGGCTGGGAAGAATAAAAAACAAAACAAAAAAAAACGATCATGGCTTCCTAGCCAGATCGGCACCGTTAATTTGAATACCGAGGCCGGGCGTGACGTCATAACATTGCGCCCGGCCTCCGAACGATCATAGAGACTACGGGGATAATCTAGTCCACCGGAAATCTCTATGATCACTTGCTAAGGGCCGGCGGATCCTGTGACCGACTCACCGATGGAAACGGTGAGTCGGTAGAAGCACCGGAGGGCGGCGGGAGGGGGGGTCCCCGGGAGGGGGGGTCCCCTCCCGCTGCCCGTAAGAAGGATCAAGCGGCGGAACAGCCGCTATGATCGTTCTTATGGTGTAGGGAATCGCCGGCTGAAAACGGCAATATCTGAATGATGTCTGTGGCCTCAGGCATCATTTAGATATAACCAGCGAAACCCCATGACGTCAATAGACGTAGTGCGGGTCTCAAGTGGTTAAACTGTAAGCTCCGCTGTGAGGTACCAAACAGCAGAAGGAAGGGTGAGAGACAGAATTTATGCTGCCAACCTAACTAGTATCCTCTGTGACCACCAATGCCTTGGAGTAGAGTGCGCTGTTGCGGAGGATTGAAGTGATTTGATGTGATCTTTGAAGTGCTTCCTTTCAATTATGTTCATGTGAGTGCATTAACGAGTGGATTTTAATTTTAAAATTAAAGATTTTTTACAGTGCTGCACTATGGGAGGTCTCTTTTTCTTTTTGAGGTTCTTTGAGATAGCTCTATTGAAGCCTTAAAGGAGAATATATATTTGGTTGTTGAGTATCTGCTTTCATCCTTCAAGAGATCTAATGCTTTATTAGCTTAGCACGAGAGTGTTAGGCTCTGCAGCTGGTGAGTGCTCCAACGAGGGGGTCACGGACACTGATGGTGCAGTGAAGGCTTTTTATAATCGTTTGGACACTGATTAGCTTTGCACATGAAAAATATTTAGGATTGAAGGATTTTTTTTATTTTCTATGGACTATTTCATCACATTTTTTCTGTTTTAAAGAATATTAATATTTGTATTTACAGCTCTTTGATTTGGGATAATCACATTGAGTTTGTCATTCACAAATATTTTTGTATACATTTGACTAATTGTATATGTTATATTTGGATGTATATACACTTTTAGGAGTAACACAGAATAATAGGTGAGAGGTATAGCTAATGAGGTTACCTTTTGCACAGTACTAGCGCTACAAGGTGTCATTTATGTGGTAATTTGGATTAACAGATTTATATTCACCTTCTTGTTTATATGGAGAGGTAATGAGGACTCCCTTAGGGACGTTATGGGTGAGGACTCCCTTAGGGACTTTATGGATTTCCTTAACGTTAATGACCGCAACATCAGATTAACATATGTGTGGGACAGAAAAAGAATCTAATTTTTAGATATGTCTATCAGTTTGTCTGATCTATACCAATGGTTAAAAAACAGCATTCCAGTGAGTCAATTCCTTCATATTAAACAGAATTGTTCCAATGCAGAGGACTACAAATGTGAAAGCGCCGAACTGTACAAACGATTTTGTGAAGGGGTTATTCACATAAAGAAATTAGAAGAGCTAAGCGCAAAGCAGCAGGGAGAGATCGGCTCTCCCTCTTGAAAAAGAAGACTCCCATCACTCCCCCTTTAAATGTTGATTCAGGCCCATTTAGCATATTTACCCAATTTGGAGCTCAATGGGTAACAGTGTGTTCCATTCTTCAGAAACACTGGGATATTCTCACAAACACACCTGGGATTGCCAAAATTGTAGGCCCAAAACCCACAATGGTGGCTCGATGGGCAAGAAATCTACGCGATCGATTGATCACCTCAGAATATACCAGGAGCACAGATGATTCATGGCTATCCCAATTTCCAAGAAGGGAACGTTTCCGTGCGGACATTGCCAGGTTTGCCCATATGTACATCGGACTACAAGATTGAGCGATTCACAGAACAAAACAAGCTTTGAAATTCAAAGTCTCATTAACAGTGCTACAACTAGGAGTAATTTACATGCTGACCTGTCCATGCAACAAAAATAGGATTTTTATAACAGCTTACCTGTAAAATCCTTTTCTTTTGAGGTACATCATGGGACACAGAGACTCAGTAATTACTGGTGGGTTATAGGGTATCACTAGGTGATTGGACACTGGCACACCCTAGACAGGAAGTTCAATTCCCCATATAACCCCTCCTCCTACTGGAGGTACCTCTGTTTTGTAGCATAGCAATATAAGTGTATTAGAAGAGGGGAGGGACCTCTGTGTCCCGTGATGTACCTCAAAAGAAAATGATTTTACATTTGTACCGCGGCCTGCAGCACACTACGCCCAAAGGCGAAGTCCTCATGCCTTCTCACATCCACCTGATAAAATTTGGTGAATGTATGGATTGATGACCAGGTTGCGGCCTTGCAGATTTGAGCCATAGAGGGCTGGTGATACACCGCCCACAAAGCACTAATAGCCCTAGTGGAGTGTGCCTTGATCTGAAAAGGCAGAATCTTTTGCTTCAAACCATAAGCCTGAACAATTACTTGTCGAATCCATTTAGCAATGGTAGATTTTGATGCTGCCTGTCCTCTCTTAGGACCCTCTGGCAATGCAAACAAAACATCTGTTTTGCGAACCTGAGCCGTCACTTCCAGATAGGCTTTGACTGCTCTCACTACATCCAAAGAATGTAGTGACTTTTCTTCCGTAGAACAGGGATTTGGAAAAAAGGAAGGCAGAACAATATCTTGGTTTAGATGAAAACCTGAGACCACCTTTGGTAGAAAACTAGGATGAGGGTGTAACACCACTCTATTCTTGTGCATTATCAGATATGGTTCTTTACAAGAGAGGGCCGCTAATTCCGATTCTCTTCTGGCAGAAGAAATGGCCACCAGAAAAATTTATTTCCTTGTCAACAGAACTAAGGGAATCTGATGTATCGGTTCAAAAGGCTGCTTCTATAAAGCTGACAGAACTAAATTAAAATCCCAGGGGTTCAGAGGCACCATAACTGGAGGATTAAGGCATGTTACCCCTTGTATAAGGCTTCAGACCAAAGAATGTGAAGCAAGTGGACATTGAAACAGAACCGATAAGGCTGAGACTTGGCCTTTGATGGTACTCAAGGCCAATTTCATCTCTAACCCATTTTGCAGAAATTCTAGGATTCTGCCTATGACATATTTTCTGGGGTGCCAATCCCTGAATTCACACCAGGAGACATATGCTTTCCAGACTCTATGATAAATCATTCTGGAAGCTGGCTTTCTTGCATTAATCAAGGTAGATATCACAGGGCCCGAAAGCCCACGATTCTTCAGAATGTGGGTTTCAATAGCCAAACCATTAAATTTAGCATTCGTAAGGTAGGATGGAATACCGGTCCCTGGGATAGCAAGTCTGAACGGGACAGTAGGGTCCAAGGAGAGCCTACCGCCATCTTCACTATTTCTGCATACCAAGCTCTTCTGGGCCATGCTGGGGCCACCAGAAGCACCAACTTCTTTTCCTGCCTGATCCTGCAAAGCAGTCTTGGCAGTAGCAGAATAGGAGGGAATGCATAAATCAGAGAGAACTGATGCCATGGAGTAACCAACGCATCTGTCCCGCATGCAAGAGGATCCCTAATTCTTGACACAAAGTTGTCGACCTTGTTGTTGAACCTGGATGCAAAGAGATCTACATCCGGAACCCCCCATCTCTGGCATATGGCCAAAAAGACATCGGGGTGGAGAGACAATTTCCCTGGCACTAACTGCTGGCAGCTCAAGTAGTCCGCCTGCCAGTTCTCTACCCCCGGAATGAAGACTGTCGATATGCATGGCACATGTCTTTCTGCCCAGATTAAGATCTGGTTTACTTCTCCCTGAGCTGCACGACTCTTGGGGCCCCCTTGGTGATTGATATAAGCCACTGCTGTGGCATTGTCGGACTGGATCCTGACAGGGCAACCCTGCAACCTGAGTGTCCAGGCTTTTAGGGCTAGACACACCGCACAGATCTCCAGAATGTTGATGGGTAAGGCCCTTTCGGTCCTGGACCATTTCCCTTGGACAGTCGACTGTTCCAGGACTGCCCCCCAACCCGAAAGACTGGCATCTGTTGTTACCACTGTCCAGGTAACCAGTAAAAAGGATTTTCCTTTCCGCAGTTTTTCGGGTATCAACCACCAGCCGATGCTCCGATGCGTTGTAGGGGACAGATGCATCGGAAAATCGAATGCCTGAACCTTCTTGTTCCAGGCCGATAGGATACTTTTTTGCAGTAGCCTTAAATGAGACTGACCTTAGGGAACTGCTTCGAATGAAGCCACCATCTTCCCCAACAACCTCATACAAAGATGAATAGAAGAACCCTTCTTTGCCCTAACTACCTGAATCAGTTCTCTTATAGCACTGATCTTTGCTTGGGGTGGGAATACCCTCTGCTGGGCTGTATCTATGACCAGACCCAAATACTCTAGTCTTCTTACTGGTTTTAAAGAAGACTTCTCTAAGTTGAGGACTCAACCTAGGTGTTCCAGGCAGTTGATTGTGGTGACCAGATTTTGGTCCAGGCGGGCTACCGACCGGTCTATCAAGAGCAAGTCGTCTAGGTATGCTATTATCGTTATACCTTGAGCACTTAATCTGGCCAGAGGAGGGGTCAAGATCTTTGTAAATACCCGAGGTGCAGTAGCTAGCCCGAAAGGCAGAGCTACAAACTGAAAGTGGAGTTATTCTACTTCAAAACGCAGGAACTTTTGATGAGCAGGAAAAATAGGTACATGCAGGTACGCATCCTTGATGTCTATTGACGCCAGAAGTTCTCCTCCTCGTAGGATGGAGACTACCGATCGGATCGATTCCATGCGAAAGGACCGTATCTCTAGAAATCGGTTTAGATCTTTGAGATCTAGAATGGGTCTTACATCTCCGTTTGGCTTCGGTACCGTGAAAAGGTTTGAATAAAACCCCATTCCCTGCTCTTGCATGGGAACTACCATGATAACTTTTTGCGACAATAGTCGCTCCAACGCTAGGAGACACTCCTTTTTCTCTGGGTCTCTGGGTACATTTGATCTGAGGAAACGAAGAGAGGGGAATTCTAGTTTGTAACCTAGAGTTATTGTGAAGACCACCCATTTGTCCCAAAATTCCTCCTGCCAGAGCCCTGAGAAATTTAGTAGTCTTCCCCCACTCAAGTGAGCGAGGGCGCCCCTTCATAAGGAGGTCTAAGCGTTTAGTCTTGAAGACCTTCTCCCCAGGACCTCTTTTGCCCCTGGGGTTGACTCTGAATTTTAACCTTAGAGCTTGATGGAGATGGCCATCGTGACTGCCTGGAAGCTGATGCCCCTGGCACTGGAGAAAGCGCCGGTTTAAAGGAGGGACTATTACTCCTTTTCTTGACTGGTAAAAGGGTGCTCTTCCCACTAGAGATCATTTGGATATAATTGTCCAAATCCTCTCGAAATAGTTTTGCACCACTAAAGGGAAATACCACCAGGAGTTTCTTACATGGTGATTCGGCTGACCAATTTTTCAGCCACAAGATTCTACGCATGTGTACCAATCCAAGCGTAAGGCGAGACGTCTGAAGGATAGAATCTCTGATAGCATCAACAGCAAAACATAGAGCCGCTGGAAGGTTAGATAACCCCCGGGCTTGCTGTTCAGGTAAGGCTTTAAAGTGGAAGTAAACCCATCGATTTAAACAGTTAAAAAAAAAAGGCATGTCGGGAATGCTAACTGCACATTGGCTGTGCTCTCAGCCAAACTTTCAAACCATCCAATGGCTGGTGTCATAACGAATCACATGTGCAGCACCATAGCAGTTGAAGATTAAACAGAGGCAAAGATGGCAGCTTACTTGGCTGAAAACGATAGGGGAGTTTATTTCCACTTTAAGCACCTGTTTAACATGGTCTCTCGAATATTGACAGACTCCAATTGCTGCCACTGCAGATTGTGCTACTGAACCTGCCAAGGAGAAAACTTTTTAATAGGAATTCCATTTTATTATCAGTTGGATCCCTAAGCATCTGAGCGTTGTCAACAGGACAAGTTAGGCTTTTGTTTACGGAGGAAATGACGGCGTCAACTGCCGGTATAGCCCACATCTTAGTAAATTTTTCCTCCATAGAATAAAGTGTAGAAAACTTTTTTAGGAGGAAAAAAATATTTATCTGGGTGATCCCACTCAGAATAGATAAGCCTTTCCAGCAAACCATGCACAGGAAAAGCATGTGCAGTTTGAGGAGGTTTCAGTGAACCCAGAGAAGAAGTGAGTTCTTTAACTGACTCAGGTACGGGTAACTTAAATGTGGAACGGACCAATCCAGCAAGAATTTGCACCATTTTCTCATCCTGAGAAGCTGAAGAGGGCCCTTCTCCACTAGATTTCTCAGAAGTGGAACCATCAGTTTCCTCCCGATCCTCTGAGGGGGATTCCTCTCCTTTTTCCCCAGAGCTCCTCACTCTGAGGGTCCTGGGAGACAGAGGGGGGCCTAGTGCGTTTTCTTCCACTGAGTGAAGATGCGATTAAGGCCACTAATCTTTCCTCTAAACCGTTTATGGTTGAGGAAAAAAAAACCCTGTGTAATGTACACAGGGGCTGAAGTGCCAGAAGCAGCTACAGCCCCTGACCTCGACGGCTCTCCCTGGCCAGCCTCCCCGGGTACTGCAGGGGTGGAAGGTGCTGCAGAGGGGGGGTCGTCAGAGCCTGAAGGGGACCCCTTAGAGCCCCTATTTTTCGGGGTAATTGTACCTCTTTTACCCATAGTGCAAACCAAAAAAAGTTAGAGGTACCACACAAAAAATGCACTGACTGCTGAGCCCTGTAGTTCAGCAACTGCCGCTGCTACTTAAGACTCAGTCTGGTGCTGATGCTGCCTTGGAATGCCTGTGTCTCCCACACTCACATGCGCCTATCAGCTCTGTGTCCCTCCATAGGCTATGTGCATCTGAAAAAGAGTGCACTTTAAAGCCTGTGTAGCCTAGTGCTCCTCCCCCCTCCTCCGACCACTTCTGCCCCCCACTTGTTTTTAAAAACGAGCGTTTCCCGCGTGAGCAGAGGCTCAAACACTGCTGGCAAGCATGGAGGGGAGGCTGGTACAGAGGAGGGAAGGGCCGGTGGATGTGAGGCTGCTGTAATGGCGGTGGTGTGGACGGGGTGGACAGTGGCGGGGTATATTACCGCTCTCTGCCCAGGCCTGTCTCAGCCCCGTAATCTGTGGAGGGAGAATCCCAGAAGGTAAAAAAACCCTTACCTTCATCCTTCCTGGAGCATGGCTGGAGGAGCAGAGAGCAGCAGACAGACCAGGCATGAAAAGGTTTGTGCTCTTGGCAGCCCCCGGTGGTGACTATAGGCATAGCATAAATTTACTTAAAAGGAGAAAACCTACTAGGCCCGTAAAGCACTCTGCCAGGAATATGGCTGAAAAAAAAACAAATACTGGATCCCAGGGTCCAGCTCTCTAAAAAGAGAAGTGTTACAGGTAAAACCTAGTTTCAGGAGGCCCGGGTACCATCCAATTCGGCCTGGAAAAGACACCTTGAATGGATCTGGTCGCATAGCTGGCCCCAGTAAGGATATTCCAGCAGAGCTCAGCACAGCACATCTTTACTTGTGACCAACACTAGCGAAAAAACTGAGGTACCTACAGTGGGAGGAGGGGTTATATGGGGGGTTAAAATTCCTGTCTAGGGTGTGCCAGTGTCCAATCACCTAGTGATTCCCTATAACCCACCAGTAATTACTGAGTTTCTGTGTCCCATTATTTACCTCAAAAGAAAAGGATTTTACAGGTAAGCTGTTATAAAAATCCTATTTTTGTTGCATGGACAGGTCAGCATGTAAATTACTCCTAGTTGTAGCACAGTTAATGAGCGTTTGAATTTCAAAGCTTGTTTTGTTCTGTGAATCGCTCAATCCTGTAGTCCGATGTACATATGGGCAAACCTGGCAATGTCCACTTGGGAACATTCCCTTCTTGGAAGTAATTACTGAGTCTCTGTGTCCCGTGATGTAGGAGAAAGAAATGTACATTGGGAAAACCAAACGACAATTCAGAATCCGTATAGGGGAACATATGAGAGAAATATTGGAGAAAAATCCAGACAAACCAGTTTTCCGACATTTTGTCTGCTATCATCAGGGCAAACTGACGGGAATGAAGGTTAAGGGCATATATGCCCGGAACCTGTCCACTAGAAGGGGTGATTTTGATCGGGTGCTGGATTTTCCATCTAGGCACACTGATTCCACGGGGCTTGAACACGTAATTAAGCTTGCAACCCTTTTTATCTATATAGATGATTATATGTTGTCAGTTACCTCTTCTCTCCCCTACAACATGACATTGTGGGAATATCTACAGCAAAGAAGTAATTTCTAAAGTTAGCTATATATACCCTCCATGCTATTTTGCTACATACCCTGAGATAGTGAAATTATCTTAAGAATAAATTATTGATACCCAACCCGTAGTGTATCAAACTAAATTTAATGTAGAATCACCGGTACTCTAACTAATTGAGCAAACCGTTCTCTCTTTTCTTATCTCTCTATATGTATACATATCTTGGGAACAAGCTTTCTTAGTAGCTGGAGAGATATATGGTACAGTCCTTTGTCACAGTCATGTTTGTTAGTCCGTTGTATCTCTCCTTCTTTCTCCTTTTCTCTTTTCTCCCTGCTTTCCCCCTACTTTATTTGGGTTCTCCGTAAATTTGTTCTTTATCCTGTTCTCCTTAACTTCTTTTGAATAAATTAAAAGTGCCATTTGGCAATATATCAATGTACGATACAGCAGTATAACTAAGCTGTATCAATATATTTGTTTCAGCTTGTATGTTGGATACAGACTATATTTGCCTCCATTTATCTTGCCACTAGAAATAAACAAGAGGACACCCTCGAGGAATTCACGTTCAAGTGGACATTATTAGTAGAGAGCGAAGTACATGTTTGATTACTGCACAGACTGGGAGCACTCCTTTAGGTTTTTAATTTTTAAATGGGCGGCTGTGGGAGGTGAATTGAGTACATAAGGGAGTGCCCACACATGCCCATTATGTCCAGATGAAGCTACACACTGTTTACTGTGAAACGCGTTGACATCATTTCCGTCTGGAGGCCACACTGCGGTGCAGCGACAAGGATCCCTCATTGTGTTACTAGCCTGACGGAAAACACACAGGAGCACACAGAAAATGGCTCGGGATTAAGTTTATGGCCAATACTGGAACCAACGCGTGCAGGGTCATTGCCAGTTGAGGTACCTCTGTATCTTTTTATATATTAGGATGACTCGTATTGACAAAGTGGAGCAATATGAATTCAACTTCAGCTCTGCAAGTATATCCCATTTTAGCCGGGCAGCAAATAGCTTCGCTAAGTCATTTATACATCTTCTAGCGTAAGAGACTTGCATACATGGGAAGTTAAACAATAAGTTTATTATTGCCAAAAGTGCTCTTTATGTTGGAAAAGGAAAATCAATAATATGCAAAACTTCTGCATTGACTTTTAGCATTATTTCCAGTTTGCATACTTTCAGTGCCTCCATTGGATTATCTTATTATCATCTGTGCTGGGACAAGCCCTATTATATTAGATGAATGAATTGTTGAAGAAAAAGAATCAATGACTTACAAGAGATTTAGTCTCAGCTCATCAGATTCCAGTGGGTGGGGTTACACCATTATTGATAGTATGTTTTCAGCTATTCTATTTGGTGGCTGCTTTCCTGGCTATCTCTAATCTTTATTTCCTAATTTGGCTCAAGCCACTGGGGGATCTGACTCTGACCCCATATTGCTAATTAGCAACTGGTTGTTGCAATTTTTTGGCACCAACCTGGGACCAGCCGCAGATCCCACTGGCATCCGGATGTGTATGTTTTGTTTTAAGTTCTATGTCAGCACTGTTTTTTTGTGTACATGTTTCCTTCTTATCTGTGCCTGTTGGGATCGAACAATGGTATTTTGATCAACAACAGTGGATACATTATGTTACTTTATGGTGCCTTGTGTGTATAGACCTCCCAGCGTGTTTTAGTGAATTATAAGTGTATTTTGTATATTATAGTGCATTATATTTTCTCAAATTTTTTTAATGAATTACATTTTACTCTTTGTGATTTTGGTGCTTTGTTCCTCAGTGAGCCTCACTTTTTTCTGGGTCACCCATCTCTAGGGACCCGTGTTTTGTTATATGTACTGTGATAGAGGTTAGAGGACAGCCCCATGCAACATTTATTAAACGTAATATTAGTAGACCTGTTTTTTTCCTTTTCTTTGTAAATGCATTGGAGTACAGGAGATGGCGGATGATGGGACTGTATAGGATTATTGAGATTGGGGATGATGGGACTGTATAGGAGCACAGGGGATGATGGGACTGTATAGGAAATCAGGTGATGGGGATGATGGGATTGTACAGAAAATCAGGGGATGGGGGACGTCAGGACTGTGTAGAAGTACAGGGGATTGGGGGATAGGGATGACAACAAGCATTTAGGAAAATATTCTGTTATGTAATGCAAAAGGATATTATTAAGGAGGTCATGATGGTCTCAGCTGTTTGGGGTGTGGCTGTATTCCAATGTTTTATTGTGTCTATCTATTATGGGATGTGTATGTAGATTAGCTGTGAGATTAGTGGGGGCAAATTCCTCCAACAGTTCTCACTGCTGATTGGACAGTCTACCCCACCCGGAATGCAAAGGTTGGGGAATTGTCCAAAGTATTACCTGTGTATCTGTGTTTTCAATAAACAGTCCATGTTCAGCAACCAAAGGAGTATTGTCTTGTTTGTTGTGAGCAGTTTGGAATATCTGATATCTATATTCAGACTGGGAGGAAGTGGTATATGATGAAAGCACTCAAGCAGAGTGTGGGACGTTTTGTTACATTGGTGGCAAGCAGTGGGATGTTTCCTGCAGTCTGGGACATCCAAACCTCCACCTGGATCCAAGGTCCAGATAGTAGGAGAGGTACAGATACCAGCCGTCATGAAAGAGGAATTCGGAAGGAGGCTGTGAGAGATGCAGATAAAGCACAGAGGACCAGTATCAGAGTAGGTCCTGCTGGGATGGTATGATTCTATCCGCTGGGAACTATGGAAGGAAGCACTAGCCCATGAGCAGCAACACCAGGGAGAAATTCTCTCCTACTTCCAGGAAAGGTACTGGTCGCCGTATGAAGTGCGAATGGTGTTTTTGGGGGAACAATCACATAAGGAATGGAAAGCTGAATTAACCAGGCTGATCCAGGTGGAGATGCGGTTGGATGAGAGCTACACAGCCCTCCGCTGGTATGTAGCCCAAGTGTGCCCATGGACAGCCGGTGACACCATGAAAAAAGGCTTTGACTATGGTGGCCTGAGGCTGCTGTTATTAGAGAGGCTGTCACATGACCCTGACTTTGGGAGCGATTTGGAGTGGCATTTGGAAGACATCTCAGCCAAGAATGGAGATCATGTAGACAGACTATGTAAGTTCACTCTGACTGACTAATGAATGTCCAGACCAGGTGGAAGTCTGGGACCTTATTAGTTGACTTTTGATGGGGAGAAATGTGACAGACTCACCCGGGACAGAGACTTTTGGAGGGGACTGAATGCTAGCCTCTTGCCTATTGACTATGGGCCCTGGCATTTGAGGGAGCTACAAGCATTTAGGAAGATATTCTGTTATATAATGCAAAAGAACATTATTAAGGAGGCCCTGATGGTCTCTGCCGTTTGGGGTGTGGCTGTATTCCAATGTTTTATTGTGTCTGTCTGCCTTGGATTTTATGAGATGTGTATGTAGACTAGCTGTGAGATTAGTGGGGATGAATTCCTCCAACAGCTCTCACTGCTGATTGGACAGTCTAACCCGCCCGGAATGCAAAGGTGGGGGGGGGGGGGGTGTTCAGAGTATTACCTGTGTAAAGTATTGTCTTGTTTGTTGTGAGCGGTTTAGAATATCTGATATTTATATTCAGACTGGAAGGAAGCGGTATATGATGAAAACACTCTTTACATACCCATTTTTGCATTCCCATACTTCTCTTTTAAGCAATATATTTTTGTTCATTTAGCAGATTCTACTTAAGTATCTCCTTTGCTGAATCATATAACACACCTTTATAAGATAAATATAAGCTTAAAGTGGTTTACACAAATCTTCCTATATAAATTGTACCTGTTTATCTTCTACCCTCTCTTCTCCACAGCCTTCTAAAACACCCAGAACAAATGCTTTTTCTCAGTTCCAGCAGGAAGGTTGTAGGGATCTGATGTCACAACATGACACAGCATAGAAAGAATAGCTGACTGCAATTTGAGACCTGAGTGGATAGAGTAAGCACCCCCTCTGCACAAACACATAGGGACACATAAACAGCTGAGATGTGTTATGGGGGTGGAGTAATCTCCTGGGATTATGTGGTATCACGTTAGAGACTGTCAGAAATGATTGCTGCAGATAGAAGAGGAATGAGGCTCAGTTCACACCATTGGAAATCGGATGCAGAGAATTCGCATTAGCAGGAGATTGTGACTGTATCTCTTTAGAGCCGGTTCACATATCTCTGTAGTGGGTCCGGTGCGATTTGCAGAAGAATGCTGTTCATCTTTTGGTCAGTTTCAGGTGCAAATTCAGCCCAAAGTTTGGGCTGAAATCAGACGTGAAACGGTGAACCAGGATGCACCGGACCCCTGCTGTGAGCCACATGAGGCTCATACAGTGGGGATCGAAAGTTTGGGCACCCCAGGTAAAAATGTGTATTAATGTGCATAACGAAGCCAAGGAAAGATGGAAAAATCTCCAAATGGCATCAAATTACAGATTCAACATTCTTATAATATGTAAAAAAAAGTTAGATTTTATTTCCATCATTTACACTTTCAAAATTACAGAAAACTAAAAAAGGCGTCTGCAAAAGTTTGGGCACCCTGCAGAGTTAATATCTTGTACTGCCCCCTTTGGCAAGTATCACAGCTTGTAAACTCTTTTTGTAGCCAGCCAAGAGTCTTTCAATTCTTGTTTGAGGTATCTTTACCCATTCTTCCTTACAAAAGTGTTCCAGTTCTTTGAGATTTCTGGGCTGTCTGTCACGCACTGCTCTTTTAAGGTCTATCCATAGATTTTCAATAATGTTGAGGTCAGGAGATTGTGAAGGCCATGGAAAAACCTTCAGTTTACACCTCTTGATGTAATCCCCCATGGATTTTGAGGTGTGTTTAGGATCATTATCCATTTGTAGAAGCCACCCTCTCTTTAACTTCAGCTTTTTCACAGATGGCATCAAGTTACCATCCAAAATTTGCTGAAATTGTATTGAATCCATTTTTCCTTCTACTCGTGAAATGTTCCCTGTGCCACTGCCTGCAATACAACTCCAAGGCATGATTGATCCACCTCCATGCTTAACAGTTGGACAGAGGTTCTTTTCATTAAATTCTGTGCCCTTTCTTCTCCAAACGTACCTTTGCTCATTCCGGCCAAAAAGTTCTATTTTATTCTCATCGGTCCACAGAACTTGTTTCCAAAATGCCTCAGGCTTGTCTTTATGTTCATTTGCAAAGTTCAAACGCTGATTTTTGTGGTGAGGACGTAGAAGTGGTTTTCTTCTGATGACTCTTCAATGAAGACCATATTTGTACAAGTATCTCTTTATAGTGGAATAGTGTACCACAACCCCAGTGTCTGCCAGATCTTTCTGGAGGGATTGTGCAGTCAAACGTGGGTTTTGAATTGCTTTTCTCACAATACTGCGAGCTGTTCTGTCTGATATTTTTCTTGGTCTTCCAGATCTTGCTTTAACTTCCACTGTTCCTGATGACTGCCATTTCTTAATTACATTCCGAACAGAGGATATTGACTTCTGAAAAAATTTTCTATCTTCTTATAGCCTTCTCCAGCTTTGTGAGCGTCAACTATTTTCAGTTTCAGTTTTCTAGACAACTGCTTGGTGCTGATTGTTGGGGCACGGTCAGATGAGTCTGGCCATTTAAAACCTTTGAGATTGACATCACCTGGTCTTCCCAGGTTTGATTGAGAACAATCCATGACACTGGTAGGTCTCAGCTTTGCAAAGGGGGCAGTGCATGCTTTAAATTCTGCAGGGTGCCCAAACTTTTGCAGACGCCATTTTTTTGTTTTCGGTAATTTTGAAAGTGTAAATGATGGAAATAAATCTAACTTTTTTTTTTTACATATTATAAGAATGTCTAATCTGTAATTTGATGCCATTTGGAGATTTTTCCATCTTTCCTTGGCTTCGTTATGCACATTAATACACATTTTTACCTGGGGTGCCCAAACTTTCGATCCCCACTGTATGTGAACCATGCCTGAGACAGCAAACAGAAATCACGCAAAGTGCTTTGGACTGCAGCAAGTACACACTATAGAGGGATTTGTTAATTTTTCATTTCAGAGGTTTACAACCACTTTAAAGAGCACCTGTACCCAGACTATGAACACCGGGGCTTATTCACATCATAACAGGTGAGCTGTGTTTAACTGCTTTAATCATTGCAGGTTCAATGCATAGACACAAAACAAATCTGTTACTATTTGATGCACAAATATCATGAAGTACGCAAAAATCTAGATTTTTTTGTTACTCACCGTAAAATCCCTTTCTCTGAGATCATTTATGGACACAGCATCTTCTTCATTATCCATGACCATACAGGGTTTTATAGCCCCACTTACAGGAGTAGGACACTAGGTAGAAAAAAATTCAGCACCTCCTATGGGCAGTCGTCTCTGAGTATAAAACTCCCTCTCTGCTACAGGCCTCCAGTCAGTCACAAAACTCCATAGAGGGGTGGGTGGTGTGTCCATCAATGAACTCAGAGAAAGGGATTTTGCGGTGATTTACAAAAAAACTTGAGAAACAGATGCCTGATGTTGGAATGCTTAGGAGCCGCTAACCACCCTAGTGGAGCGCACCGTAACAGGGAAGGGAGGTTCCCCCCATGCTATCATGGGCACTGTAGAAACATCAGTATTCTTAAAGCCGGGTCTGTATGAGGCCTCCCTGTACATGTCAGGCTCTGACACAAGGTATGCGACAGCCACATCCACAAGTGAGATTATCTATCAGCACATCTACAGGAACAGGACTGACACCTTCAGGAGGGGTCCAGGGGGTAGCAAGCTCCTGAGACTCCATAGGGACAGCACTACCCAACAGGTGCTGCTGCAACTAGGGACCCCAAGGTAAAGGAAAGAGACCACCCCAGGCTGCCCAGCAGAGAGAGAGATAGAGGGATACCAGGGAAGGACTCCCCACAGGCTGCCATATGCTACCAGAAGTCAGAAACATGTCTCTGCCACCGTGTACCACTCAGAACTGAACCACCAGGTTCTAGGGACCACTCCCACATCCTCTGACCCTCAGAAGCCAAGGGAAGGCCGCTGCCATGGGCTACAAGAAAATGGCAATTCATGACCACCCTGAGCCAGCTCTCTCAGACCATACTGGGTTAGGGAAAATGGGCACTGAGCATGGAAAATGCAGGATGTCTCAAAAAGTAAAGGTAAAATGGTGGCTGTGGCACCTGGAAAATAACTGCCGGACAAAAATAGCCACATGGCAGCCATATGAACCTATGCTGGACCCAGAGATCCTCCTCTCCACTGAAGTGGGGGGTTGTCACCCAGGGGTAACACTGACACAGACTATAGGTGCCCAGTCACATGTGTCCACATGAGACATTTAACTCATTGGTCACCCCAGTCCAGGATGAGGCATAGTTGCTGTCAACTGAGAGCAGAGCTAGCGGTCTGTGTGCTCTTGCTGGTCAAACTGGGGTAACCTGACTGTTGATAGAAGATCTCCACATCCCAAAAAAATCCCCAAAAAAAAATCCCAGGAAAAGGAAAAAATAAGATAGCTATAAGTCTTAGCATAAAACAATACATCCATACTCCTGGCACTAGGCATAATGACTGGAGGCCTATAGTAGTGAAGGGGTTTTAAGTCCAGGAAAGACTGTCCATAGGAGGTGCCAATGTTTTTTCTGCCTAGTGTTCTATTCCCGTAGGTGTTGCTATAAAACCATGTTTGGTCCTGGATAAAGAAGAATGATTATATGGAAAATAGCCACGCTTGTGGAGAAAGGTCACAATAGATAGGTGTCACGTACCTGGTTGGAGAGCCCAAACGTGCAGGGAGAGCCCCTGGAGGTGGAGACAGGGATTCAAGAGTCCGGAGGACACAAGTGCCAGGCCGGATAGCAGAGGGCAGGCACAGCCGGAACAGGTAGCTGACTGGAACGGTAGGTGCAACTAGCGCTGGAGGCCGAACAGGAACTGCTGGAACAGCTGGCACAGGTAGTCAAGCAGGAACCACAGGGGAGTTGGTGCTGGAACTCGGGAGGACAGGCAGACGTAGTCAGAAGCGAGCCGGGTCGGTAACTATCGGACAGCAGAGGTACAGAGCAGAAGGCAGAAGCGTGGTCAATCAGGCAAAGGGTCGGAGGCAGGCAGCAAACAGACAAGGTCAAGGAACAGGCCGGGTACAGTATCAGGAACACACAGGAACTGGTAGCAGAAGTCACAGGAACGCTGTAGACAGGACAGCACCGTGGAGCAGAAGCTGATCCCTTAAATAGCCTGTTGGGCGCCAGGAACGGTCGCACGGTACGTTTGCGTACCCCCGCGGGTGACCGTGCTCCCGTTCGTGACCCCGCGTACGCCCGATCGGGTTATCGCGCACCCGCGTGCGCTCGCTCGTATCAACGCGCACCCGCGTGCGCCTGTTAGGGACAACATGCACTCGCATGCGTTCGTGTGCGCCAACCCACGTCCGAGGGCACCGACGATCCTTTTGTACAGGAAACCTGCGGGTAAGTCTCCTATGTACGATCGGGATGGTGGAACGATCGTGACATTGCCCCCCCCCAAGGGGCAACCTCCGGATGCCCAATCGTGTCATCTTGTCCGGATGAGACCTTTTGAAAGCAAGGATCAGTCTCTTTGCATGCAGGTTGGACTCTGGTTCCCATGAATTCTCCTCAGGGCCATAACCCTTCCACTTAACCAGGAACTGAGTTTGATTCTGTCTTCTCCTGCAGTCCAGGATGGACTCGACCTCATATTCTAATTCCCCATCAATCATCACGGGTTCTGGGGGGTTGGCATTCCGATCGGTAAAGGGGTCCGGAACCGCAGGTTTGAGTAACGAGGCGTGAATGACCGGATGGATCCGAAACGACTCCGGGAGTTTCAGTTCAAAGGCCACGTCATTTAGCTTCCTTACAATAGGAAATGGACCCACGAACTTCGGGCCCAGTTTCCTGGATGGGCAGGCTAACTTCAGATTCAGCGTAGACAACCAGACCTGGTCCCCGACCTGGAGGTCGAGCTCCCCTCTTCTCTTCCTGTCAAAGACCTCTTTATAGTGTTCCTGAGTCTTGGCCAGAGTTTCTTGAAGGATCTTATTGTTGCTCTTGAAGAAATTAAGATCTTCCTGTACCGCCGGTACTGAACATTCAGGGAGATTACCGGGTAGAGAAAGCGGATGGAAGCCAAAGTTTGCAAAGAACGGGGACTGTTTGGTAGCCGAATGGATGGAATTGTTGTATGCAAACTCTGCTAATGGCAAGAGCGATGCCCAGTCGTCCTGGGAGAAGGAAGAGAAACACCGCAGATATTGCTCTAGTGTTTGGTTGGTTCTCTCGGTCTGGCCGTTGGTTTGCGGGTGATAGGCCGAAGAAAAGCGAAGAAAAGTGAAGAAAAGCGAAGCTCAATTCGCAGGGCCCCACAGAGGGCTTTCCAAAACCTGGACGTAAATTGTACCCCCCTATCAGAGGTGATGTCAGCAGGGATACCGTGGAGCCTTACCACTTCTTTAATAAAGATCCTAGCCAACTCCGTGGCCGACGGGGTCCCCTTCATGGGTAAAAAGTGGGCCATCTTGGTAAACCTGTCTACCACCACCAAGATTGTGGAGAAGTCTTCAGAGGGAGGTAGTTCCACGATGAAGTCCATGGATATCATCTTCCAAGGTCTATCCGGGATGGGCAATGGTCTCAGCAAGCCCCAAACCTTCGATTTGCTACCCTTATTCCTGATACATGTGGTGCACGCCTCCACATATTCCCTGCAGTGCTTTTTCATTTGTGGCCACCAAAACGTGCGTTGGAGCAAGTCCGTGGTTTTGAACACCCCAAAGTGGCCGGCCAGTGGGTGGTCGTGGCAGGAGCTGAGAACTGCGGTACGTATTTCTTGGGGAACGTAGATTCTGTCCTGATGCCAGAGAAGACCATCTCTGGGGGTTAGAGAGATGTCAGGTGGGAGAGCGGGATCGCTGTAGGCCTGCTTAATTCGGGAAAGTAGACTCTCCTGAAGCAGAAGAAAGTTTCCTGGGGGAAGAATGGTATCAGGAGTAGGGAGCTCCACTGATTCATTGTACATCCGAGAGAGAGCATCGGGTTTCACATTCTTTGATCCGGGCCTGTACGTGATGTGGAACACAAATCTAGAAAAGAAGAGTGCCCACCGAGCCTGTCTTGGTTTCAGACGCTTGGCCGATTTAAGATACTCTAGATTTTTGTGATCAGTATAGACCAGGATTGGGTGGGAAGCGCCTTCGAGGAGGTAGCGCCATTCCTCCAGCGCTGCTTTGATTGCCAGCAGTTCTCGGTCGCCGACGTCATAGTTCCGCTCTGCTTCCGAAAGTTTGCGGGAGAAGAAGGCCACCGGGTGCAAAAGTGACTTAGGTCCCTGTCTTTGGGAGAGCACTGCCCCAACTGCCACTTCCGAAGCATCCACCTCCAGGATATAAGGCAGCGCAGCGTCGGGGTGTCTTAGGATTGAGGCAGAGACGAACAGGTCTTTTAGGGTTTTGAAGGCTTCTTGTGCCTTAGGGGTCCATTGAAATTTTTGACCCTGTTTGGTCAGATCGGTGATGGGGGAGATGATGGAGGAAAATCCTTTGATGAATTTTCTGTAAAAATTAGCGAACCCTACAAACCGTTGGACCCCTTTTCTGTCAGAGGGAGCGTGCCAGTCTAAAATAGCTGAGATCTTCTGGGGATCCATCTCTATTCCCTTTACAGAAATGACAAGTCCAAGGAATTGGATGCTTAGCTGTTCAAAAACGCACTTTTCTGGTTTGGCGTACAGACCATGGAGGCGGAGTCGAGCCAGGACCTTCTTCACATGTTCCCGATGTTCGGCTAAAGAGGAAGAAAAGATTAAAATATCATCGAGGTATACAATCACAAACAGGTCTAGGTAATCTCTGAAGACATCATTTACAAAATGTTGGAACGTAGCAGGGGCATTACAGAGTCCAAAGGGCATAACTAGATATTCGTAGTGCCCGAAGCGAGTACGAAAGGCGGTCTTCCATTCATCGCCTTCACGAATGCGAACGAGGTTGTAAGCACCCCGTAGGTCTAGCTTGGAGAATACTTCGGCCGACCCCAGTCTCTGAAACAGTTCGGGCACTAACGGAAGAGGGTATCGGTTTTTAATTGTGACTTTGTTGAGTGCTCGGTAGTCCACACATGGCCGTAAGGAGTGGTCCTTTTTCTGGACGAAGAAAATCCCTGCCCCTGCCGGGGAAGTGGATGGCCTGATAAAACCCTTCTTTAAGTTATCGTCCAGGTAGGTTTTCAGGGTTCCCAGCTCGGTCTCGGATAAGGGGAAGATCCTTCCGAAGGGGATCTCCGCCCCCGGGAGCAATTCGATAGGGCAATCATAAGGTCTGTGGGGAGGTAAAGTCTCAGCGCCCTTTTTACTAAACACATCCACAAATTGGTGATAAGCCTCGGGCACAGCCTGTCGGATTTCGGTGTCTGTTTCCAAGCAGAGCAGTGAAGGAGGGTCCGTATTGACGACCGGGAGGCAGTGCTGACGGCAATAGGCAGACGGAAACTCTACTCCTCCAGTGAACCAATTTATCAGAGGGTTGTGAGCCTTCAACCAGGGCATGCCAAGGATAACGGGAAAATGTGGAGACTTGATAATGTCCAGACACAGGAACTCCTGGTGGGCTCCGGCGATGATGGCATGAAGAGGGAACGTCTCCTGGGTCACAGGTCCGGACTTTAGAGTGGAACCATCGGCCAAGTAGATTGAAAGTCCCTTTACCCTAGGCCGAAGGGGAATGTTGTTCCTTAAGGCAAAGGACAGGTCCATAAAGCCGCTGCAGGCCCCGGAATCAATAATCGCGTTGACGCTGATAGTCTTTCCGGAGAACTGTAAAAGAAGAGGCACAGCCAGATGAGAGATGGTACTGGTACTTGGCAGGGTAGAAGGAGAAGCAGGGGGTATAAGAAGGCACTTACGCGACTTGGCAGGGCAAGTGCGAACATAATGTCCCGATTCCCCGCAGTAGAGGCAAAGGTTACCGGCTCTTCGGCGTTGGCGCTCTTCAGGCGTCAGAGATGGGCGAAGTAGACCCAATTGCATAGGTTCTGACGAGTCCGGAGAAGACGGGGCAGGAACAGGAGGAACCGGGGGATTTTGACTAGGAACCCGTGGCAACATCCAGACGGGGCGAGAAGTAGAAGAGGAACGCTCAAGACGACGTTCTCTTAGGCGCCTATCGATCTGGACTGAGAGATCGATGAGTGCTTCAAGGGTTTCAGGGATTCCCACGCGAGCCAGTTCATCTTTTAATGATTCTGAAAGTCCCATGCGGAACTGGTAGCGGAGGGCTGAGTTATTCCACTCCGTGTCGGCACTCCAGCGTCTAAACTCGGACACATAATCCTCCACTGGCCTGCGACCTTGTTGGAGCACGTGCAGGGCTGCTTCTGCGGTAGCTGCAAGCTGGGGGTCCTCATACAGCCGAGACATTGCTTGGAAGAAGGCGTTTAAGGAGTCCAGAGAAGGGTCTTTACGTTCTAGGAGACGGTGTGCCCAGGCTTGAGGCTCGTCGGTTAACAGAGAGATGACGAACCCCACTTTTGTTGCCTCGAGGGAAAAGGGTTGAAGAGCGAAGAAGAGCTCACAAGAGTTCCGAAAGGCCCTGAACTTGTTTCGGTTGCCGGAGAAACGGTCTGGCGTAGGGACCCTTGGTTCAGGCGGCATCATTACCACTGAAGGCGGAACTGAAGGTCCAGGGACAGCTGGGGCTGCGGCAGATAGGGCCTGGACCTGTTCTTCCAGATGGCCGTAGCCTTCTTGCAAGTTCTTCACGGCCTGGGTGAGGCCGGCTAGGTGGCGGCAAAGCTCATCCATTGGGGAGGCTCCCTGCGAGGGCTCGGTCATGGCTGTCCTGTACTGTCACGTACCTGGTTGGAGAGCCCAAACGTGCAGGGAGTGGCGCCTCGTAAGCCTCCGGCTCGAGAGCCCCTGGAGGTGGAGACAGGGATTCAAGAGTCCGGAGGACACAAGTGCCAGGCCGGATAGCAGAGGGCAGGCACAGCCGGAACAGGTAGCTGACTGGAACGGTAGGTGCAACTAGCGCTGGAGGCCGAACAGGAACTACTGGAACAGCTGGCACAGGTAGTCAAGCAGGAACCACAGGGGAGTTGGTGCTGGAACTCGGGAGGACAGGCAGACGTAGTCAGAAGCGAGCCGGGTCGGTAACTATCGGACAGCAGAGGTACAGAGCAGAAGGCAGAAGCGTGGTCAATCAGGCAAAGGGTCGGAGGCAGGCAGCAAACAGACAAGGTCAAGGAACAGGCCGGGTACAGTATCAGGAACACACAGGAACTGGTAGCAGAAGTCACAGGAACGCTGTAGACAGGACAGCACCGTGGAGCAGAAGCTGATCCCTTAAATAGCCTGTTGGGCGCCAGGAACGGTCGCACGGTACGTTTGCGTACCCCCGCGGGTGACCGTGCTCCCGTTCGTGACCCCGCGTACCCGCGTACGCCCGATCGGGTTATCGCGCACCCGCGTGCGCTCGCTCGTATCAACGCGCACCCGCGTGCGCCTGTTAGGGACAACATGCACTCGCATGCGTTCGTGTGCGCCAACCCGCGTCCGAGGGCACCGACGATCCTTTTGTACAGGAAACCTGCGGGTAAGTCTCCTATGTACGATCGAGATGGTGGAACGATCGTGACAATAGGATGACAGTTATGGGGAAGGTGAATGCATGCTATCGCACTACCAAATATTTATCAAGAGGTTGCTGCCTCCCTAAATGCACGGGCTTTAATCAAAGAACCGTGCTTTGATGATAAATGATTAATATGGGCTATTGGCGCTACCTCCAATCTATATGTTCAAACTATTAAGATTATTAAAATTACCGTTAGTGAACCTCACCGTTTCCCAGGCTTAAAGTATATCTATATTAGTGATGTATCCCTTTCCCTACTCCTATATGCATAGATTGATGGCTTCACTGATATAGATCCATCCACATAGGTAGTAGCCTCTATTATTGAGTGATATATTCTATCAGGGGACTTTGAGTCAAAAATTGGATATAAGAGGGAAGAATAATAAATATAAACACAATCTGTAAATACACTAATTATGTTTGATTCCACTAAGTTGTGCAAATTTCCCCTCACAAGTGTGAACAAGCTGATTTCCAAAAAATACATCATATAGTTATTCTATACATTCCAGTGACCTTATTTGTGTGTACATAACACCTATCAACTAGTGTGGATTAATTTAATCAATCCCTTAATCATCAGTCCACAGATGAGTAGTTTCTATGCGAACCTCAACCCAAGAAATTATATATCAAGGGGGAAAGCTTATTCCCCCTATTTTTCTAAAAACAACGTAAAGTGAATTTTCTATATATATCAGTATACAAATAGTGCAAAATTATATCCCAAATTGTGATAACCTGTGAAAAAAAATTCCCATTCACATGGGAAGTGAAGAAAAATATATAAAAAACCAAAAAAGCAAAATTAAAAATTTTGATTGAGAAGAATTGAAAAGAGTTGAACGGAAAAAGTGAAAAACCTAAACCAATTTTTAAATAACAAAATAGTCCACAGTAGTTCTTCTGTCAGATGTCCACAGATATACAAATATTCTGCTCAGGAGAATCAAAGAGGGTGGCTTTCGTGTTCATGAAAACTTGAACAGGAAAAACAATCTTGTGCCCGGTAGTAGTTCCTCAAAAGGGAAAAAAAAACAACTCTCATGGTGTAGTATGTCAGGTACCCAGAAAAACTTAGTAGGTTGAAAAATGAATTATAAATGTAATACATTTTATAATTTTATAATTTATAATTCATTTTTCAACCTACTAAGTTTTTCTGGGTACCCGACATACTACACCATGAGAGTTGTTTTTTTTTCCCTTTTGAGGAACTACTACCGGGCACAAGATTGTTTTTCCTGTTCAACGAATAAGATCCTGCGAAAGAACGCGGAAGACATAGCCGAGTGGTGGAATCCTCAATAGCAAAGTGCAAAGTGGAGCAGAACCTATATGCCTACAACCCCCTAGGGGGTGCGTGGATCTGGTGAGTGGGGACCCAAGAGGGGGAATGAGCACGGAAGTCACCATAAGTTTTCATGAACACGAAAGTCACCCTCTTTGATTCTTCTGAGCAGAATATTTGTATATCTGTGGACATCTGACAGAAGAACTACTGTGGACTATTTTGTTATTTAAAAATTGGTTTAGGTTCACTAACGGTAATTTTAATAATCTTAATAGTTTGAACATATAGATTGGAGGTAGCGCCAATAGCCCATATTAATCATTTATCTGGATAAAGAAGAGGCTGTGTCCGTCAATGAGCATAAGAAAAATCTTCCTTTATCTTTATAGAATGCAAGAAGGTAAACAAAATATTTAAGATATTACAGATGATAACTAGGAATGTAATAAGGAATTCATAAACACATCTGCTGGGTTATGATGTCACAATACCTCACACAGATAAAAGCATTCTGACATCTGAAGTTGTCAGGCTACAGTTTATAAAGGGCAATACAGAATACAGTGGTCCATTGGTGAGAACACGTTTTATAGATCCATTTCCTGCAATGAGCTTCTGGCCGTGGAATAAAATGGAATACAATTTAGTGTTCAAGAACTATGAACCTGGTAAGAGAAGACAGACCCCAGATCCAGTATAATCCGTGTTCATCGATCATCATTATAATTTCTAAAGATTCAGATCTAGAAGTCCTCAGTGGAGTAGATGGTACAAATAAAGTGTAATTATTTCAACACCATCTCCGCACCTTACACAAAGTGATTCCTGTGATAGATACACTACGGGTTTTATTTACCTTTCAGCTCCGGAGTCAGGGAATGTCCGAATTCATCCAGCAGAATCAGATCCGGCAGACCCTCACCTATAGAGAGGAATATAAGATGATGGCTCTGAGTCATGTATGATTGAAGCTGACCTTTCACACCTAAATACACATCACAATTATGTCCACACAACAGAATATAACAAATCCTATGTTACATGTAACATATCAGAGTAAAGTTCTCCATATTCTGACCATATATAAATATACAGAAGTGATCTGATTAGGATTGTAATCTGAATAAGTGTAAGGAATAGAGTTGGAGTGTGATATTGGAGGGGAGAGAGATAGAAAAGGGCTCTGTTCATTGCTACTAGCAAGTTAGTGTGCTACAGTGTAGAGTGAAAACAGTGATAGTGTAGTGTTAGTGCAGTGTGACCATTCATTCTTATAGATTAGTGTTTCAGGGGGTGTTTACTGCAGGATATTAACCACTTGCCTACCGGGCACTTAAACCCCCTTCCTGCCCAGACCAATTTTCAGCTTTCGGTGCTCTCACTCTTTGAATGACACTCAGTCATGCAACACTGTACCCAAATTAATTTTTTGTCCTTTTTTCCCCCACAAATAGAGCTTTCTTTTGGTGGTATTTGATCACCTCTGGATTTTATATTTAGCGCTATAAATGAAAAAAGACTGAAAATTTTGAAAAAAAAACCCACATTTTTCTTTGTTTCTGTGATAAAATTTTGCAAATTATTAACTTTTCTTTATAAATTTTGGCCACAATTTATACTGCTACATATGCTTGGTAAAAGTAACCCAAATTAGTGGATATTATTTGGTCTTTGTGAAAGTTAGAGAGTCCACAAGCTGTGGTGCGAATCATACAAAATTGATCCCATCTGATGTACTGGTGGCGGATCTCATTTATTGTGACCCGAACAAGCCAGGAAAGTACAAATATCCCCCAAATGACCCCTTTTTGGAAAGTAGACATTCCAAGGTATTTAGTAAGAGGCATGATGAGCTTTTTGATGTTGTCATTTTTTCCCACAATTCTTTGCAAAATGAAGATTTTTTATTTTATTTTATTTTTTTCCCACAAAATTGTCATTGTAATAGGTTATTGCTCTCACTTGGCATGTGTATACCACAAATAATACCCCAAAATAAATTCTGCTACTCCTCCTGAGTATTACAATACCACGTGTGGGACTTTTCCACAGCCTGGCCACTTAGAGAGGCCCAACATGCAAGGAGCGCCATCATGAGTTCTAGGAGCATAAATTACACATCTAACTTGTTGACTACCTATTACACTTTTGAAGGCCCTGGAGCACCAGGACAATGACACATGACACAGATGTGGCACTGATGACAGATGGCACTAATTCGTGGCACTGATGACACGTGACACTGATGACAGGTGGCACCTATACATGGCACTGACACGTGACACTAATATGTAGCACTGAAGACACATGGCACTAATACGGGGCACTGATGACAGATGGCAGTAATATGTGGCACTGATGACACATGACACTATTATGGCACTGATGACAGATGGCACTATGTGGCACTGATGACCGATGGCACTATGTGGCACTGATGACACGTGGCACTGATGGCACTTATATGTGGCACTGGGGACAGATGGCACTGACAACAGGTGGCACTGGGGACAGATGGCACTGAGGACAGGTGGCACTAACAGGTGGTAGCGGGGGCAGATGGCACTGACAGGTGGCAGTGGGGACAGATGGCAGTGGGGACAGGTGGCAGTGGGGACAGATGGGAACTTTATTTTCATTATTTTTTTATCTCACTAACCATTGCATCTCTGCAGCGATTCATCTCTCGCTCCTGACACGCTGTCTCTGTGTGAGGAGATACATATGAGATCATCTCCCATTAGACAAGCTGATCTCACTGTAAACGGCCACTGTGACTGGCTGTGTCCAAGGAACACGGCCAGCACAGAACTTCTCCGATGCACGCCCGCGGTGACGTCCAGGTCCTCCTGTTTTACAGCTATAGCTGTCTTTTGGCTATAGCACAGGCGCGAAGTGGTTAAGGTGCATTATCGCATGTTCACTGCAGTATAATAAGGTGCATTCATGTATGTTTCCTGCAGTATATTGGAGGTGCGTTTGTGTATGTTTACTGCAGTATATTACATTTTTACACAGTTAGGTTGAAAAAAAGTCCATCCAGTTCAACCAAAAAACATACAATCCCATATACACACACACACAAACACACACACAATCCTACACCAACAGTTGATGCAGAGGAAGGCAAAAAAAAACAGAAAAGCATGATCCAATTTGCTCCAGCAGGTGAAAAAATTCCTTCCTGATCCCTTGAGAGGCAATCGGATTTTCCCTAGATCAACTTTACCTATAAATGTTAGTACTCAGTTATATTATATACATTTAGGAAAGAATCCAGGCCTTTTTAAAGCAAATCTACTGAGCTGGCCAGAACCACCTCTGGAGGGAGTCTATTCCACATTTTCACAGCTCTTACTGTGAAGAAACCTTTCTGTATTTGGAGATGAAATCCTTATTCCTCCAAACCTTAAAGTGAATTACTCACTACCACGTTCACTATATGGACCACTTGTAAGAAGGCTGGCCATAGGCTAGTCTGCATTTGTGGGAAGAGTCTGAGGGGTACATATCCCTCCTCTTCTGCCTTATCCTGCATGTGCTCGTATTCAGGGTCACGGCTGATGCACTTCAGTTCCTGTTTTTCCCTTATTGTGTGTTTTTTGGCAGCAACAGTGGTGTCGGTTCCTCTCCCGGTGCTCACGCCGGGTACCATCAGGGGAACCGCCTGTCTACCCATGCATCCAGGGCTCAATCTAGCACCATTGAGGAGGCCGTCCACCCGCTTATTCCGGTGCTCACGCAGGGTACCATCGGGGGACCACCCGCATGTCCACCCACATATTCAATGCTCTATCTGACATCATCGAGGGGGCTGCTCACCTGCTTCTCTCAGTGCTCACGCCGGGGGGGGAAGGGGGCGTCCATTCAAAATTTCTCCCAGGTCTCCCTGGCATCAGGGGGTTGTCCGTACACCCACTTCTCCCAGGTCATGCCGGTGTGGTGCCGAAATTGGTTTCATCGGGGGGCCTGTCTCCTCTGGCTCTGGGCTGGGATCGGAGCTCCCCCCTCCAGCCAACTGCACTCCAGCTCTTCATAGTCTCCGTCCCTCCAACCCGCTTCACTGCAGCTCCTCCAGCTCTCGGAAATATAGTCACTCTTCTACCACCCCTGCCCCCATGTGCCCCCCGGTTTCATGGGGAAACCATCTGTTATCATTTGACCTCTCCATGCCTGTACCAGGCTGCAATTGCAGCTCCTGAACGTATATCCTCAAGTCTTGGAAGTTACTATATTCAATTCACAGGGGGTGCTGACCAGCAGGTACATCGGTCAGCACTTTGTGAGGCCTGTTTGTGGCATGTCTTCCTACCAGCTTCAGGGGGGAGAGGGGTCAATGAGGGCACTACCAGGATGGGTGGGGTGGTTGGTGGTCAGTTCATAGGATTCCTTGCCTGTGTTCCTGTCATAGTGTATTTCTGTCATAGCATGTTCGGTCATAGCGGTTCTGTCAGCAGGGCTGCCATAGCAGGTTGTCTTAGCGGTTAGCTTTTCTGTCACATCGGTGCTACCTCAGCAGGTTCTGTCACAGCATTTCAGTCATAGCGGTTCTGTCATAGCGTTTTCAGTTATAGCATTTTCTGTCACAGCATTCAGTCATAGCAGTTCTCACAGCGTTTTCAGTCATAGCGGTTCAGTCATAGCATTTTCTGTCACGGCATTCAGTCATAGCGGTTCTCACAGTATTTTTGGTCATAGCGGTTCTGCACACAGCATTTTCAGTCATATCGTTTTCAGTCACAGCCTTTTCAGTTGCAGTGTTTTCTGTCATAGCGGTTCTGTTAGAGCATTTTTAGTTTTAGCATTTTTCAGTCATAGCGTTTCAGTCATAGCATTTCAGTCATAGCGTTTCAGTTATAGCGTTTCAGTCATAGCGTTTCAGTCATAGGGTGTTCAGTCATAACATTTCAATCATATTGGTTCAGTAGTAGCATTTCAGTCATAGTGGTTCTATCATAGGGTGGTCAGTCATAAAGTTTCAGTGGTTCAGTTGTAGCGTTTCAGTCATAGCAGGTGCTGTCATGTGTTCAGTCACAGCTTTCGGTCAAAGCATGTTCTGTCATAGCAGGGCTGTCATAGTGTGTCACAGTCATAGCGGGTGCTGTCACTATGTGTTGAGTCTAGCATTCTAGTCTAGCGTGTTCAGTCATAGCGGGTGATGTCCTAGCATGGTCGGTCAGTGTGTTCAGCCTTAGCATCTTGGTCACAACGTGTTCAGTCATAGCATTCCTCTCCAGCGTGTTCTGTCAGAGGGGGGCTGTCATAGCGTGTCATAGTCACAGCAGGCACTGTCATAGCAGGTGCTGTCATAGTAGGCACTGTCATCATGTGTGCAGTCACAATGTTCCAGTCACAGCGTGTTCAGTCATAGCCGGTGCTGTCATAAACGCGTTCTGTCAGTGTGTTCAAGTCGCAGAGGGTCCCAGTCACATCGGGTTCCAGTCAGAGCGGGTTCTGTCACAGTGGCTCTGTCATGGCATGTTTCTGTCATAGCAGATCGGTCACAGAGGTTCTTGTTAGCGTGGTCTGTGGTCCTTTCACAGCGGTTCTGTCACAGTGTGTTTGTCATAGCATTTCTGTCATAGTGATTCTGTCAGCGGTTATGTCCAGCATGTTCTGTCGTAGCTTGTCCATGTCTCATCGTACCTTTCATTTGAGGTTCTTCGTACACCTGGGTTTAGTTAGCAGCCCTCAAATCTCAGGATCTGTCACGTCTACAGATCAATGTGGGTTGAGGTTTCATACGATGCACATTCATTTCATTACACCTGTACGACTACCCACCATGGCCTGTGGGTACAATCGCCTTGAGTGTTTCAGTTTTACTACCTGTCTCTGTGCTGCAGTTTACTCAGGCTCACTTACCACATACATTAGGGGGCGTCATCAGGTTCATCCTCACACTTGTGTAGGCACAGAGGAGTGGTGTTTTCATGTCTGGTTGTCTGTTGGCACTTCCATAGTTTGTTTTTCTTGGGTTGGGCATGCCGCACATTTTGGAAGCAACTATTCATGTTCATCTCTTCAACTTCACGTGGGGGTTTGGAGCATGGTAGTCCTCCGTCATCAAGGAGTTGGTCCATACTAAAGCACGCAGCAGAGCATTGTCACAGGGGCTTTCCTTTCCTGGCCACAGCCAGGAAGGCAGTTTGCTTCAGATTGTTTCCAATTCTGTCCCAGCTACTCCCATCCACCAGCATGGAACAGGTTCTGGGCATTATTCTTTTAACGCAGATTTATGTGGGATAATTTGCTCTCCACGGTCTGTTATGGTTCCAACACAGGATGGAGGTGATCAAAGCTCGCTCGGTCAGGGACAGGGTGTCAGCACACCTCCAGCTCCTGCTCTTCATACATCCCCTTGGTTCACCGGGCTTGTTAAGCCTTCTGGTTTAAGATGCCTGAGCCAAGCATGTTCCTTGCCAGGGGCAGTGTCGGAATCTCCCATTCCCGGTCTTCAGACAGGCCTGCCGGAGGCACTGGTCAGGCCTGCATGTGGGCCTCATCACTATCTCGTCAGATTCTGTTGTTATAGTATCTTGACAGACAGTCATGCTTTCGTTGCCATTAAGTTACTGGAGGCGGTATTTCCTAGGGTTACTTGTCTGGTTCTTTACCTTCATTCTGAAGGTATGGGGCAAGGACACCAGGGTGCCCAGTGGCAAGTTTCCAATATTGTTTGTTACATTTTGGCTGCTCTCTTTCCTGCTTATCAAGGTACTCATTTGTGGATATATTGATGCAGCACTTGCTACAGTTGGGGGGGTGTAGCGGCATCCAAACTGATGTCATCATTCTTGCATTTCCATCACACCTGCCCATTGGTGGGGCAAGTCGATGGTGCGGATGTCATGTCAACACTGGGCTTACCCTTGGGTCAAAAGCAGTCCTTGCTTCGAAACCTTGCCAAGCATTCTTTTGGGGTCTTGGGTACCTGCAGGGGGGTCAGGGGTTAATTCATTCAGGTCATGTCCTGTTACATGAAGACCCTGGTTACCACCCAGGGATCTATAGTCTCTCTCAGGGTGTGTGCTGGGCCAATGATCCCTTGACGGCCCACAAAGTGGTAGGTTTGGGCAAAACATCATTGTTATTCTGGGTTCCATTCTCAGCGCAATCTCTTGATTACGATGTTGCCTGGAGAAATACTCAAGTACATCAGACCAGTGATTGTTTGTCTGACCCCAGCATGTTTCAAAAGGGGGCTAACAGTCACTTTGGGTATGCTGAAATCATGCTATGAGACTTATTCCCCAGAATGAAGTTCGGCCCTCCTTCCTCTATTCAAGACTCAGCTTGGTGGTCAGGCCACAAGTAGAAGCTTGATCCAAGTTATATAGTGTGAGACCAGGTTCTGGGTGTCTGGTAGGGTTTCTCCATGTTTAAATGGTGCTTATTGACTCAGCATATTGGTCTTATCTGCCAAAACTATCAAACACATCCATCCGGCATTTAGCACTTCAGACCCCTGCAAACTGCTGTCCATTTTTGCGGCTTACCCTCTCAAACTTCCCCATACCAAGCATAGACAGGCCAGGGGTTCGTGGGGAATTTTACTGTGTTATGCAACTGGTGTCTATTCGGTCTTCTCTGCCATTATTTGTCAAGGGATCCTTGGGTCAGCCTTGCTCCTTTTCCACTCACATGTCCTCACACTACAAGCAATTCGTTCCCAGGTCTGGGTTTTCTCAAATTTGCCCTTTATGGAAGAGTGGCAAGAAGAAAGCCATTGTTGAAAGAAAGCCATAAGACGTCCCATTTACAGTTTGTGAGAAGCCATGTGGGGGACACAGCAAACATGTGGAAGAAGGTGCTCTGGTCAGATGAGACCAGAATTTAACTTTTTGGCCTAAAAGCAAAACACTATGTGTGGGGGGGAAACTAACACTGCCCATCCCCCCTGAACACACCATCCCCACTGTGAGACATGGTGGTGGCAGCATCATGTGGTGGGGATGCTTTTCTTCAGCAGGGACAGGGAAGCTGGTCAGAGTTGATGGGAAGATAGATGGAGCCAAATATTGGGCAATCTTAGAAGAAAACCTGTTAGGCCGCGTACACACGCGGGGACTGTTCGCCCAACTTTGTCCGCTGAACAGTGTTTCGGCGGACAGTCCGCTCGTGTGTGGACTTTCAGCGGACAGTTTCAGCGAACAGTCCGCTGAACAAGGTTTTTCGGAATTTCCGAAAAACTGTCCGCTGAAACTTCCGCTGAACAGTCCCCTCGTGTGTAGGCTTGTTCGTCAAACTAAGTTCCGCGCATGCTCAGAAAGGATTTACACGCCGAAAGTTATAATGCAGTGTATAGGACGTCGTATTTTTCGTCCCGTCGTACGTGCCGTTCACATCATCGCGCACGGTTTCAGCAAACTGTTCGTTCGTCGTGTGTGGCCATGTCCGTCCATGCTAATTTTGAGCGGACTGTTTGCTGAAACTGTTTGACGGACAAAGTTGGGCGAACAGTCCCCGCGTGTATACGCGGCCTTAGAGTCTGCAAAAGACTTGAGACTGGGGCGGAGGTTCACCTTTCAGCAGTACAACGACCCGAAACATACAGCCAGAGCTACAATGGAATGGTTTAGATCAAAGCATATTCATGTGTTAGAATGGCCCAGTCACAGTCCAGATCTAAATCACATTGAGACTCTGTGGGAAGACTTGAATATTGCTGATCACAGACGCTCTCCATCCAATCTAACAGAGCTTGAGATATTCTGCAAAGAATGGGCAAAAATGTCCCTCTCTAGATGTGCAAAGCTGGTAGAGACATCCCCAAAAAGACTTGCAGCTGTAATTGCAGCGAAAAGGGGTTCTACAAAGTACTGACTCAGGGGGCGCTATACAAATGCCCCCCACACTTTGCACATATTTATTTGTAAAAAAAAAAAATTGAAAACCATTCATCATTTTCCTTCCACTTCACAATTATGTGCCACTTTGTGTTGGTCTATCACATAAAAGCCCAATAAAATAAATTTACAATTTTGGTTGTAACATGACAAAATGTTAAGGGGTATGAATACTTTTTTAAGGCATTGTATAGTATACTGACATTGTTTATACACACATATATCCATACATATCCAGTGTTTATACAGTGTATATATATATATATATATATATATATATATATATATATATATATACACTTTAGTCCATCCGGTCACCAGCTGTGCATGTGGGTACCGTTAGTACTTTCATGTCTATCATCACATAGAAAGCTGGACCCCTGCCTTATGTATTGAATGCTGACACATGTAGTCCATACATTTTATGTTACTATTATTACCATAGGGAATGCTGGTATTTGTAGCCCTTCTGTTTTTGGTTGTTTTTTGTTTATCATCATGAAGATAGCTGGCTCCTTGCCCTATGTATCAAATTCTGGTATTTGTAGTCCATATACTTCATGTTATCATCTTCATATGGTATCTTGGTCATCACTTTTTAGCTTTTTTTTTTTTATTATTTTAATTTTTTTGTTCTTTGCTATTTGTGCAGCATTTTATGTCATCATAATTTGTATTTTTTTTTTCAATCCAAAACTTTATTGAAAAAATTATTGCACATACAAAAATAAAGGGTGTCAAATCTGTGACAAATGTGTGTTACATACTTTTCCTTACATGAAATTATTTAGTAATATTTACAAAGGTATACATATAAATGAGAAATATCCTGGTTGGTACCAGTCATATACAAACAATCCCGTATGACAACCTGTTTTAGGGTCTCCCTTCTAATCATCTCTGTCCATCCCTCCAGGCCCACCCAGGGCACATATCGGTGCCCACCAAGAGTCTGTCCGACTATATACATGTTGCAGAATTCTTAAGCCATCTGTCCCAATTTTTTTCAAATTTGGAGGGGCATCCTCTATGGGTGTATATAGAGTTTTTTATATGGCAGTATGGCATTAACCTCCGTGATCCAGTGTTAGATATTTGGGGGATCTGGTCTCATCCACACTCTGGCAATAACTTTCCGTGCAGAGAATAGCGTTTCGTGTAAAAATAATTTAGTAAATTTATTAGAGTGAGGGTCCTGAAAGATTCCCAGAAGACACAGTTTTGGCTGAAGTGTTATAGGGGAGCCCATTGTGTCATGTAGGAATCTCACCACTTGTGACAAAAAAATCTGTATTTTGGGGCATTTCCACAGAAAATGAAAAAAGGTGCCAGTTTCTTGGGGCAGATATTGGAGTAATTACTTTTATACTTTGAAATTTTAAGTGGTGTGAGATATGCCCTGTGTGTTATAAAGATTTGGGTTAATCATTCAGAAAGTTTGGGAGATACCATTTTACATGTGTCTAGTGCATCACTCCACTCATCGTCTTCTATGGGTCCTATCTCCCCCTCCCACCTATTCTTTAGTGCGTAGGCCGCCACGGTCATTGGAGGAAGTGACAGCATAATATAAAATTGTGAGATTAGTTTTTTGTGGTCAGGGTTTTTTTATGGCTTCCATCAATGGATTGTTACCTAGAGAGAGGTCATCTAGGGGAAATTGTGCATGAAATGCGTGGCAAAGCTCTATGTATCTATAATATTGACTATCGGGAAGTGCAAATTCAGATTACAAGTTGTGAAAGAGACTTTAATTTTCTACCAGAAGTAATATGAGATAGGTAGAAAATGCCCCTTTTACTCCACATTCCGCTGTCTGGGATGTGTTGAAATTCGGGAAGGGTCCTGTTATGCCACAAAGGAGTGTATTCATGCAGGGGTGGGAGGTGTAGCTTTTCAGAGGCTATATTCCATATTTTCCTATAGTGGTAAACGAGAGTCTTGTGATCTGCTCTTCTGCCCACATTCTCTGTTCCCCCAGTAATCGCCACCATGGAGTCTAGAGTTGGTCTGATCCATTGTGGACATAGGACATTTAAGAACCCATCTTTATCAGTTTTGTCTATATGAAAGATTTGCGATATCTGGGCTGCAAGGTAGTATAAGTCAGGTAGGGCCAGTCCTGTGAGGTCAGTAGGTTGTTTGAGTTTGTGCCATGGAAGTTTGTGTCTGTTGCTGCCCCAGACAAATGGTTTTAGCAGGGCCTCCATCACCTTAAAATGCTTAAGCACCAAGTACACAGGGGAATACCAGATTATGTACAAATGTTCACGGTTCGTGTGATCTGTACTGTGCTTCTCAGCAACATGCCAGCTTTATAAAAATGACCTGGGATTAGGTAGGAAGACCTTATTTACAAGTAGGGGCTGTGAGGGAAAGGGAGGGGGCTGCTGGTGTACAGAGAGCGGCCAGAGTCTTTTGTGTGTACAGATTTGTGTATGCAGTGGTGTATTTTGATGTTGTGCTGCCCCAGGCAAGACTAAAATCAGGCGTCCCTCCATCTAAAATTGTCCCACCCCTTCCTACTCAAATGGATATTCAGGGCCCCTGGCAGCTGTGTGGGGTCCCTGTACAGGGTCCCTGGTGGTTGTGTTGGGTCCCTGGTGGTTGTTGTCATAGTTATGCAATAAAGTTCGTCTGCTTACCTGTCTCCATGTGTTCATTTCTAGAGACCAGCCGACCCTCACCTGACTGCTTTTATAATCCATCCTCTGGCATGGCTCCACCCTAGATCCTATCAGAGAACTCTATATTAACCTGTGCACTGCAAGCCAACCCTGCTGATCAACCTTTGTGTGTTAGCTTCCTGTTACCTACCGTGTGCTCTGCTGTTGTTACGTTACCGACTTTGGCGTGTCCTTGACTATCCCTGTTTGCCTGTGATCCTGACCTTTTGGCGTGTCCCTGACTATTCCTGTCTGCTTGTGGCCCCGACCTTGGCTTGTCCCTCACTATCCCTATCCTCCTGTTGCCTACTGTGAGTGTGAGCTGGGGGACCCTGGGGGTCGTGACCTGGAGCCAGTTTCAGCCAAGTCCATCCTCACCACTAGAGGCTCTGGTGAACACCTGCTGGCTCTAAGCCCTTGTACACACGGTCGGAGAATCCATCGGAATATGTCCTATTGGACCGTGTTGTTGGATAACCTGACTGTGTGTGGTATGCATCGGACTGTTTCCGTCGGAATATCCGTCGGACCAAATTTCCCAACTTGCTGGAAATATTTTCCAACAAACTGATCCGATAGGACATACTCCGATCATGTGTAGAGAATTACGATCGGACAATGTGCCACGCATGCTCAGATCAAATTCCTACATCAAAGCTATTGGCTACTAGCATGAACGTAGTCCCATCATAATGAAATGACGTCATCACGTTCTGAAAGATCGGATTTTTCGACAACTTTGTCCGACCGTGTGTATGCAACAGTTTCGGACAAGATCCGACGGACAAAATCCGACGGATTTGGTTGTCGGAATCTCCGACCGTGTGTACAAGGGCTTAGACTCCGCGCCCCAGGGAATCTTATGCTCTAACACAGGTGGGATCCATCTTGGTGTTCTGGTGGCCCTGCCTTCCTATCACCTTGACCCCCATCCGCAGCAGGCAGCCGTAGGGTCCACAACCTTGCGGTGCACTCCTGATCCCTACGGTGTGCATCTGTCACCTGGCCTCAAGGTGACCTGACAGTTTGATCAGCCATGGACCCGGCTGACGTGCCACTTCCTGCAGTCGATCCTTTGCAAGGCATAGTTCGGAGACTTGAAACCCAGGAATCTAATCAGACTCAGGTGATGCGATTCCTTCAAGACTGGGCTTCCCACTTCGAGCAACTACAGGCTTCCTTGGGGACCCTGAACCTGCAGCCTCAAGTACAGTCTGCGACTGCACCTATCGCACCAGTCGCATTCACGCATTCATTATTACTGCCAGCTCCGTTCCGTTTCTCTAGGGACTCCAAGGCCTGCAGGGGCTTCCTCTGCCAATGCACCATTCATTTTGAGCTCCAGCCTCAAAACTTTCTGTCTGACTGGGCAAAGGTAGCCTATATAATTTCCCTCCTCTCCGGTGAAGCTTTAGCCTGGGATGCTCCCCTGTGGGAGAAAAATGATCCAGTGGTTTCGAGCCTGTCCAACTTCTTGAAGCTCTTTCGTAATATCTTCAAGGAGCCAGCTTGGGTTTCTTCTGCGGCTAGTGCCCTTTTACGCCTTCGCCAAGAATCTTGTTCAGTGGGACAATATGCTCTTCAGTTCCGTATCCTCACAGCGGAATTGAGATGGAACAATGAGGCCCTGGTCGCAACCTTTTTACATGGCCTCTCTGACCGAGTGAAGGACGAATTAACAGGAAGAGCTATCCCCGCCGGTCTGGACGATGTAATTTCCTTATTCAATCAGATTGACATTCGTTTCCAGGAGAGGTCCTTAGAAAAAAGATGCCAGCACCCCCTAGGTCCTAGTCAGCCTGAGCTTTTTTCCCGCCGCCCTGTGGAGCATCCTCTGTCTGCTGAGGAACCCATGCAGCTGGGCCGGACCAGACTAACCCCCGAAGAACGTGCTAGACGCAGAACTCTGGGCTTGTGTCTTTATTGTGGGGGCAAGGGTCATTTTCGTGACTCCTGCAAGCTTCGTCCGGGAAACGCTCGGGTCTAATACATTTGGAAGGTGGAGTATTGGACCCAAAAACATCACCTTCTCGTCTTCTTCTTCCGGTGTTCCTCCATGTATGCACTTCTCCCCAATCAGTCCTAGCATATCTGGACTCGGGGGCTGCCGGCAATTTTATGGACTGGATAACTGCTATGAAGCTTACCCTTTCTCCCCTCGCTACTCCACTGGTAGTCTCGGCAATTGATGCCACTGTGCTCCCAGGGGGTCCTATCCATTTCCAGATGCTACCAATTAGGATGTCTGTAGGGATACTCCACCAGGAGTGGGTCTCCTTCCTCATCCTACCCAAGGCCTCTACCCCCATTGTATTGGGCCTTCCTTGGATACAGCTCCACTCGCCACATGTGGACTGGGTCTCTGGGCAGATCCTGGCTTGGGGTCCTTCGTGTTTCTCATCCTGTCTTCCCAAGGTGACCCCCAAGGGGAAACTTCCCATTACTACCACATCTGTATCGTCTGATCTTCCCGCAGCATACAGCGATTTCCGGGACGTGTTCTGCAAGAAGTCTGCTGAGGTGCTTCCTCCCCACAGATCTTTTGACTGTGCTATTGACCTTGTCCCTGGAGCAACCCTGCCCAGGGGTCGTACCTACCCTTTGTCCATTCCAGAGACCCAGGCCATGTTTGAGTATGTCGCCGAGAATCTGGAGAGAGGTTTCATCCGGAAATCTTTTTCGTTGCCAAGAAGGATGGTACCCTCAGATCCTGCATCGACTATAGAGGTTTAAACGCTGTGACTATCAAAAAACGATACCCCTTACCTCTAATATCTGAGCTATTTGACAGGTTGAAGGGGGCTTCCATTTTCACTAAGTTGGATCTCAGAGGTGCATACAATCTCATTCGAATACGGAAAGTGATGAATGGAAGACCGCGTTTAACACTAGGGATGGGCATTACGAATAGCTGGTTATGCCTTTTGGTTTGTGTAATGCTCCAGCTGTGTTCCAGAACTTTGTCAATGAAATATTCAGGGATCTACTGTACCAGTTTGTTGTCATCTATCTGGATGATATTCTCATCTTTTCCGAAAATCTACTTCAGCGCCTTAGAGAGAACAATCTCTATGCCAAGATGGAGAAATGTTCCTTTGAATGTTCCGAGGTCCTGTTTCTGGGATGTTTTGTTTCTAGTGTGGGTCTACGCATGGATCCCGGAAAGGTCTCAGCCATTACCAACTGGCCCCTTCCCGCTAGCCTCAAGGCCACACAGCGCTTTCTTGGCTTCACAAATTATTATAGGCAGTTCATAAGGATTTACTCTTCCATTGCCGCGCCTATTATCGCTTTGACCAAGAAGGGTGCGAATGCCAAAGACTGGCCTCCCGAGGCTCTCTCTGCGTTTCACAATCTGAAACAGGCCTTTGTCTCTGGACCTCTCTTGAGGAGACCAAATCCAGAGGACCCATTTTTTATTGAAGTAGATGATTCTTCGATGGGGATGGGAGCTGTGCTTCTTCAGGACTTTGAGAAGAAACGTCAACCATGTGCATTCTTCTCCAAAAAAAATTCTCAGGCAGAGAGAAATTATGCCATTGGTGATCGGGAACTTCTCGCAATTAAATTGGCGTTGGAGGAGTGGCGTCATCTCTTGGAAGGTTCCCCTCACTCCATAATGATCTTTACTGATCATAAGAATCTACAGTACCTACAGAATGCTAAACATCTGAACCCCAGACAGGCCAGGTGGAGTCTCATCTTTTCCCATTTTAAATTCACGATTACGTACAAACCTGGTTCCTGCAACGGTCGAGCTGATGCGCTCTCTAGGTCATTTGACACTTTGGACGAGGAGTCCAACCCTGATCCTGAGCCGATCATTCCTACCTCATGCATTGTTGCCCATTCTACCACCCTGGAATCAAAAATTCCTCCTGGTAAGACCTTTGTTCCCACGGAGCTAAGAACTAAGATCCTTCGTTGGGGACATGATTCCAAGGTGGCGGGTCATGCTGGGTTCCTCCGATCCTTCCTACTCATCAGTCGTCACTACTGGTGGCCTAATCTCCGCTCGGATGTTAAAGACTATGTTAAGGCTTGTCACGTCTGTGCTCAGTCTAAATCTTCCACTCAAGCCCCTGCTGGTCTTCTCATGCCCTTGCCCATTCCTAAGGAGCCCTGGTCTCATATCGCCATGGATTTTATCACTGATCTTCCACTGTCAGAGAATAATACGGCCATTTGGGTAGTAATCAATCGGTTCTCCAAGATGGCTCATTTTGTTCCTCTTCCTGGTCTCCCTTCTGCCCCTGCCTTGGTTCCCATTTTTGTACGAGAGATTTTCTGCCTTCATGGTGTTCCTTCTCATGTCGTTTCGGACAGGGGTGTGCAGTTTACTTCTCGTTTTTAGAGAGCCTTTTGCAAATCCCTTGACATTACCTTGGATTTTACCTCTTATCATCCCCAATCCAATGGCCAGACTGAGAGAGTTAATCAGGAGTTGGAGGTCTTTCTCCGTACCTTGGTCTCTGCCAATCATGATGATTGGGCATCACTATTAACGTGGGCTGAGTTCTCCCACAATAATAAAGTCAACGTCAGTTCTCAGAAAACACCCTTTGTCACTGTTTATGGAAGACATCCTCAGCTTCCTCTTCCTATGACTTGTTCTTCTGACATTCCAGCTTTGGCTACTGTTCAGGAATCATTCAATTCCATGTGGGCTGACGTTCATGATTCCCTCCAGAAAGCTGCCAACAAATTCAAGAGTTTTGCTGACCGTCGCAGGCGTAAGCCACCTTCTCTTCAGCCAGGAGACAGAGTCTGGCTCTCCACCAGGAACATCAAACTCCGGGTTCCTTCCCTCAAATTTGCCCCAAGATTCATTGGTCCGTACACCATAATTTCTAAACTGAATCCAGTTTGTTTCAAGCTCCAGATTCCCAAAAGCCTCAAAATCTCTAACTCCTTCCATGTTGCCCTTCTGAAGCCTTTAGTCCTCAATAAGTTCTCTCGTCCTCTCTCTACCATAGCACCGGTCTCTGAGGATGATCAGGAGTACAAGGTTAGCCAAATTTTGGATTCCTGACTCTGTAGAGGCATTCTCCGGTACCTCGTGCACTGGAAAGGTTTTGGTCCTGAGGAGAGGTCGTGGATTTCGGCTTCCGAGGTCTTTGCACCTCGTCTGTTGAGGAAGTTTCATTTGAAGTTCCCCTCTAAACCTGGTCCCAGGCGGGGAAGGGGGAGGCCTCGTAAGAGGGGGGTACTGTCATGGTTATGCAATAGAGTTTATCTGCTTACCTGTCTCCATGTGTTCATTTCTAGAGACCAGCCAACCCTCACCTGACTGCTTTTATAATCCATCCTCTGGCATGGCTCCACCCTAGCTCCTATCAGAGAACTCTATATTAACCTGTGCACTGCAAGTCAACCCTGCTGATTAACCTTTGTGTGTTAGCTTCCTGTTACCTACCGTGTGCTCTGCTGTTGTTACGTTACTGACTTTGGCGCGCCCTTGACTATCCCTGTTTACCTGTGATCCTGACCTTTTGGCGTGTCCCTGACTATTCCTGTCTGCTTGTGGCCCCCGACCTTGACTTGTCCCTCACCATCCCTATCCTCCTGTTGCCTACTGTGAGTGTGAGCTGGGGGACCCTGAGGGTCGCGACCTGGAGCCAGTTGCAGCCAAGTCCATCCTCACCACTAGAGGCTCTGGTGAACACCTGCTGGCTCTTAGACTCCGCGCCCCAGGAAATCTTACGCTCTAACCCCGGTGGGATCCATCTTGCTGTTCTGGCGGCCCTGCCTTCCTATCACCTTGACCCCTGTCCGCAGCAGTCAGCCGTAGGGTCCACAACCTTGCGGTGCACTCCTGATCCCTACAGTGTGCATCTGTCACCTGGCCTTAAGGTGACCTGACAGTTGTGTTGGGTCCCTGGTGGGTGTGTGAGGTCCCTTGCTTGGCCTAGGCCAAAATGCAGCACTGTGTGTATGTTAGGAGCTGATATGTGTAAGGCTGACCGCAGGGTAAGCCTGTATTTGTAGGAGGAGTCAGGCTGCATAAAGCCTGCCCTCCTCCACCTCCTCCTCGTTGGACGTCGGATCTTGTGGGGCTGACGTCACTTCCGGCGGATCGGAGGAGGATTTTCTGGCGCTCACGGACGGGGGTGCTTTTGGCCCCGCCGGCTCCATTTGTGGGCATGGGGGGGGGGGCGCTTCACCCGCGGCGGCTGTCTGCACGGGGGAGGCTTTTTCCGCCCGCCTCCTTCTCCGGCTGCCTGCTGGAGGGGAGGGGGGGTTTTCTGTTAGGCTTCCCCCGTGTGTTTCTTGCTGAGTGTTTGTCCACTGGGGAGCTTTTCGCCCGCCCGCCTCCTTCTCCCGCTGTCGCTGCCTGAGAGGGGAGGGGGGGGGGTGCGCCTGCCTCAGGCTTCCCCCGTGCGGTACTGTTGGGGGGGGTGGCTCTTGTCTCCGTGAGGGAGCCCTTCTCCCGCCCGCCTCCTTCTCCCGCTATCGCTGCCGGAGGGGGGGGGGGGTGCCTGCCTCAGGCTTCCCCCGTGCGGTGCTGCTGGGGGGGGGGGGTTGGCTCTTGTCTCCATGAGGGAGCCCTTCTCCCGCCCGCCACCTTCTCGGGCTGCCCCGGCCGGAGGGGGGGGCGGGAGGTTTCTGTCGGGTTTCCCCTGCGGGGTTGGGGTCATCAGATGTGCAGGCAGGGAAAAGAGAAGGGCCTTCCGCAGACTGTTGTCACAGGGTTGGAAGCGCACAATGGTCCAAAATGTCTTTGGTTGCTGTCGTTTTGCAGAAGCCCTCACTAGAAATACCTGGAATCTCAATAATTTGCAAGGGCTGCCCACCTATCTTTGGCCATATGCTGTATATTAATATTAAAGTATAACTGAAGGCTGGAAAAGTATTCATACCCCTTGACATTCCCCACATTTTGTCATGTCAGATAGCGAAAAAAAAAAAAAAAAAAAAAAAAAAAAAAAAAACCCTGACTAGGGTTCTACCGCCCCGCCTGAGCTCCACGTGGCGTGCCCAACCCCCGCCTGAGCTCCACGTGGCGTGCCCAACCCCCGCCTGAGCTCCACGTGGCGTGCCCAACCCCCGCCTGAGCTCCACGTGGCGTGCCCAACCCCCGCCTGAGCTCCACGTGGCGTGCCCAACCCCCGCCTGAGCTCCACGTGGCGTGCCCAACCCCCGCCTGAGCTCCACGTGGCCTGCCCCCGCCTGAGCTCCACGTGGCCTGCCCCCGCCTGAGCTCCACGTGGCCTGCCCCCGCCTGAGCTCCACGTGGCCTGCCCCCGCCGGAGCTCCACGTTCTCGTGTTTTTTCACGGTTTTCTCATACAGTTTTACGTTCTGGTGCATTTTTTGGTTTTCCCATGCGTTTCGGTCCCATGCGTTCCGGTTTCAGGCCATTCACGTTCTCTTAGCGGTCACGTTCTTAAAGCATTTGCGTTTTCATGCATTTGCATTTTCTTGCAGTTGCGTTTGTCATGCATTTGCATCTTCTTGCAGTTGCGTTTTCATGCGGCTGCATCTTCTTGCGGTTGCGTGTCTTGCGGTTGCGTGTCTTGCGGTTGCGTTTTCTCAGGCAGTTGCGTTTTCTCAGGCAGTTGCGTTTTCTCAGGCAGTTGCGTTTTCTCAGGCAGTTGCGTTTCTCAGGCAGTTGCAGCTTCTTGCAGTTGTGTTTTTCATGCATTTGCATCTTCTTGCAGTTGCGTTTCTCAAGCAGTTGCGTTTCTCAAGCAGTTGCGTTTCTCAAGCAGTTGCGTTTCTCAAGCAGTTGCGTTTCTCAAGCAGTTGCATCTTCTTGCAGTTGCGTTTCTCAAGCAGTTGCGTTTCTCAAGCAGTTGCGTTTCTCAAGCAGTTGCGTTTCTCAAGCAGTTGCATTGCTCAGGCAGTTGCATCTTCTTGCAGTTGCGTTTCTCAAGCAGTTGCGTTTCTCAAGCAGTTGCGTTTCTCAAGCAGTTGCGTTTCTCAAGCAGTTGCGTTTCTCAAGCAGTTGCGTTTCTCAAGCAGTTGCATCTTCTTGCAGTTGCGTTTCTCAAGCAGTTGCGTTTCTCAAGCAGTTGCGTTTCTCAAGCAGTTGCGTTTCTCAAGCAGTTGCGTTTCTCAAACAGTTGCGTTTCTCAAGCAGTTGCGTTTCTCAAGCAGTTGCGTTTCTCAAGCAGTTGCGTTTCTCAAGCAGTTGCGTTGCTCAGGCAGTTGCATCTTCTTGCAGTTGCGTTTCTCAAGCAGTTGCGTTTCTCAAGCAGTTGCGTTTCTCAAGCAGTTGCGTTTCTCAAGCAGTTGCGTTTCTCAAGCAGTTGCATCTTCTTGCAGTTGCATCTTCTTGCAGTTGCGTTTCTCAAGCAGTTGCGTTTCTCAAGCAGTTGCGTTTCTCAAGCAGTTGCGTTTCTCAAGCAGTTGCGTTTCTCAAGCAGTTGCGTTGCTCAAACAGTTGCGTTGCTCAAACAGTTGCGTTGCTCAGGCAGTTGCATCTTCTTGCAGTTGCGTTTCTCAGGCAGTTGCTTTTCTCAGGCAGTTGCATCTTCAGGCATTTGCGTTTCTTGCATTTGCGTTTTGTTTCAATTACGTTTTCATGCAGTTATGTTCTCGTTCATTTACATTCTCATGTAGTTATGTTCTCGTTCATTTACATTCTCATGTAGTTATGTTCTCGTTTCGTTTTCCGTTCTCATTCGAGTTGACGTTCTCATGCTTGTTGGTTTCAAGCACGTTGCTTACTGTTCTTACGCAATTTTGTTTTTCATGCGTTTTGGGTCTCTCATGTGATTTACTTTTCTTATGAAGTTGTTGTTTCTCATGCAATTTTCGGTTTCTCATGCATTTGCGTTTCTCGTGCGTTCGCAGGCAGTTGGCGGTTTTTAAACGACGTACAGTTCTTTCGCATTCATGGTTCTCAGGCATGTTAAAATTCTCAGGCAATTTACGTATTAGATGTTGTTTACGTGTCTCACGCAACTTCTTGCGTTTCCCGTGTTTCTGACGTTTCCCCATGTTTTTATAGCATTTTCTGACGTTTCCCGTGGTTCTGACGTATTCCCGTGGTACAGTTGACGGTTCATGCAACTACGGTTTCTCATGCTTTTTATGGTTTTCTCTCACTTTCCAGGTTTTCTCTCACTTTCCAGGTTTTCTCTATTGCTTTCCAGCGTTATGCGTTTTGCGTTTCATGCTTTTTGGCATTTCATGTTTTGCGTTCTCATGCAGTTATGTCCTCGTTTCATTTTACGTTCTCATGCACTCATGTCCTCGTTTTCGTTTTTACGTTCTCATGCACTCATGTCCTTGTTTCATTTTAACATTCTCATACACTCATGTTCTCGTTTAGTTTACGTTCTCATGCATTTTATGTTCTCGTTTCATTTTACGTTCTCATGCGATTATATTCTCATTCGATTTGACGTGCTTATGCTTTGTTTTCACGCACGGTGCTCACTCGTTTTACATGCAATTGCCGTTTTCTCATGCAATTCAGTTTATGCAATTCACGGTTTCCATGCAGTTGGTGTTTCTTGAAGTTACGGTTCTTACGCAATTTTGTTTTTTCATGTGATTTAGGTCTCTCATGTGATTTACATATGAAGTTGGTGTTTCTCATACATTTGATGGTTTTCCATGTAATTTTACAGTTTCTCATACAATTGCGTTCTCGTGTGTTTTGCTGGCAGTTGACGGTTTTTAAACGACTTACAGTTCTTGCGCTTTCATGGTTCTCATAAATTTATGGTTATCAGGGTTTTTTACGTTTCTCATGCAATTCACGTATCGGATGCATTGTTCATGGCTGTTATTTACGTGATGCAACTTCTTGCGTTTTCCCTTGTTTCTGACGTTTCCCCATGTTTTTCTAGCATTTTCTGATGTATTTCCATGGTTTTGACGTATTCACATGTTTCCTTACGTGTTGTCCGGTGTTTCCTTCCGTATTTCCCATGTGCCGCACGTTTCATGTCTCACGCCTTTCATGTCATTACCCTTGTGTAGTTTCATGATTCTCAGGCTTTTTTATGTTCCTCATGCTTGTTAGTGTCGGATGTATTGTACGTGTCTGATGCTATTTACGTGTCTCATGCATTTACTCGCGTTTCCCATGTTTCTTTTGTTTCTCGTGTTTTCTTGCCTTTTCTCGTGTTCTTACTTATTCCGATATGCCGCACGTTTTGTGTCTTAGGCTTTTCTTTTCTCTTGTGTACCCCCCAGGGTTTTCTTTTATGTTTTTCATCAATTTGTGAAGCCTGCATTTCCTAGGCAGGTCGTGTTTTCTAGCAGCCGCAGTTCTAGCCGCTCACGGTGATCGGTTCACGCTTCTCATGTTTTCGTTCAGTCACGTTTCCTTATCGCAGGTTTCGTTTTTGTCGCAGGTGTTTTTTGTTTGATCACGATTCTCTCGCTAGTTGTGTTCCTGATCAGTTGGGTGCCATTCCTCACTATTTGCTTTAATTTCCTAGCTGCATCTCCGGCCAGGAGTTGTCCTGGGGTATGGAAGTTTGGTTAGTCAGTTTTCACTGATCCACGGTTTCTACTGGCTCAGGGGCTTTCGTGGATCACGGGGCCCGGGCTAGTATCTGTAGGCTCGGGTCTCAGAAGCAGGTTTCCAGTGACGCACTTTCTTGTCAGTTCCAGTTCTGGTAGATTGGTTTTCCATTTGGTTGGCACTGCAGCCTCGATTATTGGGTTTTGTTTTAAATTCCAGGAGAGCCCATGACACTGCTTGGCATGTTTCCAGGTTAGGTTTCCAGTCCTGATGGTGAAACGTCCAGTTCCCTTTGCTTTTCTGTTTTGTTTTAGTTTCCTTTTTGGCTCCTCCAGCTTGTGTCAGCCTTCAGCACTTTCTGGGCGTATCCAGTTAAGTCCCAGCATTTCATGTTGAATGATCTATCAGGTTGTTTTATTTTCGGCTTTTCCATTTGAAGCCATCCGGGTCTCCAACGGTGGGGACTCCCTGCTGTGCTTAGCTGGTTTTCCATGGTGGGTTTCATTTTATGACGTTCACGTACTCAGGTTTATCTTGTGTTGGTCGCTGGGTTGGGCTCAAGGGGGTGCTATAGCTGGCCTTGTGATTCCTGAAGCCAGGGGAGGGGCTACTGCCTTTCTTAGCGGTTCCTTCTCTGCGGCAAAGGCATAACTCATTTGCCACCACTCCAGGTTAGACATTATTCACTGGGTCATCTGGTTGTTGAGCTTTCTTCCTACTGTGTTATTTTTTGGCCCCTTTAGGCATACTGACCACGTGACCTTTGGCACACTTCAGGTCTTTGTTTCCTTGTTGCTCTTTGTTCCTTTCCTCATCATCCACAGAGTGACTCTGAGTACAAGTGTAAGGCTGACCGCAGGGTAAGCCTGTATTTGTAGGAGGAGTCAGGCTGCATAAAGCCTGCCCTCCTCCACCTCCTCCTCGTTGGACGTCGGATCTTGTGTCCCACCCACCCATTCCCTTTTTTCTTTTAATTTCTTTCTTTACATTTCATACTTGGGTATGCCCCCTTTAGGCATACTGACCACGTGACCTTTGGCACACTTCAGGTCTTTGTTTCCTTGTTGCTCTTTGTTCCTTTCCTCATCATCCACAGAGTGACTCTGAGTACAAATAATATATACAGGTGTGTTTGTGGGGGTGACAGATATACAGGTGTGTGGGGGGTGACATATATATATGTGTGTGTGTGTGTGTGTGTGTGTGTGTGTGTGTGTATATATATATATATATATATATATATATATATATATATATCTATATCTATATCTATATATATATATATATATATATATATATATATATATATCTATATATATATATATTTATATTTACTATGTATGTGTATGTAGGTAGGTGTGAGGGGGCTGACATATATACAGGATTGAGGGGGGCTGAGTGCGTACAGGTGAGGTGGCCAGTGTGCGGATTCGGTAGGATGGCCCCTGGTCAGGCTGAGGGGGGCACCCAGGCCAAAAGCTGTGCAAGGGGCCCAAAAATTTCTGATGGCTGCCCTGATATTGACTAAGACATAATCTGACGGGGTTCTGGTGGTCCGGATTCTAGTTCAGTATTTAATACTGTCTACTCTCTGTACAGGAAGCAGGGCTCTATCTCTGGGTGGTGGGAAGCTGTCCAAAGGGAATATTTGGGACTTGTCCCAGTTGATATTTAGGTCAGAAAATGTGCCAATTTTTTTCTATTAGGGCTCGAGTTGTTGGTAGTGAGTTGTCTGAGTGGTCTAAATATAGAAGTGTATCATTCGCATATGTGCCCCCACCCCTGCACAAACGTACTATTCCCGCATGTGCACAGATTGCTATGGCAAGTGGCTCTGCCGCTAAGGCATAAAGCAGTGGCGACAGGGTGCACCTCTGTCTAGTGCCCCTAGAAAGGGGAAATTGTTCTGAGGGCCAGCCATTCGCCAGGACTCTAGCCACCAGATTCTGATAGAGCAGCTGGACCCATTTTATAAATCTTGGCCCTAGTCCAAATTTGGTCAGACAGGTCCATAGATATTGCCACACAACAGAATCAAACGCCTTGGCGGTGTCCAAGGCGACTATTATCCTGGAGCCAGGGCTGTCGTGGGGAGTCTGAAGGTTGATGAATAGTCTCTGGAGATTGTATTCCGGCCTGGCGGCGTTTAACCTCTCATGAAGTTTTCGCATTTTCTCTGGACCTCAACTGAAAAGTCAGGGAAGATTGTGACTGTTTTGTTTCCAAGGGGGGTGTTGCCTTTTTCCCTGCTGAGGCGGAGGATAGAATCCCTATCTCTGAAATGTAGAAATTTGGCTAGAAAAGTGCGGGGGGTGCTCATGATGGCGGTGGTTTGCCCGACATTCGGTGTGCTTGCTCCACCACAAACATGGGGGAGAACGATTCCCTTCCATGTGTATTGGATAGGAGTGTCTCAAGAAAAGTTGGAGGGTCTCTCCAATCCACCCCCTCTGGTAAGCCTATGAAGCGTAGGTTTCACCTGCAGAGTCTATTTTTCTATATCATCTTGCTTTTGCAGGATTTGATTCACCTGAAGCTGCATGGCATCTGAGGAGAGCTGCAGGGGGGAGGCAGTCCTCCACATTGCTAAGGTGGGTCTCTGCCTCTGTAACTCTCTTCCTGAGCTTTTGAAAGTCCTGTATGACCAGAGAAATATCAACTTTTACCTCTTCAATCCATGCTGTGAGGCTGGTCTGGCAGGATGTTACAGCTTCTTGGCATGCTGTTATAGCATCTAGGAGTCTGGCTGTGTCTGAGCTCTGAGCGCCCTCCTCTCCCTGTACTGCGGCGCCATCTTGGTCTGCTGGGTCCATCTCATTATAGCGGTATTGAGCCAGTTTAGTGGCTGCTGCAGTGTTTCTTTGACCTATGCCCAGGGGTTGCCCAGTCTGGGGGGTGATAATAATGGTGGGAATCTGCTTTCTGGGTCTCAGGATATCTGCTCAGGATTTTCAGCCGGCGGAGCTCTATTCACTTGCGTCCTTTCTCATGCCGCTCCAGGCCACGCCCGCCCATTATTTGTATTTTTAATTCCTTTTTTTAAATTCAGTTTTTATGGATTACCTGCATTATTGTCAATTGTATTGTGCATATACAGCACATGAATAACGGGTGCTGCTGTTTTTCCCGCCTGTGGTTCCACCCCTTGCCTGCCCCCAGCTGCTATATAAAGCCTTGTGCTCTTACTCTCCATTATTGGCACGAAGGAGTCAATTGCATGCTTCAAAATGTGTTCTGCCCTTTTTTCATCATTTCTGGACATCTGCAGTCCATGCTGGCCCTGGCCGCTTCCTGCTGATGTAATTTCCGGGTGCATTTCTCACTGGTCCCAGCAACATGACTGTTCTTCCTGGTGGCTTCTCCTTCATCACAACTAGCTGCATACCAGACCACCCTCAGGACTGCCTATTGTTGGACCTCATACCTCCCTTTCCATCACAGATAGGACAGCTACTTGAGAGGAGAGGTGATTGGCTCCACTTTTTTCAGGAAACACAAATCAGACACAATTTAAAAGCCCCCTCCCTTTCCCCTAACCCTCAGTTGTTTTGTGTTTCCAGACCTCCAGGAGTACGCACCGTCATGTTTATTTCTTTCATTTGGTCTGGTGACTGTGGTTAGCAGACCCCCTTGTTAAGAATACTCAGACTGGTTGTGGCCATGTCTTTAGTATTTTCTGCTGTTTCAGCAGTCTGAGAAGGGCTGCCCCTGTTTTTCTGGTGGTTACTTGCGTTAGGGAATCCTCTACAACTTCCACCCCCCAGTGACCTGATCCACCTTGGTACACCCAGAGAGCGCTTCCTTGTGTCCTTTTAACCACTTTGGGTGTACCAAGATGGCGGTGAATGCACTTCCTGTCTTGCCGCTGGAACCAGAAGTGATTTCATGCACTTCCGGCTGCCAAGCCTCTTCATGTTTGAAAAAGACCAGCTCAGGCACACATGCTGCTGGGGATGTCTTGCTGGCTGTACAGCAAATGGACAGCATCCAAGCTCATTACAACGCTCTTCTTTCTGGCCCTTCTCATCATGGAAGTCAAGGACATCCCTGAAGAGGGTGCACCAGCTCTGTCTAATCCAGTTGCTGCAATCGGGTCCTGTGTTACCCCTAAAGCACCATACACACTATCAGATTGTCTGCTGATTTTTTCCTTCAGATTTACCAAAACCATGTAGTGCAAGGGCCTGCCTGATTGCATACACATTGAAACTCCTAAGGTTTGACCTCATATTATATGGTTTTGGTAAATCTGAAGAAAAAAATCAGCAGCAAATCTGATAGTGTGTATGGGGCTTAAGGTTAGTACTTCTCCGCTGTAATGAGATTGTATATCCAGGGGCAAATGTTTTAGAAAGTGTAATTTTTGTAAGCCTTTCTTATTGTGGTTTATTTTTTCTAGGTTGACAAATCTGTGAAAAGAAAAATGTGGAAATAGTAGATCCAAGCTTCCTGATAGCTGTAGGAAACTGTTATGTGAGACATGTATTTCTTCAGTGGCAGGGGCTGAGTCTGCTTCTAACCTAAAGGAATTTATGGTTTCCATGAAGGAAGTAGTTTCCTCCTTTCAAGCCTTTAATGATTGGCTAGGTTGGGCCCTTCCACATCTGGTTCTTTCGGTCTCATCAAGATCTCTACCCCCTTTGGTGTTAGAGACTGTTAGTTCCCGTGCGGGCTCTGATCCAGAGGAGGGGGAGAACTTAGATTCCTCATCTGACAAGGAATCTATGTCAGGGATTGAGGAAACTGTTAATGCAGCTAGATACCCATTTCTAGTTGAAGAAATTGAAGAACTGTTGAAAGCAGTTTTTACTTCTGAACAGATTGAGCCACCACAAAAACCTCAATTGGTTCAGGATAGAATGTATACGGGGTCTTCAGGGGTGTAAGCCTAAGTGGTACACCAGTCACTTAAAGATATGGTCCTGTCAGAATATAAAGAGCCTGAGAAAAAGTTGTTCCAGTCCAGAGGACATAAGAGGAGATTTCCCTTTCAGTCTAACATTGAAGAGACGTTTTTCAAGTGTCCCAGACTGGATGCTCCTATGTCTCAAGTGTCTAAGCCCTTGTACACACGGTCGGACATTCCGATGGAAAATGTCCGATCGGACCATGTTGTCAGATAATCCGACCGCGCGTGGGCTCCATCGGACTGTTTCCATCGGAATATCCGACCGACAAAGTTTTAGAGCTGGGCTATAAAATTTTCCGACAACATGATCCGATCAGACTTTGTCCGATCATGTGTAGAGAATTCCGATCGGACAAAGTGCCACACAGGCTCAGATCAAATTCCTAGACCAAAGCTATTGGCTACTAGCCTGAACGTAGTCCCGTCGTAACGAAATAACTTCATCTTGTTCTGAACGATCTGATTTTCCAACAAATTTGTCCGACCGTGTGTATGCAACACCAGTTTCGGAAAAAATCCAACGGATTTTGTTGTCAGAATGTCCGACCGTGTGTACAAAGGCTTAGAGTTCTGATCTTTCTTTTGAAGACTCTGGGGTTCTTAAGGACCAGATGGATAGGAAAGCTGATGCTGATTGCTCTGTAAGGTCTGGGAGGCTTCATCCCTCTCCCTGGGGCCAGCCCTGGCATCCACTTGCTTAGCTAGAAATCTAGATGTTTGGGTCCAGAGGCTAGATGACCTGCTCTCCACCGACATGCCTGTAGAATCTCTCCCCCTGATTGCTTGGCAGATGCAGTGGCAGATCAGTGGCCAAAACGTCAGCCTTAATCAATTGCTCTAGACTGGCAATCTGGGCGAAATGCTGGGACTGGGATCTGAACTCCAAAAATAAGCTCTGAAGTACTCCCTTTGAAGGCAAACTATTGTTTGGTTCTGCTTTAGAGGAAGTACTTGGAAAAGGGTAAACATTTCCCAACTCGGAAAGTTAAGCCTCAAAGAGGCCCTTTCATAATTTTCGGGGCAAAGCTAGCTTCAAACTAGGGGGTCAGCAGGCAAAGAAAAAATGGTCACTTAGCAAAGACAAAGCTAAAGGGTCTCTCTTTGCTCCTTCAACTCAGGGTTTTTTCTCACTCATCTGCTGATGAACCAAGAGAAATGGCAGGTCATGTTATGTCTGATTTCTCTTTGGAAATCATAAGGGGTCATTTCCCTCGTTCCGGAGAATCAAAAATTCCAAGGATTTTATTCCCATGTTTTCCTGGTAAGAAAGGCATCAGGAGGGTTTCAGATGGTCATCAATCTGAGCCTCCTAAACAGTTTCTTGGTTTATAGGCATTTCCGGAAGGAAAGCATTTATTCACTCATTATTCTGTTATTGCCAGAGGTATTCATGGTGACCCTGGATCTTCAGGATGCTTACCTCCATGTTCCACTATACCAGGATCATCAAAGGTTTTTGAGGTTTGCGATCCTCTCCGAAAGTGGCTTAAGTCATTGGCAGTTCAGAACCATTCCTTTTGGTCTCTCGGCAGCCCAGAGAATCTTTACAAAGGTCATAGCCGAGGTCATGGTTTTTTTTCTTTTGCAGAAAATTTCCCCACCCTTACTTGAACAACTTTTTGATCTTTGCCCAGGACAAAGAGGACCTGGGTTGGGATCTGCAAGTAGTTCTGCAGAACTTCCAAAGATTGGGTTGGAAAGTTGACAGAAATCTGCTCTGGTTCCCTCCCAGAGCTGTCTTTTTTTTGGGCTACCTGATAGACTCAGTTGCCCAAAGAATTTTCTTACCAGAAGAGAAGATCTCCAAGATCCTCCTTTTCATGCAGAAATTCAGATTCGATCCCCAGGCATCCCTGCGTCAGTGCAGCTGTTGCGGTACTCGCTCAGACAGCCTGCTAGGATTGAGTCAGGAGATCCTTTCCCGGGCAGAGGACAATGTTTTCTTAATCAGGACAGTCCCCATCAGAGGGTCGGCAAATATACTGGCAGATTATCTGAGCAGAGTAAGTGTCACTTTCAACAGTTGGGAGCTGAACCAGGAAATCTGGGAGTTAGTGGTCAGGTGGGGAATGCCCAAAGTGCATCTGTTTTCTTCTACCCAAAACAGGAAGCCTCCAGCTTATTTTTCCCTTTCCAGTGGAATTTTCCCCTGGTCTACGCTTTTACTCTAATTCCGCTATTGCCTCTGGTACTCCAAAAGATTGTGCAAAAGTGATTCTGATTGCTCCATGGTGGCCCAGGAGGAGTTTGTTATCCACACTGAGAGCACTCTAAGTAGAGTCCCCCTGGCCCCTGCCAGAGAGAAGAGACCTTCTACACCAGGGGCCAATGCTACACCCAAACCCTCGGATGTCACGGTACAACTTACAGTGAGCCCACAGGCGAGCAGGTGACACGGGATACCCCAGGGCCTGGAATTTAAGAGCCAGCCGGTGTTCTGCCAGGGACCCTCTCACAAAGGTTTGGGCTTAGCTGCGTGCTGACTCCCGGTCACGACCCCCGGGTTCACCCTGCTCGCTAAGGAAATACCAGAAGACACTGTTAGACAAGGATGGATGGATGAAGCAAAGGAGAGCCGGATAGTGAGCCAAGGTCAGGGTGGGCTGCAGACAACATAATCAGAACAAGCCGGGTCGGTACACAAGAGATCAGTTCACGAGAGGTCAGGTAAAACAGGTTACACAGGGGAGCTTCAGAAACAAATGTTGCTCAAACAATGGTAGCTGGTTAGAAAGGGATTTAAATAGAGAAGCACATGAGGGGCTGGACAATTAGCAGGAAGGAAACATATATTAGGCAACAGGTGAAGGGCGGCGACACCCATAGCTGCAGAGTGCACAGAGCTGAACACCCGCCAGTGGAACAGCAGATGCCAGCCGACCCACTGCAGTAAAGGTGAGACACAGATCAGCTCTGCAGCTGATCTGTGACATCGTATTTACTGTCTGATGGCTTGGAGGCTGAGTGCCACATCCTACAATTGAAAGGATGTTCAGCTAGGGTTATTGAGACTATTCTAGACAGCCATAAATTAGTCACAAGGAAGATTTATGGCAAACTTGAAGGTCCAGGCTGTGACAAGGAAATATCCATCTTCAAAGGGGAAGGCAGCAACATGCATCAATCCTTCGTACCTCCCTTTGAATCACGTTGATGACTTGTCTTGTTTTTTTGGGCAAAAGAAGTACTAGTTCCTTTATAGGCCTGGAGTAAAAGTGTGCAGAACCTTCTTTCATCAATTTAACTTCTACTATCTGTACCTTTCCATCAATACTTCGCATAGTCTTTGTAATAAGACCCATAGGCCAATGGTTGCAATGAGAATCTGTCTCTTTCAAGAGAACTATGTCTCCCACTTGTAGGTTGGGTTTGCTGGCTTGCCATTTACTGCGACTTTGAAGGTTAGAACGGTACTCCATCTTCCAACAGTTCCAAAACACATTAGTAAGGTGTTGAACCTGTTTCCATTAATGCTTGTAAACATTAAGCTAATGAAGTTCCTCTGTGGGGGATAGTGGTTATCCCAATTTTTTGAGTAAGAAGAGTAGCTGGGGTGAGCAATACTGGAGACTCTAGATCAGAGGACACAGGGACTAGAGGCCTTGCGTTGATTATAGCAGACACCTCTGCAAGAAGAGTGACTAAGATTTCATAGGTAAGCTGGGAAGTTTTCTGGTACAGTAGCATACAGTCCAGGATTTTCCTTGCAACTCCAATCATGTGTTCCCAGGAGCCTCCCATGTGAGAGGAATGAGGTGGGTTGAATTCCCATTTACACTTGTTTTCATTCAAGAAGTTCACAATCTTTTCTGCTCCTGTAAAATTGGTCCCACGGTCAGAGCTAAGTAACTTTACAGGTCCTCGCACAGATACAAATCTTCTGAAGGCATTAATAAAACAGGAAGAGTCCATTGATTCTATCACTTCGATGTGCACTGCACGAATGCTCAAGCAAGTGAACAGTGTAGCCCATGGCTTATTGTTAGCAACTCTGCCATGAGTTCTGCGTGTAACAGTCCAGGGGCCAAATATGTCCATGCCAACATTATTAAACAGAGGTTCAGTGCTTAATTGGTCAGCCGGCAGCTCTGCCATCTGTTGTTGTAGGTGCTTTCCTCTTAGTTTTTGGCACTTGACACATTTATGGAGTATGGACGATATATACCTTTTCATCCCGATGATCCAAAAACCTGCAGACCTTACTGCTCCTTCTGTGAAGTGACGTCCTTGGTGCTGAACTTGCTCATGGAAATGCCTAACTAATAGAGCAGTAATATGATGACGTCCTGGAATAATGAGGGGATTTTTCTCTGCACTAACCAAATTTGCCCTTCCAATACGACCACCAACTGGAAGGAACTGGTTGTGATCAATTATTGGATTTAATGTGTACAGAGGGCTATCCTTAGATAGGTTGAGTCCTTTTGACACGTTAGCAATCTCTTTTGAGTACACTTCATGTTGTACATATTGGATGATAACCCTTTCTGCTTGAGACATTTCCTCAATACCATGTACCATCCTATACAGATGTGCCACTTGTGACACTCTTTTCCAGTGCTAGAGCCATTTGCAAATTGATGAGCAATGTGAATAAGACGTGCAATGGCTCGTACAACAGAGGACCACTTAGAAAAGTGTTCAAAGCGGTGAGGACTCAGCCTTACCCTTGTTTTCACAAAGGTGTTGAGTGTGGTGGTAACAGCTCTGATTTCCTTATCAGATTCTGGATGAACCAGTTCAAAGTTATAATCTGTAGAACTTGAGATGAGTTTATCATTCAAGAGTACTGGTGGAGATAGCCATGATGTGTCCATAAATGCAGTAGTAGGTACTGCACAACTGCCACGACCAGCAGGGTTGAGGTTAGTGAGAACATAGTGCCAGTGTTCAGGCATAGAGAATGTCCTAATGCGTTCCACTCTGTAACCGATATACATATAAAACTGTCTTGTTTGATTGAGTATATATCCTAGCACTATTTTGCTGTCTGAATAAAAGTCAAATGAGTCTATTTCAAAAATGTTTTCAAGTTCTATAAGCTCAGCAATTTCCACAGCTAAGACAGCTGCACAAAGTTCAAGCCTTGGAATAGTATGTGCTTGTTTTGGTGTGAGCTTGGCCTTGCCCATGATAAATCCTACACCCACTTCACCGCTGGAATCCGTAGCCCGAAGATAAGCCACGGTGGCGATGGCTTCATTGGATGCATCAGTGAAGACATGGATCTCTCTTCTTATGGCATTCTTTAAGGATGCTAGGGTGTAAGAGTGTGGTATTTGGAGTTGTTCCAAAGCATTTAGAGAGACGGTTTCCAGGATTCCCACCTTTTTTGTTTCTCCTTGGGTTAGGGGGCATCCCAGTCTGAGTTTTCTGAGGTAAGTTCTCTTAGCAGTTTACTTACCCTGAATAGTGAGAGGTGCTATGAAACCCAACGGATTATAAATGCTGTTCACTGTAGACAAAACTCGTTTTTTGAAAGGCTTGTCACAGACTGGTGCTTGAAGTGTGAATGTGTCTTGCTTAACCACTTGCTTACTGGGCACTTAAACACCTTCCTGCCCAGACCAATTTTCAGCTTTCGGTGCTCTCACACTTTGAATGACAATTACTCAGTCATGCAACACTGTACCCAAATGAATTTTGTGTCCTTTTTTTCCCACAAATAGAGCTTTCTTTTGGTGGTATTTGATCACCTCTGGGCTTTTTATTTTTTGCGCTATAAATGAAAAAAGACCGAAAATTTTGAAAAAAAACACATATTTCTTTGTTTCTGTGACAGAATTATGCAAATTACTAATTTTTCTTCATAAATTTTGGCCACAATTTATACTGCTACATATCTTTGGTAAAAATAACCCAAATTAGTGGATATTATTTGGTCTTTGTGAAAGTTAGAGAGTCTACAAGGTGTAGTGCGAATCGCACAAAATTGATCACATCTGATGTACTGGTGGCCTATCTCGCTTCTTGTGACCCGAACAAGTCAGGAAAGTACAAATACCCCCCAAATGACCCCTTTTTGGAAAGTAGACATTCCAAGGTATTTAGTAAGAGGCATGGGGAGCTTTTTGATGTTGTCATTTTTTTCCCACAATTCTTTGCAAAATGAAGATTTTTCATTTTCTTTATTTTTCTCCACAAAATTTTCATTGTAATAGGTTATTTCTCTCACGTGGCATGTGTATACCACAAATGACACCCCCCAAAAAATTCTGCTACTCCTCCTGAGTATTACAATACCACATGTGTGGGACTTTTTCGCAGCCTGGCCACATAGAGAGGCTCAACATGCAGGGAGCGCCATCACGTGTTCTAGAAGCATAAATTACACATCTAACTTGTTGACTACCTATTACACTTTTGAAATACCAGGACAATGACACGTGACACTGATGACAGATGGCACTGATACGTGGCAATGATGACACTTATACGTGGCACTGATGACACGTGGCACTGATGACAGATGACACTAATATGTGGCACTGATGACACGTGGCACTAATACGTGGCACTGATGACACGTGGCACTAATACATGGCACTGATGACACGTGGCACTAATATGTGGCACTGATGACACGTGGCACTAATACGTGGCACTGATGACATGTGGCACTAATACGTGGCACTAATACGTGCCACCGGTGACAGATGGCACTAATACGTGGCACCAATGACGCGTGACACTGATGACAGATGGCACTGATAAGTGGCATTGATGACACGTGACACTGACAACAGATGGCACGTGACACTGACAGGTGGCACTGTTGACAAATGGCACTGATACGTGGCACTGATGACAGATGGCACTAATACGTGGCACTGATGACAGATGGCACTATGTGGCACTAAACACGTGGCACTGATGACAGATGGCACTTATACGTGGCACTGATGACAGATGGCACTGGGGACAAATGGCACTGACAACAGGTGGCACTGGGGACAGATAGCACTGCGGGCAGGTGGCACTGGGGTGGGGTGGATTGCACTGGGGTGGATGGCACTGGGGCGGATGGCACTGGGGCGGATGGCACTGGGGCAGGATGGCACTGGGGCAGGATGGCACTGGGGCGGTTGGCACTGGGGCGGATGGCACTGGGGCAGGATGGCACTGGGGCAGGATGGCACTGGGGCAGGATGGCACTGGGGGGGGCATGACACTGGGGGTGGGGGTGGCACTGGGGGAGGATGGCTCTGGGGGAGGATGGCACTTTTTTTTAAACTTTTTTTTTACTTTTTTTTTTTTTTTTTTTCTTTTTTACACTGACGGCTGCTGCAGCCGTTCTTCTCTCCCCTCTCACACGCTGTCTGTGTGAGGAGGGAGAGCGGCGCTGAGAGATGATCTCATATGTTTACATATGAGATCATCTCCCATTGGACACGCTGATCACGCTGTAAACGGCCGCTGTGATTGGCCGTTTACAGCGATCTGTGTTTGCCTGTCCCCGGGGGACACGGCAAACACAGAACTTCCGCGATGCGCGCCCGCGGCGGCGCGCATTGCGGAAGTAAACACCAGGCCGTCCAGGGACGGCCAGGCGAGGGAAGCCGCCCGCCCTAAGGCCGTCATTCGGCTATAGGGCGGGCGGGAAGGGTTAACATTCCAAAGCAATCCAAGACTGTGTTACGTAATGGAAAGGTCAGATCTTAGTTGGAATTTCTTCAAACTGATAGCATAGTCATCAGAAGGAAAGGCTCTCATGATTTTGTCGCTGTTGGAGGCTATTTTGTCAAGTCTGAGGTTTGCCATGGCGAGCACGTTCTGGGCTCTAGTGAGAAGGTCAATGGTTTCTTCTTCCTTAGGCAGAGATTACATAGAAGTTCCTTTTGAAAAACTGTCGAGCATCGAGTCCAAATTCTCTCACACACACTTGAGCTGTTTTCCTTAGTCCATAAATTGCTACTGCAGAAGAAGGACTGTTACCAAAAACATGTACCTTCATCCGGTAGTCCATGACTTCATCATTGACATCATTATTGCGGTACCATCAGAACCTGAGGAAGTTTCTACAGTCTTTATGGATGATGAAACAGTGGAACATTTGCTTAATGTCAGCCATAACAGCAATTGGCTCTTGTCTGAAGCAAAGTAAAACTCCTAAAATATTGTTGTTCAGATTAGGCCCGGTGAGAAGATTGTCATTGAGTGAAACACATTCATGACGAGCGCTTGAGTCGAAGACCACCCTAATCTTATCAGGCTTTAGAGGATGGTAGATACCAAAGCATGGTAGGTACCTACATTCTTCTACTTCCTTTTGAAGAGGTGCAGGCTCAGTGTCACGTACCTGGTGGTAGAGCCATGAGCGGCCTGTTGTATACCTCTGACTCAGGAACCCCTGGTAGAGCAGACAGGGGCTCAGGAGTACAAAGGGGCACAAGTGCCTGACTCATAGCTGATGTAGAGAGCTGGATACTGTAGACAGCAGAGAGGTGTACTGTAGTCCAGAAGCAGGCAGAAGACTGGATACAGCAGACAGCATGGAGGTGCACTGTAGTCCAGCAGCAGGCTGGATGTGGCAGACAGCAGGGAGGTGCACTGTAGTCCAGCAACAGGACACAAGCAGAAGGCTGGATGTAGCAGACAGCAGGGAGGTGCACTGTAGTCCAGCAGCAGGACACAAGCAGAAGGCTAGATGGTGAAGACAGGCCGGGTCAAACACAGGCAGATCAGGTACAGGAATGGCATACAAAGGAGTAGTCAAAGTCCAAGCCGGGATCAGAGGCGGGCAGCAAGCAGGGAGATCAGGAACAAGCCAAGTCAGATAAGGATCAGGTAAGTAGAATCATGGCTAGAAGGGGTCTCAGGAAATGCTGTAGACCAGATAGCAAGGCTTTATCCCCCTTTAAATAACGCATCTGGCACCAAGTGCTGTCACAAGATGCACCGATATTCGCGCTATTGCGCGTGCGCCTAACGGCCCTTCTGCACACAGGTATTCTCCTGACACCCAGATTGCTGGAATGCTTGCTGGGATGCTTTTCCTGACACTCAGTCTGATCTCTCTCAAATACCTTCTGCATAAAGTCCACAAAGTGCCTTTTCATCTCAGGCTTCCGGTTCAAACTGCGTTGTAAAGAAACAAACTATGATTCTGCATGTCCCTTCTTTGGCAATCTATTTCTATTTCTACAAAATGGTAGAGGTGCTACCCAACTGTTCGAATCATCTTGGTAGAACTCTTTACTCATGGTTTTCAAGAATTCTTTGTCTTTAGTGATTACCTCGAACACTGTGTTGCCAATGTCGTCATCCCAGAAATGAAGGGCTTCCTTATCGTCTTGTATGATGTGCTGTTGTGCACTTTTTTTCAGTCTATCTTTCACATTATATTGATGTGGTCATGTGCAGAACAAGTAGTCCGTCCGTTTTACAGGACGTGTGTTTTAAAGGAAGAGACCGAGTAAGACCTTCTGCCTTTGTTTCAACAGACATTGCCTATGATGACCCAGCCTAGATCCAGACACTGAGCAAATGGTGCATCATGTGGACCACTGATTTTCTGATGAACCTTGTGCACTCTTAAGATGTCTCAACTGAGTAACAGCAGGATATCAGCACTTTTCTCGAGGGCTGGTATTTGGTCAGCTATGTCCTTCAAGTGAGAATGGTGAAAAGCAGCTTGAGGAGTAGGGATCTCCTATTTTTTGCTTTGGATTTGGTTGCACGCAGTGATAGTGGGCAAGAATATTTCCACATTGTCATTCAGGGGAGCAACTACAAGACCGCTGGCTCTCCTACCTAAGACTTCTGCAATGCCGGCACAAGTGATCAGGGTATAAGGTAGAGCATGTCCTGTTATATTCAACAATCCAAAAAACAGTGTTCTTGCAAGAGATCTGCTGCTCTGCTCATCCAGAATAGTATACAGTTGTGTGGCCTTTTAAGGTTGATCTTTGGGGTATACAAGAACCAAGCAAATCTTTGCACAGGATTTGTCACAGAGTCCTTCTCCACAGACTTCTGTACATGTAGAGAATACCGAGGTGGAAGGTACTGTTTGATCTGTGTGCTCCCTGCCTTGCTTTGCCTCAGGAAGATTGTTTGTGAGTGTAGTAGAGTTGTGCAGATATTGATGAAGAGCTTGTACATGGTCATCACTGTCATTCTCTATACATTTGATGATAGCTTTACAGTCCTTTGGAAAGTGTTCTGTAGAGACACAGCATTTGTAGCAAATTCCAAATGTCTTTAAAAGTTCCTTGGGTGGGGGGGCGTGGCCTGGAGCGGCATGAGATAGGACGCATGTGAGCTGAGCTCCGCCGGCCGCATATCCTGAATACCTATCCTGAGACGCAGACTGCCTTTTTTTTCTCCGTTCTGATCGCTCCGCTAACCGGGCAACCACAGAGCACATGTCGCCGACGAAATGGAACAATGCAGCGGCCGCCAGACTGTCACAATTCAGGCATGAAGGAACAGGCCCCACAGACCAAGATGGAGCCGCCATGCAGGGGGAGGAGGACACGTGGAGCGCAGACACGAACAGGCTCCTCGATGCTATTACAGCCTGCCGGGAAGCGGTAACGAACTGCCAGACTAACCTCACAGCCAGGATTGAGGAGGTAAAGGTAGATATATCGCTGGTTAGGCAAGACTTTCAGAAACTAAGGGAGAGGGTCACTGATGTTGAAACCCGCCTGAGTAATGTAGAAGACTCCCTCCCCCCTGCAGATCTCCTCGGAGGCCATGCAACACCAAGTACATCAAATCCTTCAGAAACAGGATGACATTGAGAACAGGATTCGCAGATGTAACCTGCGTTTCATAGGCCTGCCTGACGGGGTGGAGGGCAGAGACCCCCCAACCTATTTGGAAAAGCTACTTGTGGACACATATGGAAGGGACTCATTCTCCCCCATGTTTGCGGTGGAACGTGCACATAGGCTGTCGGGTAAGCCTCCCCCTCCGGGGGCGCCTCCCCGCACTTTTATTGCCAAATTCCTAAATTTCAGGGATAGAGACACCATCCTTCGGCTCAGCAGGGAAAAGGGGAATATCCCTTTTGAAAACAAAACTGTAGCAGTCTTCCCTGATTTCTCCTCTGAAGTTCAGAAAAAACGCAAAAGTTTTATGGAAGTGAAAAGACGCCTGCGCATCAAGAATATAAAGTATGCCATGTTATTTCCTGCTCGTCTACGTGTGGAAGGAACGGACCAGGCCCACTTTTTTGAGGATCCTGAGACAGTGCTGTCGTGGCTGGAGCGTCGGGATGCTGGCAGATGAGTAAATGTGCAAAAATGAAAATGCCCTTTCTTTTTCCACCTCCGCACTCCTGACTATGTTTGTTTCCCTGGATTGGGACCGTATCTCTGCACCTCCTTACTGACTGCGCAATGGCCTGTCAGTTCTCCTTATTAGACACATTACTTCCAGACCAAATTCTGAGATGCTGACTGTCTCCGTTTTGCTTCGGGTGATTTAACATTCTCATTGGCGAGCCCACATGGCTGGACCGACCATGCTGTGACGGGGCACCTGTCCGCCTAGGCACACCTTTCACTGGATAATACTGCCGCCTAAGAGAATGGGGGCCAGGTCCCCCACCCCATGTGTGCTGGAACTCCTGACTCTGGTCTGGCATCCTATGCAGGATAGAAATGGGGCTGTTTTAGTTACCTTGACTGACATTTTGGATGGAAGAAGTCCCCTGCTTCATGCGGGGCCCTGTGTTATCTCATTGCGTAATGCAGCTGCCCTTACAAATGTCTGTGTTGAACCTTTAACTTTGTTTTTTCTTACTTACTATAGGAATGTATTTTACTGCGCCCTCCTGGCCGGCGGAGGGGACCAACTAACCAGCAAGCTCACCTTGCTCTGTGAGCACAGTCCTATAGTGTCACATAATACAGCGAAGTTTCGCCCAAAGTTTTACTATGCACCTCTCGGACTGGAACAACCGGCATAACGCCTTGTTTTTTTCCTCCTGCTGTCTCTATAGGTGATTCCCAGTTGCGGTGTTGTTCCTTTCCGAGTTGGACACTGTTTATGCCCTGTTGGCAGTTTGGGGGTCAATGCTCGCACTAATTGGGGCCAGTGCAGGGCGGGGAGGGGGGATGTATGGTTTTCATGGGGTAAACAAGTTTTTTCTGAGTTTTACTATGATTGTTTTCTATGGTACACTGTATGTCTGGCAGGGGGGGTGGGGCCCTCCTTTATTTGGGAGAGGCGGGTCTTGGCTGCTCTGACCTTGTGGGTCGATCTGTCTCCTGGAGTCTCACCACTGACTAATATGCACCCATGGCCACACTGAAATTTCTCACATGGAACGTGAGGGGACTGGGGGATCCTATTAAGCGGTCAGCCGTTTTCGGGCAGCTCAAAAAAATTAAGGCAGATGTAGTGGCCTTAGTGGAAACACATGCCGAGGGTCCTATGCTCAGGGCACTCCGGCGTCCTTGGATAGGCTGGGGGTATCATTCTGTTTATACTACCCATTCCAGGGGTGTCTCCCTCCTGATAGCCAAACACACGCACTTTGAGCTCCAGGATTCGGGCATCGACCCATTGGGCAGATTTGTATTTCTTAAGGCAAAACTGCATGGGGATATGTTTCTTATAATGGCTTTTTATGTACCACCACCACCATTCCAGTTTGGTGTGCTGTCAGAGGGATTCAATTATATGGCTCTTCATCCCGCTGCCTCAGTGGTGTGGATGGGGGACTTTAATAATGTGTTAGACAGGTCCCTAGATAGGATGGCGGCCCCCTCTCGAGGCACCCCGAGCCCCTCTCTGACCAGGTTTGCCAGACTTCTCCGCGATTTCCACCTGATGAACTCGTGGAGAACTAGGCATCCAACTCAACATGTTTTCACATGTTTCTCTGCTACTCATCACTCTATGTCCCGCATAGACCTTATACTCTTCTCCACATCCCTCCTGCCTAGACTTGCAGATGTGGGCCTGTACCCCAGATCGCTCTCTGACCACTGTCCCTACTGGGCGACGCTCTCCCTACGGCATACTCACCCCCTGACGACTTGGCACCTTAATCCCTTCTGGTTAACCCTCCTTCCTGATGATGGGGACCTTGAATCGGGATGGCGGGCTTTTTTTGAGACTAACGAGGGATCGGCCCGACCATACGTAGTTTGGGAGGCTTTCAAACTTCATGCTAGAATGACCTTGCAGACCCAAATTAACCGGGTAAAGCGATCTTCTGCTGCTAATGTGGCTGAGGCAACACATACTCTTCAGACAATGGAACAGGATTTTATGCGTGACCCTTCGGCTGAAAAGGCAGATAGTCTTAGGCTTTGCTCCAGAACACTTGACCTGTTGCTTTATGAAAAATCCAAACAAAAGCTGTTCTTTCTCAGGCAGAGGTCGTTTGAGCATGGTGGGCGAGTGGGAAACTATTGGCTTATTTAGTTCATGGTGAGGAGAGACCCCCTGTAGTGATCTCCCTCCGCTTGTCACAGGGTGTACTTGAGACTGATCCTATACGGGTCACGCAGATGTTTCGTGACTTCTTTACCTCTCTATACACCTCTACTGCCTTGGCCGACCCCTCCCTGATGGAATCTTTCTTGAATGGACTGCAGTTCCCCCAATTGACTGAAGAACAGGTCTCTGGGCTGGAGGCACCTCTGACTCGGGACGAAATAGTTTCAGCTATTGCTACATTCCCGTCATCCAAGGCCCCGGGCTCAGATGGCTTACCGATAGAATTTTACTCTGCTTACATAGAATTACTGGCCCCTAAGCTGCTAGCAATCTACGAGTCCATATTTCAGCACGCTGAACTTCCAATGTCTATGACTGAGGCGACTATTGTGTTAATCCCTAAACCTGGAAAGGACCCACATCTCCCGGAATCTTATCGCCCTATTTCCCTGCTGCAGGTAGATGTTAAGATACTTGCTAAGATTCTAGCCATCCGACTTAATAAAGTAATCCTCTCGCTGATCCATGCGGATCAAGCAGGATTCATGCCCGGTAGAAACACGTCGTTTAACCTCCTCAGACTATTTATTCATCTCCAGACTCCCCATGACTATCCCGGCTCTAGGATAATAGTCGCCTTGGACACAGCCAAAGCTTTTGATTCTGTTGAGTGGAGATACCTATGGACCTGCCTGGCTCGGTTTGGTATAGGGCCTAAATTTATTAGGTGGATCCAACTGCTTTATCAGAATCCGGTGGCTAAAGTTTTGGCGAATGGTTGGCCCTCGGAGCAGTTTCCCCTGTCTAGAGGTACTAGACAGGGGTGCCCCTTGTCACCTTTGCTGTATGCTTTGGCGGCGGAGCCGTTGGCTATGGCAATACGTGAGCACGTAGGCATAGTGGGTTTGTGTAGGAATGGGATAATGGAGAAGATCAGCACCTATGCTGATGATACTCTACTGTACCTAAACGATTCGGAGCAATCACTCCCCCTTGCTTTGACACTGATAGAAGACTTTGGCAAGTTTTCTGGTCTTAAAATTAACTGGGACAAGTCACAGATTTTACCCCTGGACAGTTTCCCGCCCCCCAGAGACAGAGCTCTGCTTCCTCTGCAGAGGGTGGACACGCTTAAGTATCTTGGCATTATGACTTCCAGATCCCCGTCGGATTATATTAAACTTAACATAACTCCTTTGCTCGACCTGATTAAACAGAAGACGCAGCTTTGGGCACGCCTCCCCTTGAGGGTTATGGGGCGTACAAATTTGATTAAGATGGTTCTCCTTCCTAAAATTTTGTACATGCTTTCGCACTCCCCCGTCTACCTGGTCCTTAAACATTTTAAGGTGATGGAGGCCCTTTTGAAACCCTTTGTGTGGGGTAATAGCAGGCACAAACTTGCATGGCAAAAACTACAACAACCCACTGACCTAGCGGGACTGGCAATGCCGGACTTTAATGTCTATTATATAGCTTCTCAATTGTCGCAAATGTTCCATATAGATAAAACAGACAAAGACAGGTTCTTACACTTTTTGTGTCCGTCATGGATCAGGCCTACCTCAGACCCAATGGTGGCGATTGTTGAGGGGCCTGAGGGGGGTGGGGGGAGGGAGTCTGCCACATCTCTTCTTTACCATTATAGGAGGGTGTGGCGAATTGCCTCTTTGAAGTTGTGCCTTCCGTCCCTGCATGAATACACCCCCATATGGCATAATTGGTGTCTCCCAGAATTCAGACGGATTGTGGATAGCGGATCATGGTGCGGGAAGGGCATATTTTACATGTTTCACATGCTTACTGATGGCAAACTGAAATCCTTTCCTGCTCTACAGGCAGAATACGGGCTCCCGAATCACTTTTATTACAGATACCTGCAGATTCGACATGCCTACCATGCCCAATTCCCCCTGGCTGACCCATCTGTACCCCCCAATCCATTGATGGAGGCAATTAAAAACCCAGATCCCAAAAAATTAATTTCACAATTTTACGCTATGCTATCACTTCCTTCCATGACTGTAGCTGCCTTCACACTTAAAAATAGGTGGGTGGGGAAGTTGGGGCCTATCACTGATGATGAATGGAGTGATGCGTTGGAAACCTGTAAACTAGTTTTGCCCAAACTATCTGACCGGCTAACTCAAATTTTCATAACACACAAAGCGTATCTCACGCCGTTCACGGTCTCCAGGTACAGGCGCGCGTGCCCTGGCACTTGCCCCATGTGTGCGTGTGCATCTGGCACCTTTTTTCATCTTCTCTGGGAATGTCCTAAAATTCAAGCGTATTGGTCCCAGGTGGTGAGGTTTCTCCATGATACGATGGGTTCCCCCGTTACACTTCAGCCGAAGCTGTCTTCTGGGTCTTTTCCCGGATACGGCTTTGAACAAATACACTAAAATATTTTTACACAAAATCCTATTTTCTGCACGGAAAATGATTGCCAGAGTCTGGATGAGATTTGACCCTCCAACGGTCTCCCAATGGCTTGGGGACATCAATGGTGTCTTGCCTTTTAAGAAACTTATATACATCCATAGGGGATGCCCTTCCAAATATGAGAAGATCTGGGACAGGTGACTTAAAAACTCTGCAACATGCATAGCTTAATCAGTCCCTTGATGCGTATTGTTTGGTAACATTTGATAGGTTTTAGCAGAAGAGTTGGGTATGGGCGGGTAGGGATGGGGAGGGGAGGGGTGGGTGGATTTCTGGAGGGGATGATCTGGATCCGGTAACAATCCCATACCATGTACTGACTTGAATATTTCTGCAAGACATGTATATACATTGTGTATGATGAGTGCACCTGTGATTATCATAAGATTTGATGAAGACAACATTTGTTTTTTCTGTATGTACCGTACCTCCTTTTTTCAATAAAAGAACTCAAAAAAAAAAAGTTCCTTGCGTTCTTGTAGGGTTTCCTTTCTGCAGCTGATACATTTCTTAAGTGGATGTGTGGTTTGTTATGTATCGGACATTAGCAATTTGGATTTTCAATTTTCTTGATGTGATCAGTCTTTTTGAGAACTGTAGCAGGTGCAGGTAGAACATTAGTCCTTTTCACTAACACTGGACCTCTATGGTCTCTGTGTGTCATACGTGTGTTCATAGGTCTTGGAGAGGGTTACAGTCACCATATGAGAAACTTGGGTCATTCTGATGCCCCATACACACTATCAGATTCTCTACTGATTTTTTGCTTCAGAATTACCAAAACCATGTAGTGTAAGGGCCTGCCCGATTGCATACAAATGGAAACTCCTAAGGTTTGACCTCATATTATATGGCTTTGGTAAATCTGAAGGAAAAACTCAGCAGAAAAACTGAGTGTGTATGGAGCTTTAGTGTCTGCAATTCTTTTGATGAACTCGCAGAAGTAGGAAAAAGGAGGCAACTTTATGATTTTCCTTATACTTTGATCCAAGCACTGTCCATTTTTCTTAAATGCCATATGGTAGCTTGAGAACAATAGGGTTGATGCCATGAGCGGTGTCAAGGTAACTGAGACCAGGAAAGTTGATGTCCGCCTTAGCAAGTTGAAGCTCTAATAGAACATCGCTGAATTCTTTAAACTTTAGATTGTCTATTTGGGAAGCTTTGCAACCATTTGAATAAGGCATCTTTAATGGCCTCTGGGCTACCAATGGTACGTTCAAGTCTGTCCCAAGTCTGATGGGTTTACTTCCTCTTTGATTCCCTGCAAAAGGTAAAGCATAATGGACTACTATGCATCGCATAGTAGTCCATTATGTGTCACTTACCTGACACAGGAGCCAGCAAAGTCACCGCTGTCCCCTGTAGTTCCGAGCGTCCATCTTCTTGGTGAGTCTCGCTGCTCTGACGCTGTGATTTGCTGGAGCAGCGATGACGTCACTCCCGCGCATGCGCATGGGAGCCGACACTCCTGGCATATCGCCGCGACCTGCCCAGTGCGCCTGCGCACCGCTGTCTACGGCGCATGCACCATAGACAGCGGTGGCTGTCTTCGGGTAAATATCTCCTAAACCGTATAGATTTAGGAGATATTTCTTGGACCTACAGGTAAGCCTTAATCTAGGCTTACCTGTAGGTCAAAGTGGTTTGTAAGGGTTTACAACCACTTTAAAGCCTGCAGTGGGGTTGTCAATGTGAACTGCTTTGGGCCGTTCGATACGTTCAGTTGACTGGGGATTTAGCCATCTGATGAGCAGATCTAATTCCTCTGTGGCATTGATGTCTAGGTTACTCATAGTGGCCTTAAAGGTGGATTTCCAGCCTCTGTAATTTTCAGGCTTGTCATCAAACTTGGTGAGGCCTGTCTTAGTGAGCTCTCTGCAGAGCATGCATTTGGCAAACTGTGACAAGTCCGTGCTCTCAGACTTTAGATGCATGACTGCAGGTGCAACAGAGTTAGTTGTGATGGCTGGTGCATTGACATTAAGTGACTTGGGAACATATGTTGGTGCAAAGGCATTCAATGCTGGAACTGGCTTAAAGTTCATTGACATGTTGGTTTGCAAAGCCTCGGGCCTCTTGGATCCTTATATGGGATATTAAAGGTCAGCTAGAGAAGCTATCCGAGTATGGATAAATCTCAAATTGTATGGCAGCTCTATGCATTTCGTGGCTAGAAGGCCACTTGTCAGGAGCCAGCACTTGATGTACTCGAGTTCGTGCGGTGGTGGTGTGGTGCCAAGCAACGCTAGCCATCTAACAGTATCCCCTACCGGGAGCCGCTGCATTTATCCATACTCAGATAGCTTCGCTAGCTAACCTTTAAGATCTTGTATTATGGTTTTACCTAAAATGTGTTCTTGGTGCACTTTGGAAAATGATTGTTTTGCCATTGTTTGTGTATTCAAGTTATAACCAAGATGTATTGTTTTACCCATGCATTATTTTAATGTATTTTTACATCTTATACCCTGTTTGTATATTTTGGAAATCAATAAATTCCTATTATGATCACCAAACTACTTTATTGTAACCACATGCTTCATTCAAAGTCCCACCCCTTTGTTCTTCTTTTTTGATTTGTATAGGGATGGAAATATGTGACCTTACCGGGCCACAATTTCATTTAAAGTCCCAAGGGATAGAAGAATTTACCTTACCAGGTCATACCTTCATTTAAAGTCCCTAACACCAGTCCTCTATTAATACTTGCCATGTCACTTGTCATGTTACCTGCCACGTCAAGTTGTGGATTGTCTACTTGCCACGTCATCTGCCACATTACCTGCCACAAGTTGTGGATTGTACACTTGCCACGTCACTTGCCAGGTCACCTGCCATGTCACCTGCCACAAGTTGTGGATTGTCCACTTGCCACGTCACCTGCCACAAGTTGTGGATTGTACACTGGCCACATCACTTGCCACGTCACCTGCCACAAGTTGTGGATTGTCCACTTGCCACGTCACCTGCCACGTCACTTGCCACAAGTTGTGGATTGTCCACTTGCCACATCACCTGCCACAAGTTGTGGATTGTCCACTTGTCACATCACTTCCCATGTCACCTGCCAGGTCACCTGCTATGTCAAGTGCCATGTCACCTGCCACAAGTTGTGGATTGTCCACTTGCCACGTCACCTGCCAAGTCACTTGCCACAAGTTGTGGATTGTCCACTTGCCACTTCACCTGCCACAAGTTGTGGATTGTCCACTTGCCACGACATCACCTGCCACAAGTTGTGGATTGTCCACTTGCCATGTCACTTGCCAGGTCACCTGCCATGTCACCTGCCACAAGTTGTGGATTGTCCACTTGCCACGTCACCTGCCACAAGTTGTGGATTGTACACTGGCCACATCACTTGCCACGTCACCTGCCACAAGTTGTGGATTGTCCACTTGCCACGTCACCTGCCACGTCACTTGCCACAAGTTGTGGATTGTCCACTTGCCACATCACCTGCCACAAGTTGTGGATTGTCCACTTGTCACATCACTTCCCATGTCACCTGCTATGTCAAGTGCCATGTCACCTGCCACAAGTTGTGGATTGTCCACTTGCCACGTCACCTGCCAAGTCACTTGCCACAAGTTGTGGATTGTCCACTTGCCACTTCACCTGCCACAAGTTGTGGATTGTCCACTTGCCACGACATCACCTGCCACAAGTTGTGGATTGTCCACTTGCCATGTCACTTGCCATGTCACCTGCCACAAGTTGTGGATTGTCCACATGCCACGCCACTTGCCACCTGCCATGTCACTTGCCACAAGCTGTGGATTGTCCACTTGCCACGTCACTTTCCACCTGCCATGTCACTTGCCACAAGTTGTGGATTGTCCACTTGCAATTGCTTAAAATATTTTTTTAATGTTTTTTCTTCATTTGCCATCATTTTTGAGATTTTTTATGTTAAAAAGGTCACCTTTAAAAACGCTTATAAACTAAAACACTTTGCATCTGAAACGTGGAAAACTTTTGTGTCTGAACCCATTTTTTTGTTTCTGGAAAAACGAGGTTAAACGCAACTGCATAAAAACGGCAAAAAACGAGACTGTGTACATGGACAGATAGGATAACATTGAATGAGTTCAGGGGCAGTTGAAAAAAGTCTGCCTCTGAGCATCCGTTTAACAGCGTCTCGTGTGCTTGGGGCCTAAGGCTGCAGTTTATGAAAGGTTTACTCTGCCTTTCTTATAAAAGATTACACAGACAAAAAGCCTTGTGCTGATGCATACAGAGGCAGTGTATAAGCTGTTTGTATGAACATTCACAGAAGTAATATTGTCCTGTAGCTGATGAGTGCTATGCCAAGACTTGCTTGCAGACACACATACAGACTTGTGTATTAATGGCTGCACTGTCTGATAGCTACTATTTCCAGTGTCCATATAACATCTCACAGTGGTTCCAGAGCTAGCAAAGATCAGATCTTTTGATTAAGCTTTTTAGGGCCGTGTACACATGATCACACTATCTGGCGGACTTGGTCCGGCGGACCAGAACCCACCGGACAATCCGGCCGTGTGTGGGCTCCGGCCGACTTTTTTCTCCCAAAAGTCTGGCGGACTTAGAAAGAAGGTTTGACATAAAATTGTCCGCCGGACTCGGCAGTCCAGTGGACAATCTGGCCATCTAGACTAGTCCGCCGGACTTTTGAAATGAACGGACTTGCTCACACGGAGGAAAGTCTGTTCATTTTGAACGCGGCTGCAGGTAGACGGGACTAGCAAAAGAAGTCAATGTCGCCACCTTCAGTGGCGAGATTGACACCTTGCCGGCCCCGTCACCTGGTATGGACTTAAATGGGAAGCCCTACGCTGAAAAAACTGACCCTTATCCAATCACGCAGCCCGGCCGGTCAGGAAAGGGGGCGGGATGAGCGAGCGCCCCCCTCCTGAGCCGTACCAGGCCATGTGCTCTCAAGATGGGGGGGTGCTTTGGGCAAGGGGGCCCTGTGGCCCCCCACCCCAAAGCACCTTGTCCCCATGTTGATAAGACAAGGGCCTCTTCCCGACAACCCTGGTCGTTGGTTGTCGGGGTTTGTGGGCGGGGGGCTTGTCGGAATCCGGGAGCCCCCTTTAATAAGGGGGTCCCCAGATACCGGCCCCCACCCTATGTTTATGAGTATGGGGTACACTGTACCCCTACCCATTCACCTGGTTGAAAAAATGTAAATAAAACACAACACAAGGTTTTAAAATAATTGATTGCACATCCCCGGGGGTCTTCTTCCGTCTTGGGGGTCTTCTTGCTGGACTCCTCCACTTTCTTCTCCCAGCTCTTTTACTACCGGCGGCCCGGTCTTCTGTCATCGCCGCCGCCTTCTCTTCTTCCTTCAGATGTTGACTCAACGCTCTCTCTGGCCACAATGACAGGGGCGCCTTGTCCTGCGACTTATATAGGGACAGTGGGCAGGGTCACCGGGTGATGCTGGGACTGTGTCATCATAAGGGGCGGGGTCACCATGTGACATCACCCGATGACCCCGCCCATTGTCCCTATATAAGTCGCCACGCAACGTGTCCCTGTCATTGCGACCAGAGAGAGCGTCAAGTCAACATCTCAAGGAAGAAGAGAAGAAGAAGAGAAGAGAAGGCGGCAGCAATGACAGAAGACCAGGCCACCGCTAGTAAAAGAGCTGGAAGAAGGAAGCGGTGGCCCGGCAAGAAGAATCGAAGAGGGGGACAAGACCCCCAAAGTCAGAAAAAGACCCCCGGCGGTGACACCGCTAGTAAAAGAGCTAAAGACCCCCCAAGATGGAAGAAGACCCCCGGATCTGTGCAATAAATTATTTTAAAACCTTGTGTTGTGTTTTTTTTACATTTTTTCCCCAGGTGAATGGGTAGGGGTACATTGTACCCCATACTCATTCACATAGGGTAAGGGGCTGGTATCTGGGGGCTCCCGGATTCTGTTAACCCCCCCACAGACCCCGACAACCAACAGCCAGGGTTGTTGGGAAGAGGCCCTTGTCCTCATCAACATGGGGACAAGGTGCTTTGGGGAGGGTGGCTGCAGGGCCCCCCTTTCCCAAAGCACCCCCCATGTTGAGGACACACGGCCCGGTACGGCTCAGGAGGGGGGCGTTTTTTCGGCGTAGAGCCTCCCTTTTAATTCCATATCAGGTGACAGGGTAGGCGAGGTGTCAATCTCGCCACCGAAGGTGGCAACACTGACTTCCTTCACTAGTTCCGTCTACCTGGAGCCGCGCTCAAAATGAATGGACTTTCCTCCGTGTGTGAGCAAGTCCGTTCATTTCAAAAGTCCGGCCATAGTCCGGCGGTTTGTCTGCCGCACCTAGTCTGCTTCAAAGTCCGGAGGTTTGTCCACTGGACTAAGTCTGCGGATAGTCCGATCGTGTGTACGCGGCATGAGGATGTATTGACTGATCTTTCTAACAATCTTTTGACTGTTCTACCTCTCCAATCTAAGCATTGAAAGTGTGATCTCCATAATTTACAGTTGTGTTGAGATGTCGATAACCCCAATCTTTTTTGGATAAACTGACAGTGACTCGATCCAGACGACACCTTGTTGATCTTGTAAAGTTTAATCCATAAACTGTGATAATTTTATAACAATGAACATCGGATAGGTCAAAAGATCATAATGTGATCCAGTCCACATGTGTGCAGAAAGGCATTACTGAGAAAAGGGTGGGGCTAACTATACAGAATAAGCTGAGATACAGGAAGGGGAGGAACCAGGGACAGAATAATACATATAACATTTAAAGGCATATTGGGTGGCACTGTGAGGGGCTCAGGCGGCAAGCAGCGTCTGTGTCCATGGGCAAAGGTGGACATGGTCCGTCCTCAGGCAGGGCACCATTTGCTCTGTTTAGTGATGTTGCCCTGCTATCCAGTCACAGGATGTACAGGAGGTGGTGGACTGGCTTACTAAACCATTCTAATCCTCCTCATCTGTCACCCAAGCAGAGAGTGGTGTGCAGTCCACCGCAGCTGTCAGAGTGGGTAAATCTGCCTCCTTGTCCACAGCCACTGCTGCCATAGCCCCAGCATCAGGCATGGAGGAGTCAGCTGAGTTATTTGAACACAGCATCAGCCACTTGCTCCTTGATGATGCACAGCCATTACTTGATTCAGATGTTGGTTCTGAGATTGAGGAAGGTAGGAACATGAGCCTACAGAGAGGGGAGAACACTGGTTAACAACAAATTGGCAGATATGTGCACCAAGCCACAGCGTATTGCCAAGTTGGCTCCAGTGATGGTGAGGATGGAGGGGGTGATGTTGATGAGGTCACTGATACAACTTGGGTGCCGGATAGAGCAGAGGAGGAAATTGAGGGGGAGGCACAACCCCAACAAGGCAGCTATCATGGAAGAGTAGAGAGCAGTCACCCTATTCCATCTGATTGTTAAGCTGTGATCTCTCAGCTCAATTCCCACAGATCAGCTGTTTGGGCCTTTTTTAGCACATGTGCAGCCGATCGAACTGTTGCAATTTGCAATATTTGCAACAAGCAGATCAAGTGTGGCAAAAACGCCTAGGCTAATGACATCATGCACAGCTCTCTCTCTCTCACTATAAGGAGAGTTTGCCAGGAAGGGAGGGGGAGGAGTCATAAGAGGGCCAATGAGAGCTGCAGGGCTGCAGAGCTTGAGGTGTGCCTCTGTGGGTCTGTGTGGACAGGCAGTGGGCAGGCAGCAGCTTCAGCTGCCCACAGGTAAAATGGCTGCAGCCAGACTTAGTGGAGGAAGATTTCTGCAGCATATTTGGTAAGTACAGAATCACAATATATATAAAATAATATGCAAAATGGTTGGAGGGAAGCTTCAGATTGGCAAAGATGTTTTATTACAAATTATGTTAGCAGGCTGCGATTTCTCTTTCTTTTCTTTCTTTCTATAAGTGGCTGTATCCCATTGTTCTATTATGTGTCTACCTTGGGAGAAAAGTATTATGGGATGTATATGTGTATGTGGATTAGCTTTGAGAGGGGAGGGGGAATTTCTCCTGCAGCCCTTCCTAAAGGCTGTCTATCTCTTGTTATGGAATATAGTTTACCCCCACCATGTGTCATTATGCAAAGAAGGGGGGATTGTCCCCCGGAGTGTATATCTCTCTGTACCTGTGTTTGAATAAACAGTCTTGTGTTTTCCACCACCCTACACTGATGTCTCGACAAGTAACTGGGTGGGCTAAGGAATCTTGGATCATGCTGGTACCGGGAAAGGGAAGCTTATACCGTGGACATACTCCTCTTGAGTACGGGGGTCCGTCACAGTCACCACTGCACATCTGGTAATGAGCAGTGTGTTTGTTTGTTTGTCAGGAACATGTGCATTTTGTGAGTGTTCTGTGGCATGCAGCAATGTGAACCAAGCCTTAGATTGGGGTGGTGTGAGACTGAAAATACTTTTCAAGGGTGCCTTGACTAGAAGAAGGTTGTGAAATGCTTTCCTACACTAACATGTGCACACTGTATGAACTGCATGAATAAATACAAAGCTTCCTCTGATTGGCTGAGGTGGGTGGATGATGTCATGATGTAGCCAGAACAAAGCGCTGTGTAGAGTTTATACAGAGCACTTGGGCCAGCATGGAACAAACTAATTAATTAACATAAAGCTGGAGATTCGTTTTAAGGTTTGGCCCTTTGAGTATCTATACCATAACATTTATATTTTATTTAACCACTTGCCGCCCGCCCTATTACAAATAGATGGCGGCAAAGTGGTTTGATAATCCTGACCGGACGTCATATGACGTCCTCAGGATTATGAGCCACTGCGCGCCCCCGGGGGCGCGCATCGCGGCGATCGTTGTTGCGGGGTGTCAGTCTGACACCCGGCAACTACGATCTCGGTAAAGAGTCTCCGACGGAGACTCTTTACCACGTGATCAGCCGTGTCCAATCACGGCTGATCCCAGCGTAAATGGGAAGAGCCGGTAATTGGCTTTTCCTCACTCGCGTCTGTCAGACGCGAGTAGAGGAGAGCCGATCGGCTGCTCCTCTGAAAGGGGGGGTCTGTGCTGATCGATTATCAGCACAGCCCCCCCGAGGATGCCCACACTGGACCACCAGGGACACCACCAGGGAAAAGGTAATCCTCCCTAGACCACCAGGGATTCCCATGGTCAGCACAATGGATGCCAATCAGTGCCCATAATGGATGCCAATCAGTGCCCACAATGGGCATCACTGATTGGCATGCATTATTGTTTGGCACTGATTGGCATCCATTAGTACAGTATAAAACCAATGCCGCCTATGAGTGCCCACCCGTGCCGCCTATGAGTGCCCACCCGTGCCGCCTATGAGTGCCCACCTGTGCCGCCTATGAGTGCCCACCTGTGCCGCCTATCAGTGCCCACCTGTGCCGCCTATCAGTGCCCACCCATGCCCATCTGTGCCGCCTATCCATGCCCATCTGTGTCGCCTATCCATGCCAATCCGTGCCAGCTATCAGTGCCAATTTGTGCCACCTAGCAGTGTCCATCCGTGTCGCCCATCCGTGTCGCCCATCCGTGCCGCCTATCAGTGCCGCCTATCAGTGTCCATCAATGCCACCTCATCAGTGCCACTTCAATGGTGCCCATCAGTGCCGCCTTATCAGTGCCCATCAGTGTAGCCCATCAGTGCCCATCAGTGAAGGCGAAAACGTACTTATTTACAATGTTTTGAAACTGAAACAAAAAAAAACATTTTTTTTTTCAAAATTTTCGGTATTTTTTTATTTGTAGCGCAAAAAATAAAAACCATAGAGGTGATCAAATACCACCAAAAGAAAGCTCTATTTGTGGGAAAAAAATGATAAAAATTTCATTTGGGTACAGTGTAGCATGACCGCGCAATTGTCATTCAAAGTGCGACAGCGCTGAAAGCTCAAAATTGGTCTGGGCAGGAAGGTGTTTAAGTGCCCTGTATTGAAGTGGTTAAAAAATGAGCAATACATTTTTGTTTTTGTGCACTAAATTTTTTTTTAACTGAAAATATGTTTGATAAACTGTTGCCTTCAGAATATATATAATGTGTGGGGATTTTAACTAATATTTAGGCCAAAAATTTACCAATGGTTGTGGCTCTATGATCGAGACAACTGTGGATCACATAAACATGCGACAAGAATTAAAATATAAAATAGACCTGAGGTGTGCCTTGGTCATCCGGCCGGTATGCCAATAAAAGTGGCATACCCAAGATACAGTGCCTTGCGAAAGTATTCGGCCCCCTTGAACTTTTCAACCTTTTGCCACATTTCAGGCTTCAAACATAAAGATATAACATTTAAATTTTTTTGTGAAGAATCACCAACAAGTGGGACACAATTGTGAAGTGGAACGAAATCTATTGGATATTTTAAACTTTTTTAGCAAATAAAAAACTGAAAAGTGGCACGTGCAAAATTATTTGGCCCCTTTACTTTCAGTGCAGCAAACTCACTCCAGAAGTTCAGCGAGGATCTCTGAATGATCCAATGTTGTCCTAAATGACTGATGGTGATAAATAGAATCCACCTGTGTGTAATCAAGTCTCTGTATAAATGCACCTGCTCTGTGATAGTCTCAGGGTTCTGTTGAAAGCGCAGAGAGCATCATGAAGACCAAGGAACACACCAGGCAGGTCCGTAATACTGTTGTGGAGAAGTTTAAAGCCGGATTTGGATACAAAAAGATTTCCCAAGCTTTAAACTTGACAAGGAGCACTGTGCAAGAGATCATTTTGAAACGGAAGGAGTATCAGACCACTGCAAATCTACCAAGACCCGGCCGTCACTCTAAACTTTCAGCTTAGACAAGGAGAAGACTGATCAGAGATGCAGCCAAGAGGCCCATGATCACTCTGGGTGAACTTCAGGGAACTACAGCTGAGGTGGGAGAGTCTGTCCATAGGACAACAATCAGTCGTACACTGCACAAATCTGGCCTTTATGGAAGAGTGGCAAGAAGAAAGCCATTTCTCAAAGATATCCATAAAAAGTCTCGTCTAAAGTTTGCCACAAGCCACCTGGGAGACACACCAAACATGTGGAAGAAGGTGCTCTGGTCAGATGAAACCAAAATCAAACTTTTTGCCCACAATGCAAAACGATATGTTTGGCGTAAAAGCAACACAGCTCATCACCCTCAACACACCATCCCCACTGTCAAACATGGTGGTGGCAGCATCATGGTTTGGGCCTGCTTTTCTTCAGCAGGGACAGGGAAGATGGTTAAAATTGAGGGGAAGATGGATGCAGCCAAATACAGGACCATTCTGGATGAAAACCTGTTGGAGTCTGCAAAAGACCTGAAACTGGGACGGAGATTTATCTTCCAACAAGACAATGATCCCAAACATACAGCAAAATCTACAAAGGAATGGTTCACAAATAAATGTATCCAGGCGTTAGAATGGCCAAGTCAAAGTCCAGGCCTGAATCCAATCGAGAATCTGTGGAAAGAGCTGAAAACTGCTGTTCACAAACGCTCTCCATCCAACCTCACTGAGCTCGAGCTGTTTTGCAAGGAAGAATGGGCAAGAATTTCAGTCTCTCGATGTGAAAAACTGATAGAGACATACCCCAAGCGACTTGCAGCTGTAATCGCAGCAAAAGGTGGCTCTACAACGTATTAACAACATATTTTGCACGCCCCACTTTTCATTTTTTTATTAGTTAAAAAAAGTTTCAAAAATCCAATAGATTTCGTTCCACTTCACAATTGTGTCCCACTTGTTGGTGATTCTTCACAAAAAATAAACATTATATATCTTTATGTTTGAAGCCTGATATGTGGCAAAAGGTTGAAAAGTTCAAGGGGGTCGAATACTTTTGCAAGGCACTGTAAGTAATGAATGATTGTGGAGAGGAATGTGCTGAGAAGTGCCCTGAAAAGGGGGGGGGGGGGGAATGGGGGGGGAGGGTATCATGCACTGGAACTGACAAGGAGCATGGGCGAGTGATCTGCTTAAATACCCCCCGGGCTCCTCTCATAAATTCAGACCACAATACTGGCTTTCGTATTTAACATGTATGAAAAATAAAAATATGCAAAAACAGCCCTGGAAGTGAAAGAGTTAATACCCCAAGATCTAACATGGCTGGTATATTATTGATATATGTTGCATACAATCAGTCAGAACACAATATTAAAGTGGTTGTAAACCCTTACAAACCACTTTGACCTACAGGTAAGCCTAGATTAAGGCTTACCTGTAGGTCCAAGCAATATCTCCTAAACCTATATGGTTTAGGAGATATTTGCCCAAAAACGGGCACCGCTGTCTACGGCGCATGCGCCGTAGACAGCGGCACGCAGGCGCACTGAGCGCGGCACTTCCAAGAATGGAGCTGCCACATGTGTCGATTCCCGTGCGCATGCACGGGAGTGACGTCATCGCGGCTTCGCCGAATGACAGCGGCGGAGCTGTGAGACGCCACCAGCAAGATGGATGCGGCGGACTACAGGGGACAGCGGCGACTGTGTCAGGTAAGTGACACATAATGGGCTACTATGCGATGCATAGTAGTCCATTATGCTTTACCTTTGCAGGGAAAAAAAGAGGAAGTAAACTCATCAGGGTTTACTTCCTCTTTAATCAGATCACCTCTATATATTTATATATGGTCAGAATATGGGGACCTTTACCAGGGCCGTCTTTAACCACTTCATCCCCGGAAGAATTTACCCCCTTCCTCACCAGGCCATTTTTTGTGATACGGCACTTGTGTGGTCGGGCGACGTTGTACCCAAACAAAATGTATGTCCTTTTTTCCCACAAATAGATCTTTCTTTTGATGGTATTTGATCACCTCCGCGGTTTTTATATTTTGTGTGCTATAAACAAAAATAGAGCAACAATTTTGAAAAAAAAAAAACAACAATATTTTTTACTTTTTGCTATAATAAATATCCCCAAAAAAAGTAAATAAAAAATTTCTTCCTTAGTTTAGACTAATATGTATTCTGCTACATATTTTTGGTAAAAAATAAATAAATCCAAATTAGCATATATTGATTGGTTTGCGCAAAAGTTATTGCGCCTACAAAATAGGGGATATATTTATGGCATTTGTATTATTATTTTTTTACTAGTAATAGCAGTGATCTGCCAATTTTAGTGGGACTGCGACATTGTAGCGGACAAATTGGACAGTTTTGACACTTTTTTGGGACCCTATAAAATTCACTGATTACTGTATAAATAACACTGGCAGGGAAGGGGTTAACACTAGTGGTGATCAAGGGGTTAAATGTGTTCCCTGAGAGGTGTTTCTAACTGTATGGGGGCTGGGCTGACTGGAGGAGAGAGATCGCTGTTTCTAATCACGAGGAACAGACAATCTCACTCTACTTCCCTGAAAGAACGGGGATCTGTTTGTTTACACTGGCAGATCCCTGTTCTGCCTCTCTCTGGAGTGATCACAGGTGGACCCGCTGGCTGGCTCCCCCTGCTAGTGAATTGGCACAGATTGTCATGTACGCACCCAATATACAATGATGGCGATTCACGCAGCCAAACCAACCTGCCCCCGTACAACTGCAGCAGCTGGTCGGCAAGCTGTTAATAACTACTGAGACCCCATGATGACTGCATAGACTATTTTCTGGAAAAGGTGAACTTGGTCTTTAACCACTTGCTTACTGGGCACTTAAAAACCCTTCCTGCCCAGACCAATTTTCAGCTTTTGATGCTCTCACAATTTGAATGACAATTACTCAGTCATGCAGCACTGTACCAAAATGAATTTTGTGTCCTTATTTCCCCACAAATAGAGCTTTTCTTTTGGTGGTATTTGATCACCTCTGGGGTTTTTATTTTTTGCGCTATAAATGAAAAAAGACCGAAAATTTTGAAAAAAAAACGCATATTTCTTTGTTTCTGTGATAAGATTTTGCAAATTATATATTTTTTTTCATAGATTTTGGCCACAATTTATACTGCTACATATCTTTGGTAAAAATAACCCAAATTAGTGGATATTATTTGGTCTTTGTGAAAGTTAGAAAGTCCACAAGCTATGGTGCGAATCATAAAAATTTGATCACACCTGATGTACTGGTGGTCTATCTCATTTCTTGCGACCAGAACAAGCGAGGAAAGTACAAATACCCCCCAAATGACCCCTTTTTTGAAAGTAGACATTCCAAGGTATTTACTAAGATGCATGGTGAGGTTTTTGATGTTGTCATCTTTTTCCCACAATTCTTTGCAAAATGAAGATTTTTTTTCTCCCAAAATTTTCAATGTAATAGGTTATTTCTCTTACATGGCATGTGTATACCTCAAATGACACCCCAAAATACGTTCTGCTACTCCTTCTGAGTATTACGTTACCAAATGTGTGAGACTTTTACACAGCCTGGCCACATACAGAGGCCCAATATTGAAATAGCACCATCAGGCGTTCTAGGAGCATAAATTACACATCTCATTTCTCAACCACCTATTACATTTTTGAAGGCCCTGGAGCACCAGGACAATGGAAATGCCCACAAAGTGACCCCATTTTGTAAAGCTAACACCCCAATGTATAATCCATGAGGTATATGGAGTCTTTTGAATGGTTTATTTTTTTCCAGAAGTTTCGGGAAAATGTGGAAAAAAAATTAAAATATTTTTTTTTACGCAAAGTTGTCCATTTATAAGATATTTCCAACACATAGCATGTACATAGCAAAAATGACACCCAAAATACGTTCTGCTACTCCTTCTGAGTATGGCAATACCAAATGTGTGAGACTTTTACACAGTTTGGCCACATACAGAGGCCCAACATGCAAGGAACACCATCAGGTATTCCAGAGACACATAGCATGCACATACCAAGAATTACACCCCAAAATACATTCTGCTGAGAAAAGAGTAAACAAAAGATTACCTGTGGTTTTAGCAGCGCAGTTGTCCGCAGGATGATAGCACTGGTCCAGGCAGCAGGTAGGGACTTGGTCAGCAAAAGTGAACACAATTTTCCAGGCAACAGGCAGGTATACTGTCCATAGTCAATATAGGCAGCAGGCAGGGATACTGTCCATATAAAGTCCAAGGTCAGTGCAGGCAGAGATCGTCAGCATTGCCAAAATATTGGTCCTGGTAGTAGGCAGGAACATGGTCCATCCATGTGGTGTGGTCAGTTCATGCGACAGGCAGAGGCATGATGGTATAGGTCCTACAGGCAGCAAGCAGAAGTAGGGTCTTGTTCAGGACAGAATGGGGATAGGGGTAGAGGCTTCTCCCACCCAAATCTCTTTGAAGCCTCCGAGTCTCCAGACCCTAATTTAGGAATGAGAAAACAAAGGAAATTGTCTTCTTCATCCAAAAAAACTATTCTGGAGCCCCTCACATATGTGAGACCCCTGTTATGAATCCCACTAGTCCACTGAGAGGGTACAAGATCAGTCCAAGAATCAGGCAAAAGGCATGGTCAAACAGTCCAGGGTCAGTTCCAGATCAGGCAGAGGTATGTACAAAATCAGTAGGCAGAAGCGTGGTCGAATAACAGTCCAGGGTCAGTTCCAGATCAGGCAGAGGCATAAACAGAATCAGTAGGCAGAAGCGTGGTCGAATAACAAGCCAGGGTCAGTTACAGTGCAAGCAGAGGCATAAGGGGTGTGAAGGTAAATGGCAGGAAGTGAGGGTTATGGTTACCATACTTCACTAATAATTCACTGAAGTATGGTAACGGTGGAAACAGTCACCTATGCAGAGGCCTGGTTGGGAAGGGCATTGTGCACAATAATAAGTGGTGTCTCTTCTCAATCCTCGTTTGCTGCACACGCGACATTTTTTCTGATGTCTTCGGCCTGTTGGTCTGGGAGGGATTTTATCAGGAAAGTGGCGTTCAGAGAGTCTGCTAATTACATCGGATCGAATGTTTTGTGGTGGGCCGTTGGGGTATAGAAGGGCAGTGACGATTTCCTCCTGGTAGCCAAGGAAGGGTATGGGTCTTTCTGTGGATTTACGATAGATTACATATGTGTTGTATATGGCCAAATTAAAGAAATAAATTGAAATTTTTTTATACCACTTGTATGTTCTTCTCGTGGCAAGGTAGGGTTCGAGCATCTGGTCGTTCAAGTCGACCCCATGAACATGTTGTACTCATGGATACAAGTGGGTTTTTGTATTGGGCCATCCCTCCTGGTGATCTCAACAAAAGTGTTGTTGTGGATCGAAGAAAGCATGTACACATCCCTTCTGTCCCTCCACTTCACAGCCAAAATTTCCTCGTTCCGTAAACTCGCCGCTTCGCCTTTTCTTAAAGAGGAAGTAAACCCCTTTAAACCACTTTGACCTACAGGTAAGCCTAGATTAAGGCTTACCTGTAGGTCCAAGCAATATCTCCTAAACCTATATGGTTTAGGAGATATTTGCCCGAAAATGGGCACCGCTGTCTACGGCGCATGCGCCGTAGACAGCGGCGCGCAGGCGCACTAAATGCGGCAAATCCAAGAATGGATTTGCCTAATTTGTCGACTCCCGTGCGCATGCGCGGGAGTGACGTCATCGCGGCTTCGCCGAATGGCAGAGGCGGAGCTGCGAGACGCGACTCCCGTGCGCATGCGCGGGAGTGACGTCATCGCGGCTTCGCCGCTGTCATTGGTCGGAGCTGCGAGACGCCACCAGCAAGATGAATGCGGCGGACTACAGGGATCAGCGGCGACTTCGCTGGCTCCTGTGTCAGGTAAGTGACACATAATGAGCTACTATGCGATGCATAGTAGTCCATTATGCTTTACCTTTGCAGGGAAAAAAAGAGGAAGTAAACCCATCAGGGTTTACTTCCTCTTTAACCTTTTGTTGAGGAGGCTTTGAGGAAAGCCCTTCCGGTTCGTCCTTACGGTGCCACATGCTGGAGTTTGCTTTCTATGGAGGTTGCGGAACAGGGGTAAACTTGTATAAAAATTATCCACATAAAGATGGTAGCCTTTCTCCAGGAGTGGGTTTATGAGTTCCCAAACAACTTTCCCACTCGATCTGTATTTGGGGCAATTAGGGGGATGTAGCTGGGTGTCCTTCCCTTCGTATACCATGAAGGAATATGTATACCCTGTGGCTCGATCACACAATTTATACATCTTCACCCCATAGCAGGCCCTTTTGGAGGGAATAAATTGCTTTAGGCCCAGCCTGTCAGAAAATTTGATCAGGGACTCATCCACACATATGTGTTGGTCTGGGGTAAACAACTGGGGGAAGATCTCAGAAAAATTATTTATTAGCGGCCGAATTTTGTAAAGTTTATCAAAATTTGGGTCATTCCGGGGAAGGCACTGGGTATTGTCGTTAAAGTGTAGGAATCTCATTATCATGAGATATCTGGTCCGGGACATTATTGAGGAAAAGATGGGCATGTGATAGATGGGGCGGGATGACCAATATGTACGTATTTCATTTTTATTGTTTAGTCCCATACAAAATGTGAGGCCCAAAATTTTTTTAAACTCCTCCACTGTTAGGGCTCTCCACTCGTAGGGACGGGCATAAGAGGACGTTGGGTTGCTTTCAATAAATTGTTGTGCATATAGGTTGGACTGGACCACAATGGATTCAAGCATGTCCTCTGTAAAAATTAAGTGGAAAAAGTCCATCAGGGAAAAATTGTGTGTGTCCACCTGGACTCCTGGGTTGGCAGTGAAAGGGGGAACGTTAGCTTCTCCTGAGTAAGAAGGAAGCCACAAGGGGTTCTGGAGGGAATAGGGAAGGCTGGCATGGGACCTACCCTTTGGGGCCGAGTTGACACACTGGTACTTGGCCTTTGCTGAGGTACTGTGGTGCCGGTGGATGGCACTGGGTTGCTGGTGGATGGCTCTGCGGTGCTGGTGGATGGTACCCCCTCCTCACCAGTACGCCTTCGTCTGACGGGCGGACTATCATCTTCCTCCTCTGAGGCTGTCATGGTACCGCTGCTGAGGACAGGCTTGTAGTCCACGTCAGACTCACAATCTGAATATGAGGAGGAATCCGAAGCGGAAACCTCCCCGTTGCTTTCGTCGGCTGCAAGAATATCATATGCCTCCTCAGCTGAATATAATCTTTGTGACATTTTTATTGATCACAAATGGCACTGACAGGTGACGCTGATTTGGCAGGTGACACTGACAGCACTGATCACAGGTGACACTGACGTGGCAGGTGGCACTGACGACACGTGGCACTGACAACATGTGGCACTGACAACACGTGGCACTGGAAGCAGATGGGGCTGACAGATGGGGCTGACAGATGGCGCTGACAGATGTCGCTGACAGATGTCGCTGACAGATGTTGCTGGCAGATGGCACTGGGGCTGGCAGATGGCACTGGCAGATGGCACTGGCAGAGGGCGCTGGCTATTTGCTCTAGCTAATTGCTCTGGCAAATGGGGCTGGCAGATGGCACTGGTGCTGGCAGGTGGCACTGGGGCTGACGGCACTGGGGCTGACAGATGGCACTGGCGCTGGCAGGTGGCACTGGCGGCACTAGCACTACTGGCAGATGGCACTGGGGCTGACAGATTTTATTCACAGTAATAAATTTCACTCACAGATCCTCTCTCTCCTCACACGCTGTCTCTGTGTGAGGAGGGAGAGACACGGCAATGGGAGATGATCTCATATGTTTACATTTGAGATCATCTCCCATTGGCAGCTGCGATCGCGCTGTGAACGGCCGCTTTGATTGGCCGTTCACAGCGATCTGTGTTTGCCTGTCCCTGGGAGACACGGCAAGCACAAAACTTCCGCGATGCGTGCCCGTGGCGGCGCGCATTGCGGAAGTAAACACAAGGACATCCAGGGACAGCCACCCGGACGAAAGCGCCCGCTCTACGGCCGTCATTCGGCTATAGGGCAGGCGGGAGGTGGTTAACATTGTGCACACCCCTGCAAAGGAAACAGCTACACAATATTTTTGTACAAATTAAACAGATATAACAAATCACTTCCTAATAAACATTTGATATTTTTAGGGTTTACATTCACTTTCCATTTTTATAACCTCCATTCCAATGTGCAGTAAAAAATGATTTTCTAAAACAAGGTTGTTTCCATGTAATCTAATATCTGTTTTCAGATAGAAATATTTTAGTAGTTAGGAGACGGGACATGGCGTTCCAGAGAAAGGGGGAGGAGTAATGTGGTCACATGGTTTACAGTCCATAAAAAACACATTATTAGAAATCCTATCTATACTGTTAAAAAAATACAAATTCTGATCTGACGGTGAGGATTTGTTTGGAAATGGGAACAAGAGAAAATCTGCCAAAGAGAAAAGGAGAAAAGAAAGGTAGTGGTGAGGAGTGCGGTGTATGTGTACTGTGTTTATCACTGACAATGGAGGGACACTTGGGATAATTGGTGTCAATCATTATTTTGGGATAATTAGTGTCAATCCTTATTTTGGGATAATTGGCGTCAATCATTATTTCATCACATTGTTGTCTGAAAACACAAAGTCCTGTTACCTGTCTCTGTGATCTCATCCAAAACCGACAATAAATTAGGATGATGATATTTCCGTAGTTCATAGAGACATTTCCAGAGTCCAATCACAGCTTCTCTTCCCCGATTCCGAATATCTTGTAACAAGGTGCGAGAGAAGGAAGACCGATCTTTTTCCATTGGCTGGTATTTCTGGAAAATATAACTTATTATTGTTTTATATCTGCTGTTAAAATGTAACTTTATTTTTTTTGATAAATACATAAAATGATTCTGGGTGCTTTGAACACTTAATTCAGAAAAGAACATCTTGTTACAAGGAAGTTATACTGGGTACCACTGACGCATGCCTGAACTATTCCTGGCCTTTGTGTGCTTTTGCATTTCTCCCATCACAGTTGGATGTAATAGGACACTACCAGAGCTGCAGGTGTTCTGTCAGATATGGCGACCCATCAGATTTAGTAAAAGGAAGTGACGTTTTGTCGTGGCCATCTTGCTACACCCACCACTTCTCCACAGTAAAAATACAGTAAGGAGACGTCTGACCTCAGAGCTCCAGGACAGAGACTGCCATCCACCGCCATCCAGAGCAATAAGAGCACAGCCGAACACCCATCCTTCAGGGGGCTGCTGCTGTGACCACTGGGCAACACCTCGCAGGGTCATTTGAGCTCTGGGAGAGGTGCCGGTGCTGCGGGCCGCCGCGATCTGACAAGGCCGGACGAGCGCCATCTTGGGGCCTACAGACAGGCCACCGCGCGCCGCACATCTTCGCCGGCCTCGCGGCTCACCAGAGCTCATCCTCACAGGGCCGTGGGCCGCGGCTTGTGAGCGGGCCCCGAGCGGTAGTAAACCGCCGCCGAGGACTCCCTCTATGCACCCGGGAAAGCGCTGGTGAAGCAGGCCGCAGTGAGGCCTTGTAATAAGATGGGCGCCATCTTGGGGCCTACGGCCAGGCCGCTCCGCACCGCCGCCAGACGCAAGGCCTCCAGGCAGCCCCTCACACAGGACAGATCCAGGCCGCTGTTGGTGAGCCCCTCACTGTGGACAGGACCCGCAGGAGCATAAACCGCAACTTGGGCCTACTCCCTGGGCACACAGTGAGTACCACAGAGCCCACGCCACCCCCCCCCCCCCCAATAGCTGACACTGCCTGGCAACTGGTCCCTGCCAGAGGCTTCCCCATTGGAAAGTACCCCCTGCCGCCCCACCTTGCATGCACTGGGACATTCAGGGAGCTGAAACTGACTGTGGGACAACAAGAGCCAGCAGGCCCACAGATAAGACACCAGCGGCCATCTTGCTACACCCTGCTTGCTTATCCCACTTCTACACCTAACTGAATTTGCTTGAGTCAGCCGTTCGGACCACAAAAAGATCCCAATGAAGACTGTGCTTCAAGTACACCCCACTCAGTCCCTAGACTGCCATACACTCTCAGTAGGGGCAGTGGCCTGGTGCATGGCCTATATGTTGTTGATGTAGGAGAACCCTGATGACCTGGGGACCTGAGTAGTGAAAACGGATCATTTTGACTATGTCAACGCACTCACGGAGAAGTACACATAACCATACCCTGCGCTCTCTGGGGACCCCACAGAGCAAAACATCATCTGCAAACCTAAGTAAATTTCAATACTCAGGCAGCGGTAAAAATACCAAAAAAGCGCCCCCGCTGAGCAACAGCATTATAGAAGACATGGAGGATGATGAGGTCTCCCTACCGGCCTCTGAAGATTCTGCTGCTGGCGCCAATAAGACTGACCACCTACTCACCTACGCAGCCATGACTGACATTGCAGCTGACATTAAAAGCTCCTTTACAGCAGCAATTACTGACATTAAAACGGAAATTCTGCGCCTAACGGAACAACTGGCAATAACGGACCGGGCAGGGAAAAGAAGAGACAGGGCTCTGATAAGACTGGATGACATTGCTACCACGCATTCCCAACACCTAATTGATATGAACCGGCAAATCAAGGATTTAGACAACCGAGGACGCAGGAACAATATCAGAATTAGAGGAGTGCCTGAGACTGTGCCCCAGGAACAAATTAGGCCGACCCTCACAGCCATATTTAATACCCTCATAGAAAGGCCAGAACAATCCCCTATTGATTTTGACAGGGCGCATAGGGCCCTCAGGCCAAGAGCACAAGACGGAAATCCCCCGAGGGACATCATTTGTTGCCTACCCAACTATTGCTTGAAGGAAGACATTCTTCAGAAGGCCAGGACCAGAGAACGGATTGTGCATGAAGAAGCTGTAATTCAACTCTTCCAGGACTTGTCGCCCATTACACTCAAAAACAGGAGGGCCCTGAAGCCATTGCTGGAGGTGCTACAGCACAAAGGTATAAGCTACAGATGGAAGTTCCCCTTCGCGCTCCAAGCAAATTTCTTGGGAAAACAATATGTGCTTAAAGTAACAGAGGACCTCAACAAATTCTGTAACGACCTTCAGATTGATACCGTGGACCTCCCAGAATGGTATGCGGAATTCCGTCCGCCTCCAGAAATAAACAACCCACAATTCTCACCGGGACCGTCTCATGCGCAGTCACCTTACCAATCCGGTAAACACCGCAGGAACCCAGACAGGAACAGTTTTGAGCCTCCATATCCCTCCAGAAATGCCAGAAGCCCGAGAGGGAGGGACGCGAGGGACTACTGACTTGATGAAGCAGCACACAAGTTCTGAACCTACAAACTGTGAACCCCCGCCACCCTTTGAACAATACGAGCGTGTGATCGCCTAAGGTTAATATGCGCACTGTTAATGCGAGCGCTACACCCGACTGCTAATTGTGACCGCCAAGCATCCTAAGCTGGCCTCCAACGTTTGCTTAACCCATCTCTGCACCTGCCTCAGGGTGGCTCAGCTACTCCCCTACCTCCCCCCCCCCTTTTTTTTTTTTTTTCTTTTTTCCAGCCCCACTTACAGACCAACGCAAAGTTTACCCCCGGTCAGAGCAACCTGCGATCAAGCTTGCACCTCTGCCTCCATCTGAACTGTGAGAACCAATAATCATACTATCTGTTGGCTTCCGGGAACAGCCTGGTACAGTACGCACCTGACTGAGGCAAAACGCCTCGACGGGTACCACCTGCGATATCCAGATCTCTATAAAGGACACTTTAATCCTACCATTGCGGAGAGCTTTGATACACGCACGGGACTGTAGCTGAGCGGACTTAAGTAGATACCTTAGGCCTTTATTCCTTGCTATCAGGTTCATTGGGCTCGTTTAAACTGTAGAATTATTTAATGTTTACTTTCACATGCCGGGTTATGGAGTATTACACTCCCACTTCTAGCTAGCAGTTTGATATGTTTTATCTCTATATGATCTGCAATCTCTTTGACAATTTTGTAAGTTCTTCACTGTTATACACTGTTGATAGAGTTTAAGACACTAATTAGTAATTCTGGCATAGCCCAAACGCAGCACCGTCATTCCAGGCGACGTCTCACACTGCTAAACCTCTATACAAGATTAGCTTTATGCCTGATCCCAGACATCCTACCCTCTTGGGGGGAACTCCCCCCGGCCTGAAGTCTTGGGTCCCCAGGTCCCATCGGACTTTCTTTCAGGGTAACCTACTAGTAGAAACACATCGCGCTACTAAATAGTGCAACACGTAACACTACCTTGCTACTGCACCTCCCACTATCCCCCACAGGGGAAGGGTCACCGTACCTTGGAACAAGTCAGACACCAGGCTGACTCCTCCCCCAGGAGGGGCAGAGTGATTTACCCCTTTCAATCACCCTTCACGTCTCACCTCCCCCCTCCCCCTACCCACCTTTACTCCCTACCCGCACAACCACTTTCTGACTCCTACACTATTCCTGCCCACCTACACCCCACGATCACGACAGGTCCAGATCATTGTTAGACTACTCCGTATCTCTGTACACCCCCCTGGCAAAGCCCCGCCTTCGCCATGGCATACGCTTTCCTAGGGAAAACACCTACCATCCTCTCCCATAATGTGAATGGTCTAAATATACCCGAAAAGAGGTCTAAACTGTTGAGGGAACTTAAAAAAGCCCGACCCTCAGTTGTGTTTTTACAAGAAACTCACTTTAAGAGCGGTAATACCCCTAGACTCACTGACAACACCTTTAACACAGTGTAACACTCCACCAACCCCCTAGCCAAAACTAAAGGAGTGTCCATCCTCCTTCACAAGGATGCGCCCTTTGTGCTGAAGCAACAACTGGCAGACCCTGAGGGACGATTCATATTCCTTAAAGGCTCATGGGAAGGGTCACCTGTAACTTTTGCCAATGTATACTTCCCGAATGTCTCCCATGTATCTTTTTGCAACAAAATTGTAGAGGACCTCAAATGGTTTTCCGAAGGATGTATCCTTCTTGGTGGAGACTTTAATGTTCCCCTCGCACCCCTCAAAGACACTTCGACAGGACATACCCAAGTTCCGTATAGAACGCTCAAGAGAATAAAAGCGCTACTGCAGTCACTGACATTGGTAGATACCTGGAGATCCATGCACCCCACAGACAGGGACTACTCCTTTTTCTCCGCACCACACAAAAAATACTCAAGAATAGACATGATATTCATATCGCAAAGGGACCTTGGCAACCTACTCTCAGCGGAGATAGGCATTATGGCCCTCTCTGACCATGCACCTACATCGGTCACATTACATCTAAAAACACCACACAAGTCCGTATTTAACTGGAGACTGAATTCCTACCTCCTCACCGACCCAATTGTAAAAGATGACATCCTACAAGCCATCAACACTTATTTTGCTCATAACATTGACTCTGACACGACCCCACTGAATAATTGGGAGGCACACAAATCCGTGATTAGAGGCGAACTTATTAAATGGGGAGCCCGGAAAAAGAAGGAAAGGGAAAATGAAATCCATAAGCTCTCCCAACAAATAGCAAATCTTGAACTGCAGCACAAACAATCCCATTCACTTCAAGTAGAACATCAATTAACGCAACATAGGACCGCACTAAGGCTTCTGTTAGACATGAAAATTAAACGCTCCCTATTTTTTAAGAAAAGCATTTTTTATGAATTTGGAGACAAGAGTGGCAAACAATTGGCAAAGGCCCTAAAGGATGCTACGCTATCGAACCGTATCCACGCTCTAAAAGGCAAGGATGGTATTTTAAAACACAACTCGGAAGAAATAGCTGATATGTTCCATGCCTACTATTCTAAACTGTATAAACTTCCGGCCCAACACAAACCACCTCACCTAACACAAAACAGGATAATATACAGGATTTTCTACAGGATAGCGGACTTCCCTCCCTAACAGCAGAAGATACAAATGCACTTGAGGATCCCATAACTACCACTGAGATTGCGAACGCGATTGCCGACTTGAAAGCAGGGAAGAGCCCTGGACCTGACGGCTTCACTTTGCAATACTACAAAACTTACACTACCGCTCTTATAAAACCCCTCCGCTCAGCCTTTAATTTCTTAGCAAAGAACCAACATGACTCTCCATCCTTTCTCATGGCGCATATAGCGGTAATTCCCAAGCCCAACAAGGAACACACGGATTGCGCAAACTTTCGACCTATTTCACTTTTAAACATAGACCTCAAACTCTTAGCCAAAATCCTAGCGAATAGACTAAAACCCCTTCTAGCGAAAATAATCGGCCCTGAACAAGTGGGATTCATGCCGGGGAGGGAGGCCCGTGACAACACCATTAAGACCTTGAACTTAATACATTTTGCATGCAAATCTACCACCGAGGGCATGTTGCTCTCTACCGATGCCGAGAAGGCTTTCGATAGGGTTTCCTGGGATTAAATGATAGCTACGTGCACACATATTGGCCTTGGAGGAAACATGTTGTCATGGATCTCGGCTCTCTATCGGAATCCCCAAGCCAAAATCAAAATTAATAATATTTTCTCAGACCCTATATCCATCCATAACGGTACCCGCCAAGGCTGCCCCCTGTCACCCCTCCTCTTTATCCTAACCCTAGAGCCTCTAATTAGAACAATTAATCTAAACGCTGACATCCAGGGCTTTACGGTAAAGGATAGAGAATACAAAGTTGCTGCCTATGCCGATGACCTCCTGTTTTTTCTCACCAATCCCCACATCTCGCTACCTAACCTACACAAAGTATTTCAAACCTTCGGGTACATATCTAACTTTAAAATCAACCAGTCAAAATCAGAAGCCATGAACCTCACCCTACCGCAAAATATCCTTGAAAATCTACAAAACAATCACCCCTACAAATGGGAACGAGGCGCCCTTAAGTATTTGGGCATAAATTTATCTAGTGAACTTGAAAAACTATATGATGCAAACTATAAACCCCTAATTGCCACGATCAAAACAGACCTTCTCAAGTGGAAATCAAAAATGTTCTCTTGGTTTGGTAGGGTCTCGATATTAAAGATGACAGTGCTCCCCAAACTTCTGTACGTATTTAACGCTCTACCAATAAAAATACCAGAACTCTTCTTTAAAACATTAAGCCAAATTCAAAGACAATTTCTATGGGCAGATAAGAAACCTAGAATCCAACTCAGATGTTTAACATTGGCTAAGCGAGATGGGGGCATAGGACTGCCGGACTTCAAAAAGTACCACCAGGCTACCCATATCACGAAAGTGATAGACTGGCATTGCCATAGACTAAATAAAGATTGGGTCCAGCTAGAAAGCAATCTGGCACAACGCAGCACCCTCTACTTCCCATGGTCGCTTCACTCCAGAAGGCCCAAACTTATAGGCCACCCATTAATCAAAACTACAATACAGATTTGGCAGACGCTGGTAAAGTCGCAAAAAATCGCAACAAACCAAGGTCCCCTGACCCCGAATAATCCCGAATTCATTCCAGGCCTACACCATAACATGCCACAAAATTTTTTAGTACACACCTGCATGTCAGGTACACGAGTTAAGACATTTGAAACACTGGCCGCAGAGGTGGGGGAGCTGTTTCCTGGATGTTGGTTCTATATCCAGCTAAAGGACTTCCTGGTCAACAACAAACACAAAAATCAATTTTGCCTCCCATTAACTCAGATCGAGCATATATGTCTACAAAGATCACCAATAACGAACACCACTTCTCTTGCATACTCGATGCTAACTCAAGCATCGCAGGCTGACAAAAATAAATTCAAAACAAAGTGGGAACGTGATCTCAAGACCAGCATATCTGAGGAGCAATGGAATAAGGCATGCGTTTTGACACACAAGTGTTCCTTAAGCTCTAAATATCAGGAAATATCCTATAAAATTCTAGCTCAATGGTATATTACGCCACAAAAAAACAGGAGATGGTCTCCCTCCGCCTCAGACACATGCTGGAGATGTAAAACAGACACAGGTACCTTTATGCACATATGGTGGGAATGCCCACTAATACAAACCTATTGGGAAACAATCAGATACTGGGTTAAGCATATAACAGAAACTCGCCTGGAATTGAATGCGGCCGCATGCTTGATCAATCTGGTACCCATCAATATATGCCGCTACAAAAAATCGCTGTCCAGACACCTACTCACGGCCGCTAAAACACTAATACCAATCCACTGGAAAACAACCAAAGCCCCGGCCATCAAGGACTGGCTAGATAGAGTACAGTATATCTACATGATGGAGGAGATCGTGGCTACCAAACACGAGAATAGCACAAATTTTAACAAAACATGGCAACCATGGCTGGCCTTCACACTCTCCCCTGAATTTCGTGCACTCAAGGATTAATCTCGTCGGCACCTCTTGATCCTTAACACGGTGGGGGCAAGGTTTGGTCTGACATAGAGCATCTATAACAAAACGGAGTTAGATACAATAGCAAAGGGCTGATCACACCCCCCCCCCTTTTTACCCCCTACACCTTCCCCCCTCCTCCCCCTCACCCCATGTCCTCCACACCACATATCCCCAAATAGTGTACGCTACTCACTGTATTCAATCGTGCACTCTCCCCAACTTAGTCACTGACTAAATTAGAACACCATAGAGATGTATTTATATGTTTTGTTGTTTACAGACTGCCTGAAATAATACATGTATTCAAACGTTGACTGTAAACATGATCTTAATTTCAATAAAACCTTTGATTGTGAAAAAAAAAAAAAAAAAATACAGTGAGAAGGCGGAAATAGGACATCTTTATACACCCACCGGAGTCTTGCATTACACACTTATTTTTAACAGTTAACTCAGCTTATATAGTCAAATTAAGTATTTTGAAATCCATCGGAATGTTTACATATTGAAAAAAAATAAAAATCAGCGGCGAGCCTGGTGATCTCACATGTTTGTTAATATGATAGAACACCACTGATTAGAAAAATCAACATAAAAACAGTCTGACGGATTTCAAAATACTCAATTTAACTATATAAGCTGAGTTTACTTGTAAAAATAAGTGTAAAATGTAAGACTCCGGTGGGTGTAACAAGATGTCCGCTTGCCGATTTCTCACTGTATCCTTACAGTGGACGAGTGCGGGGTGTACCAAGATGGCAGCGACATAACGTTACTCCTGTTACTAAATCTGACGGGTCGCCATATCCGACTGAAAACACAGGCAAGAGAGACAACAGATCAGATTGATACTATTCACTACAGGGGGTGATAATGGGATTAAAAACATATATTTAACTACATTGCCCGACCAATATCAAAATGATGGCCACAGCGGGGATCAGCTGTCCTGACTGTAGTCATATGATGTCCAGTAGGACTAGCTGCTCAAGTGCCCCCTCGGGGGGCACACAGCACAGCAATCGGTGGTGCGATGTGTTGGTTCGACACAACGCTTCTCCAATCTAGGTAAAGAGCCCATGAGGTAAGCTTTTTAACACATGATCAGTTCACAGCCGATGACATGGTAACCAGGAAGTGCTGTTTATCTGCTTTTTTCTATTTGCGCTGACAGGTGAGAGCAGAGGAGAACCGATCAGCGGCTCTCCTGAAAGGGGGGTCTGCAATGATAACAGTGCATTGATTATCAGTGCAGACCAATCAGTGATGCCCACCAGTGCCTGCCAGTAATGCCAATCAATGCCCATAACAGATGTCAATCAGTTCCCATTAGTAATGCCAGTCAGTGCCTCCTCATCAGTGCTGCCCATCAGTGCCATCTATCAGTGCTGCTAAACAGTGCCCCCATCAGTGCCCATCATTGCTGCTCATCAGTGCCCATCATTGCTGTCCATCATTGCCCATAACTGTCACCTGTCAGAGCCCATCAGTGCAGCATATCAGTGCCACCTATCAGTACCCATCAGTGCTACATATCAGTGCTGCCTATTCATGCCTATTCATGCCCATCAGTGCTGCATATTAGTGCCTCCTCATCAGTGCTACCTCATCTGTGCCGACTCATCAGTGCTGCCTCATCAGTGCACATCAGTGAAGGAGTTGAACTTATTTACAAAATTTTATAACAAAAACAAAGAAAAACATATATTTTTTCAAAATTTGGGGTATTTTTTTTATTTGTAGCGACTGGTGATTAAATACCACCATAAGAAAGCTCTATGTGTGGGAAAAAGATAAAAAATGTCATATGGTTAGTGTTGAATGACAGTGTAATTGTCACTCAAAGTGTGACAGCGCTGAAAGCTGAAAATTGGCCTGGGCAGGAAGGGGGTGAAAATGCCCGATATTGAAGTGGTTAACTACTTCCTGACCACCGGCTGTCAAATGACGGCCAGGCCTATTGTGGTGGGAGGCCGTCATATGATGGCCTCCTGTTTAAACAGTGAATGCGTGCGATCGTGCGTGCACATCCTTGTTTCTTTGGTGGCGGTGTGTCACGGAGACACCGCTCGCCACCGAAGGGGGTGAACAGCCATTGGTTATGACTGTTTACCACGTGATTGGCCGTGATGAAGTCACGGCCAATTGCAGATGGTCACACCCCCACTGTGCAAGGCACATGCACGCTATGGTGGCAGCGTGTTCCCCGGGAACACTGCTCGTCACCGACGCTGGTAAACAGCCATTGGCCAGCTGTTTACCCACATGATTGGCTGTGATCCTTTCACAGCCGATCACTAAAATGTAAACAAACCGCGATAACGAGATGTTACCGGGTTCTCCTCCTCACACACCGATCGTGTGTGAGAAGGAGATTGCGGTAACATATTGTTACCGCCTACAGTGTACACCAATTACACTGATTGCCCCCCAATAAAGAGGACCTGTCACCACCCTTCATAGTACCTGTCACTCACAGTCCATTGGAGTGCCCGAGTACCTGTCACGGCCCATCAAAGTACCCAAGTAGCTGTCACAGTTCATCTGAGTAACTGTCACAGTTCATATGAGTACCTGAGTACCTATCAGCGCCCTTCAGAGTACCCAAATACCAGTCACCAGGCCATCAGAGAACCTATCACCAGGCCATCAGAGAACCTATCACCAGGCCATCAGGGTACCCGAGTACCTGTCACCAGGCCATCAGAGTACCAGAGTACCTATCTGCAGCCCATCAGAGTACCCAGAAAGGTACAGTGCCTTGCGAAAGTATTCGGCCCCCTTGAAGTTTTCAACCTTTTGCCACATTTCAGGCTTCAAACATAAAGATATAAAATTTAAATTTTTTGTGAAGAATCACCAACAAGTGGGACACAATTGTGAAGTGGAACGAAATCTATTGGATATTTTAAACTTTTTTAGCAAATAAAAAACTGAAAAGTGGTGCGTGCAAAATTATTCGACCCCTTTACTTTCAGTGCAGCAAACTCACTCCAGAAGTTCAGCGAGGATCTCTGAATGATCCAATGTTGTCCTAAATGACTGATGGTGATAAATAGAATCCACCTGTGTGTAATCAAGTCTCTGTATAAATGCACCTGCTCTGTGATAGTCTCAGGGTTCTGTTGAAAGCGCAGAGAGCATCATGAAGACCAAGGAACACACCAGGCAGGTCCGTAATACTGTTGTGGAGAAATTTAAAGCTGGATTTAGATACAAAAAGATTTCCCAAGCTTTAAACATCCCAAGGAGCACTGTGCAAGCCATCATTTTGAAATGGAAGGAGTATCAGACCACTGCAAATCTACCAAGACCTGGCCATCCCTCTAAACTTTCAGCTCAGACAAGAAGAAGACTGATCAGAGATGCAGCCAAGAGGCCCATGATCACTCTGGATGAACTGCAGAGAACTACAGCTGAGGTGGGAGAGTCTGTCCATAGGACAACAATCAGTCGTACACTGCACAAATCTGGCCTTTATGGAAGAGTGGCAAGAAGAAAGCCATTTCTCAAAGATATCCATAAAAAGTCTCGTCTAAAGTTTGCCACAAGCCACCTGGGAGACACACCAAACATGTGGAAGAAGGTGCTCTGGTCAGGTGAAACCAAAATCGAACTTTTTGCCCACAATGCAAAACGATATGTTTGGTGTAAAAGCAACACAGCTCATCACCCTCAACACACCATCCCCACTGACAAACATGGTGGTGGCAGCATCATGGTTTGGGCCTGCTTTTCTTCAGCAGGGACAGGGAAGATGGTTAAAATTGAGGGGAAGATGGATGCAGCCAAATACAGGACCATTCTGGATGAAAACCTGTTGGAGTCTGCAAAGGACCTGAAACTGGGACGGAGATTTATCTTCCAACAAGACAATGATCCCAAACATACAGCAAAATCTACAAAGGAATGGTTCACAAATAAACGTATCCAGGTGTTGGAATGGCCAAGTCAAAGTCCAGACCTGAATCCAATCGAGAATCTGTGGAAAGAGCTGAAAACTGCTGTTCACAAACGCTCTCCATCCAACCTCACTGAGCTCCAGCTGTTTTGCAAGGAAGAATGGGCAAGAATTTCAGTCTCTCGATGTGCAAAACTGATAGAGACATACCCCAAGCGACTTGCAGCTGTAATCGCAGCAAAAGGTGGCTCTACAAAGTATTAACGCAAGGGGGCCGAATCATTTTGCACGCCCCACTTTTCATTTTTTATTAGTTAAAAAAGTTTCAAAAATCCAATAGATTTTGTTCCACTTCACAATTGTGTCCCACTTGTTGGTGATTCTTCACAAAAAATTAAAATGTTATATCTTTATGTTTGAAGCCTGAAATGTGGCAAAAGGTTGAAAAGTTCAAGGGGGCCGAATACTTTCGCAGGGCACTGTATTTAGTAAGAGGCATGGTGAGTTTTTTGAAGTTGCAATTTTTTCCCACAATTCTTTGCAAAATCAAGATTTTTATTTTTCCTTTTTTTTCACAAAACACATTCTGCTATTACTCCCGAGTATGGCAATACCACATGTGTGAGACTTTTACACAGCCTGGCCACATACAGAGGCCCAACATGCAGGGAGCACAGTCAGGCGTTCTGGAGCACCCAGGCCAATTCTGACATTTCTCTCATACATGTAAAAATCATCATTTATTTGCTAGAAAATGACATGAACCCCAAAACATTATATATGTTTTTTTTTTTTTTTTTTTTAGCAAAGAACCTAGAGAATACAATGGTGGTTTTTGCAACTTTTTATCTCGCACAGTATTTACTGAGCAATTTTTCGAACGCTTTTTTCGAAAAAAAGTTTTGTGCTTTAAAAAAAAAAAAAAACAGTAAAGTTAGCCCAATGTTTTTGCATAATGTGAAAGATGAAGTTCCGCCGAGTAATAAGGCGATGCTTTAAATTTTTTTACTGGTTACACGTTTCGAGCTATAGAGGAGGTTTAGGGCCAAAATTATTGCTTTCACTCCAACGTTCGCAGCGATACCTCACATGTGTGGTTTGAACACCGTTTTCATATGTGGTCGGGACTTACGTATGCATTTGCTTCTGTGTGCGAGCATACGGGGACAGGGGCACTTTAATTATTTATTTATTTTATTGCTCTTTTTTTTATTTATTTTACGTTGACACATTTTCCCCCAAAAATACATTTTTTGATCACTTTTTTTCCTATTACAAGGAATGTAAACATCCCTTGCAATAGGATTATGACATGACAGGTCCTCTTTACAGTGATATATGGGGTCAATAAGACTCCACATTTCACCTCTAGACTGGGAAGCCTGAAATAAAAAAAAAAGAAAGAAAAAACGATTTTGGCTTTGATCGTATTGGCCAGTCGGTAGAAGCACCGGAGGGCGACGGGGGGGGGGGGGGGTGGTCCCCTCTCTCCTCCTGTAAGAATGATCAAGCAGTGGAACAGCTGCTATGATTGTTCTTATGGTGTAGGGAATTGCCGGCTGGAAAAGCTGATATCTGAATGATGCCTGTAGCTGCACCCATCATTCAGATATCCCTGCACAAAGTCAAGGAAGTCATATAACGGCCGGTGGGCGTGAAGTGGCTAAAATGTTTTTTTTTAACACAAAGTTGTCAATTTATACAATATTTCTAACACATAGCATGTACATACCAAAAATTATACCCCAAAATAGATTCTCCTACTCTTCCCGAGTATGGCGATACCATGTGTGAGACTTCCACAGCCTGGCCACATACAGAGGCCGAGTACAGCCGAGTATGGCTGAGTATGGCTGAGTATGGCCTAGCATGGCTGGGTATCACTGAGTATGGCTGGGTATTGCAGGGTATCACTGAGTATTGCAGGGTATCACCGAGTATGGCTGAGCATGGCCAAGTATGGCTGGGTATTGCAGAGTATGGCTGGGTATTGCAGGGTATCACTGGGTATTGCTGGGTATGGCAGTTTATGGCCGAGTATTGGAAGTGTATTCCAGAGTATTGCTGGGTATTGCAGATTATTGCTGGGTACTGCAGCGTATTGGCAGGGCATTTCTGGGTATTGCAGAGTATTGGTAGGGCATTGCTGGGTATTGCAGATACATGAATGCTCTCGAGTGCATGCCCCAGGGGGCGCGCAAGAGCGGAATTCTGGGAGGACGTCAATGTACGACCTCCCAGAGTTAAGCAACCGCCCTGTAGCCGTCATTCGGCTATGGGCCGGTTGTTAAGTGGTTAAAAAGATTGATGGCATAGTCAGTTCCTTCCTATGGGTGCTAAACCCCCTAGAATAGGCATAAAAGTGCTATCAGAATTGGGGGATCAGGTTTGGTTTGGTCTTGCCTGACTGGCAGAAATACTATCTGGCTGGCCAGATGGTTTTTGCCCATCGATGGCTGCTAGCAGATGATGGGGACTCAGCCACTGCTCTAGAAGCAGCCCAGCTGGGGTCTTATGAAAGCCTGAGAATGGCTCTTTATAGAGGAATTAAATTGGACCTCCCGCTCACTTTAACAATGAGGGACACTATTAAAGCCTGGGAATCTGTGGTTAAACTCACGTGCCCAAGTTACCAGGGAGTCTCCTCCTCTGCCCCATTGTGGATGAACCCTACACTTTCTCATTTCTATAACATACCAGACCTTATGGTCTGGGCGATCAAGGGAATAAAAACACTTAGCCCTTGTACACACGGACCGTCCGATCGGACCGTGTTGTCGGATAATCCGACAGTGTGTCGGCTCCATCAGACTGTTTCCGTCAGAATATCCGACCGACAAAGTCTAGCGTTTTAGAGCTGGGCTATAAAATCTTCCGACAACATGATCCGATCGGACTTTGTCTGATCGTTTGTAGAGAATTCCAATCGGAAAAAGTGCCACGCATGCTCAGATCAAATTCCTAGACCAAAGCTAGCAGGTGGGAGCTCTCTACTTCTGAGTGGACGTTCCTGAATGTCCATCAGAAGTAGGGGGATTGTGCGCGCACGTGCCCGTGCAGCGGCGTGATCCCAATTCGCTCGTGTCACCCGGACACGGCGCATCTTGGATCTGCAGGAGGGCTCTGTGATTGGCCCTCCTGATCACATGATGGCCGTGTCCAATCATGGCCCTCATGTGATGTAAACAAACAGCCGGTTGCTAGGCAATCGGCTCCTCCTCTCCTCACACGCAAGTCATCGCTGAGGAGAGGAGAGCAGATCGCTGCAGCCGGCTGATGATCAGTGAGTATGGGCTGTTTTTTACAGCTTTTTACTCACTGATCACCAGTCTAGTGAAAACACAATGTCCCCACACAGTGTAAACACAATGTCCCCATAACACACATGTCCCCAAATAATAAAAACACATGTCCCCCACATAAGTCCCACTAAAATAACATGTTCCAATGATTATCTGCACACATATGTACATGATCATTTGCGTACATATGTCCGTGATCACACCAACCAATTATTATATACTTAAGCAAATTTTTATTACCAAATAAAAAGAAGAAAATATTGTTTTTTTTCAAAATTTCCGCTTTTTTCCGCTTATATCGCAAAAATAAAAATCGGAGTCGTTAATAAATAACACCAAAATAAAGCTCTATTTGTACAAACAAAATGATAACAATTTAATTTGGGTACAGTGTAGCATGACCGCGCAATTGTCATTGAAATTGCGAGAGTGTTGAAATCTGAAAATTGGGCTGGGAAGGAAGGGGGCGAAAGTGCCCTGTATTGTAGTGGTTAAGAACGAACATCACCACGTTCTAAATGATCGGATTTTCCGACAACTTTGTCCAACCGTGTATATGCAACACAAGTTTTGGACAAAATCCGACGGATTTTGTTGTCGTAATGTCCGACCGTGTGTACAAGGGCTTAAGGATATAACCTGTTATGGGGATCTGTTGAATTTTGCACAAATAAAAGCAAGGCATGACCTACCTAACATTTTTTTTTTAATTATGTCATACCTTTCAAGTGCAGTTTAGAGGTGTAAAAGTGGAATCCCTGCCCTCTGACTTGGAGAGTTTATTACTAGATGAGGAGCTTACCAAACCCCCATCTGTAAGGAATCATATAAGGAATTCTTTAAAAAGACACCACAGGCCTTAATCAGGTGCCAGGAAAGTGGGAAGCATACAGGGAGAGGACTGGAATGACATGTGGACACAACACTTTAAACACTTTGTATCGGCCAGGGATAAATTGTTTCAATTCAAGTTGGGTGTCCATGGGTGTCCACAGATCTTTTATCAGGGGGGCATCATTTTAGGGTCACCCATGCACCACCCCTTTTTGACAATGTCATTATCACATTGTCCTGGTCAGAGAAAGCACGTGTAGTACAGTCCCCAGGATAAGTAATGGATAATGGCCGACAGGCCCTCTTACCAGACACAGTGAAACTACAGCAGTGGTCCCTCGTGCCGGACCATCGCTCACTCTGGGTTACCCAGGGCAATTCTGGTCAGTAGTGTAGCATGTCTGTACCCTGGCAGTGTCTCAGTCTCTCTCTCTCTGGTGGTGCTGGGCAGCGTGGCTCTCTCTGGTGGTGCTGGGTAGCGTGGCTCTCTCTGGTGGCGCTGGGTAGCATGGCTCTCTCTGGTGGCACTGGGTAGTGTGGCTCTCTCTGGTGGCACTGGATAGCATGGCTCTCTCTGGTGGCGCTGGGTAGCGTGGCTCTCTCTGGTGGTGCTGGGTAGCATGGATCTCTCTGGTGGCGCTGGGTAGCGTGGCTCTCTCTGGTGGTGCTGGGTAGCATGGATCTCTCTGGTGGCGCTGGGTAGCGTGGCTCTCTCTGGTGGCGCTGGGTAGCGTGGCTCTCTGGTGGCGCTGGGTAGCGTGGCTCTCTCTGGTGGTGCTGGGTAGCATGGATCTCTCTGGTGGCGCTGGGCAGTGTGGTGTTCTCTCTCTGGCTTCTGCCCAGCACACGCCTCTTTCTTTGTCCTGTAGCACTCACTCCCTCAGCTTTTTTCCAGGCTGCAGTGTTTCAATCTCTCTCGATCAAGCTGTAACCACCTTCATGTGGAGCCGCCAATATTTGAGACTACATGTCCCATGATACTCTCCTCTCCTAGTCTCCTTTGATTGGCCCTCAGTTATGACCAATGGGGAAGGAACGGAGCAGGAAGGAAGCTGGGTGGGGAACCTGAGAGCCACAGTCTCTTCTCCCTGACAGGAGAAAGGGGGGGGGGGGGGCGAGTGGGGGAAACCTGACAGCCAGCAGCTCACCTTTCTCCTGACACAGTGCTGCGAAGTTAGACTGAGCAAGGAAAAGAGCCTGCAGTCATGCTACACTGATGGGGGGCTTGACAACACCTTGATGGTGTCACTCCGCTGGTTGCTTGCACCCCCATAGTGACACCACTGTGCTGAAGGTGCTGATCCAATCCCTGATTCCAGGACCCCCCTTGCCCCTACCTGCAGACGCTCATGAGAGCTACTTTACCCCAGCTAGGTTGGCCAAGATTTTTCACCTGCCAATGCAGATCATATTTTCTGGAAGTGTCCACAAATCCAGCAGTTTTGGTCCAAGGTCACATCCTGTATATCGGATCTTTTGGTAATACCAATACCTATGATTGTGAGGGTCTGTCTATTGGGCCTAGTGGATGAGGTAGCACCCTCTAGGACTCTTAGAACTCTACTGAATATAATATTTTTCTATGGGAGGAAGGTCATGCTTCTAAATTGGAAGAAGCGAGGGCTCCTGACATGGTATTCTGGAAGGCCTTGGTGAATTTCATGATGCCTTATTATAATATACCTGTATAACCAGGGGATGTGGGAAGAAGTTTCCTAAAGTGTGGCAGGCATGGTATAACTCTACTGACACAGTAGGCTAAATTAGTGGATATAATACCTAAATATAGAAATGGTATGATTTGCTCCATTCCTGGAGATGGGCTCACTCAGGATCTAAAACAACCACTTACCTTGGAAGTCAGTACCTTAGAAATTGAGATAGTAGCAGTTGCTGTTCCATTGCTAATGCATACATGTTGCGACTAAATGTAATGCCTTATATTATATAACCAGATATAAGGGGGATACCACAGAAGCCTTGGTGGAGCTGTGACAAGGGGGAAGGGGGAGGGGGGTTAAAGTTGGCCATTTTTTGTTAGTCAGTTGGACTATGTTAGTTCGCTATAATATTAAATAGTAGTAGTAGTTAATAGTAAAAAATGTTTTATGTTTTGCCAGACGAGGGAGATGGGCTGTTGGGGTTAATTTTTCCACATACAACACATCCCGTCTCTGGTATAATTTGAATGATGACTGTTTCAAATATAGTGACATGATGATCATATAAATATTTTTTCTGCAAGGCGCATATTATGGCAATTCAGAATTGTGGTAATAGCGTTAGAACTCACTGTCCTATACTGTTCTAAGTCTTGTGGCTAGGGTAGGGTACTTAGTAGAGACGGTTTGTGTTTACATTTGCGAATTGGTCTGGTGGGAGCGGAACCCATGGGTTATTTGGAATCTCGCGGTGGTTCAAGCACAATGGGGGGAGTACACAGTATGTGTACTAATGAAAGCGAGGCCTGGTTAGAGCGGAACTTGCCGTGAGTGAGAGCGGAATTCCCCGCTCGCCATTGGTTATTCCGAACGAGGTTTGGATGACTAATGATCTCGCAATGGTTTCAGCACATTGGGAGAGCATACAACCCATTTACTAATGGGAGCGAGGCTTGGTTGGAGCAGAACTCGCCGTTGGCCCAGAGCGAGGCTTGGATGGGTAGTGGCATTATAAAGAGAGGTGACGGAGTGCGCCGTCCGTGCCCTTGGATGATGTAATTTTGTTACGAAACACGTAGGGCGGAGCGACGCGCTGACGTCACCTCGTGTGGAGTAGTTTGTATCCAGGAAGGACGGGTTTGTCCGCGTGCATCCGGCCGGCGCAACGGACTTAGGGCTGATGTTTTTCCTGTACACTGTAAGTGCAACTTATTTTTTATTGGATTCAGATAATAAAAAGGTTTTATACTATTGGAGCTTTATTTCTCTTCCATGCAAATGATGTGTATCCTCGAGTTTTAAACTTTATGGGAGATGTATTGAGGAAGTGTACCCATTAATCCATCTAACAGAAGAGGTGGTTTGAGGAGAGCAACAAAGATCCATTTTGGAATGGGGGATATTCTTATATCTACATGCATTTTGTGACCCTCTGTAGTGGGGGGTCATGAACTTCTGATAAGAAGTAGATCTATACACCTTGGTGGCGGATTGGGCACTATTCACATTTCTTCATTTACATTCAAGTTGATTTGAAAGACTTTCTTTTCACCTCTATTTTTATACTGCTCATTAACCACTTAAAGAGGGATTCCACCTACAAAAAAAATATTAAAAGCCAGCAGCTATAAATACTGCAGCTGCTGACTTTTAATAAATGGACACTCACCTGTCCCAGGCTCCAGCGATGCCGGCAGCCGAGGCCGAACGATCGCTTGGCTCTCGGCTGCTGCCGCCACCATTCTAGGTGAGGGAATCAGGAAGTGAATCGGCTTTACTTCCCCGTTCCCTACTGTGCATGCGCGAGTCGCGCAGCGCAATAGGAATTGTCCGCGCTGTTTCTGAGACCTGTGTGTGTCCCAGCAGACAGCGCGGCAGGACAGAAAATGGCGTAGACTCCCACGGGAGTCTATGCCTGGAAGTGGGTGTAAATGCCTGTCTTTGACAGGTATCTCCACCCCCCTCCCCCCTGAAAGGTGCCAATTGTGACACCGGAGGGGGGGGAGGGTTCCAATCAGCGGAAGTTCCACTTTAGGGTGGAACCCGGCTTTAAGGACCAGGCCTCTTTTCAGATTTGGTGTTTACATGTTTAAAACAGTTTTTTTTGCTAGAAAATTACTTAGAACCCCCAAACATTTTATATTGTTTTTTTTCTAACATCCTAGAAAAAAAAAAAAATTACATTTAAAAAAATTATACCTTTAAGGCCGCGTACACACGGGCGGATTGTCTGCCCAACTAAGTTCGTCAGACAATCCGACAGACAGTCCGTCCAAACTTTTGAATGAACGGACTTGCCCACACACGGCACTTTTTGAGCGGACTAATACGGCGGAATAAGTCCGCCATACAATCCGCTCTACTTTTGAAATGAACGGACTCGCCCACACACGCGGAAGAAAGTCCGCTCATTTCGAGCGCGTCTCCAGGTGGCCGGGGCCCGCGAAGAAGACGTCGCTGGCCCCGCCGCCTGGAATGGACTTAAAGGGGAACCCCAATGCCGAAAAAAAAATCGGCGTCGGGGTGCCCCCCAAGTCCACAACAGACCCTTGTCCGAGCACGCTACCCAGCCGGCCAGGAAAGGGGGGCGAGCGAGCGCCCCCCCCCCCCTCCTGAGCCATACCAGGCTGCGTGCCCTCAACATGGGGGGTCTGGCATTCCGGCCGGAGAGATCGTCGAGGCAACATCTCCTGGAGAAGAAGAAGAAGAAGAAGAACGGAAGGCGGCGGCGACAGCGGCGACAGAAGACCGGGCCACCGCCTGTAAAAGAGCTATAAGAAGGCGCGGTGGCCCGGCAGAAGAACCGAAGAGGGGGACAAGACCCCCGAAGTCGGGAGAAGAGGCTGGCGGCGGGGAGGAAGAAAGCCGGACTCCTCCGCTAGCAAAAGAGCTACAAGAAGATAGCGGAGGAGTACGGCGAGAAGACCCCCGAAGACGGAAGACCCCCGGAGCTGTGCAATAAAGTATTTTATCTCGTGTGTTGTGTTTTTTTTTTGGTACTTTTATTTTACAGGTGAATGGGTAGGGGTACATTGTACCCCATACTCATTCACATAGGGTGGGGGGCCGGTATCCGGGGGCCCCCTTATTAAAGGGGGCTCCCGGATTCCGATAAGCCCCCCGCCCGCAGACCCCGACAACCAACGGCCAGGGTTGTCGGTAAGAGGCCCTTGTCCTCATCAACATGGGGACATGGTGCTTTGGGGTGGGGGGGCCGTGCGGCCCCCCCTTCCCCAAGGCACCCCCCCACGTTGAGGGCACGCGGCCTGGTACGGCTCAGGAGGGGGGGGGCGCTCGCTCGCCCCCCTTTCCTGGCCAGCCGGGTAGCGTGCTCGGACGAGGGTCTGTTGTGGACTTAGGGGGGACCCCACGCCGATTTTTTTCGGTGTTGGGGTTCCCCTTTAAGTCCATACCAGGCGGCGGGGCCAGCGACGTCTCCGTCGCGGGCCCCGCCTACCTGGATACCCGCTCGAAATGAGCGGACTTTTCTCCGGGCGGGAAAAGTCCGCTCATTTCAAAAGTTGGGCGGACTGGCACACACACGGGCGAGTCCAGCGGACAGTCTTTCCAACATTCCGAAAGACTTAAGCCCCGTACACACGAGCGGACTTTTCGACATCCAAAGTCCGACGGACTGAGTCCGTCAGACTATTCGATCGTGTGTGGGCTGCAACGGACTTTAGCTTCGCTAAAGTCTGACGGACTTTAGAAATGAAGCATGCTTCAAATTTTCCCGACGGAACTCCGCCGGACCCGGTCCCCTTCGAAAAATCCGCTCGTGTGTATGCTACTCCGACGGACTAAAACCGACGCTAGGGCAGCTATTGGCTACTGGCTATGAACTTCCTTATTCGAATCCAGTCGTACGTCATCACGTTCGACTCCGTCGGAGTTTGGTGTGATGGTGTGTGTCCAAGTCCGTTCGGTCGAAAAGTCCGCCAGAACTCCGTCGGAACTCCGGCGGAACTCCTTTGGAGGTCTGTCGGACATAAGTCCTCTCGTGTGTATGCGGCCTTAGTCCGCCAGACTGTCCGCTGAAAAAGTCCGCTGAAGCCCACACACGAGCGGACTGTCCACTGAAATGTGTTTCAGCGGACTAAGTTGGGCAGACAGTCCGCCCGTGTGTACGCGGCCTAAGAGGTATGGGCGAAAGTGATGTTTTGATGTCGCTTCAGCCCTCCTATGGTATAGAGATGAGTGGGGGCCATCTTAGCCTCACTCGTCACCATACCCAGCTAGGAAAAGGACCCGATCGCCTCCGCCGCTACCGATGGCTCCGGTAAGCGGCAGAAGGTGCGGGAGGGTGGCGGGAGGGGGGGTGGCACCTCTCCCACCGCCGATAGCGGTGATCTCGTGGCGAATCTGCCACGGAGACCACCGTTATCGTACAGACGACCGGCGCCTGAAGAGATTTATATCTCGGTTGTGGCAGCAGCTGCTGCCGTTACCAAGATATCCCTCTTCAAAAATAGGACGTACATCGGCGTGCGCTGGTCGTTAAGTGGTTAATAGCACATTAGGTGTTCATTACACTGTTGTATTTTGGATTGTAACTCACGATTATTTTTTGATTTTACCTATTTTTTACATTACCCATATGGTAAGGGTAAGGTTAAAGCCTATGTGATATTTTCACTGTTTATGTTAAATATATGCACGGGAGGTTTAAGCCCTATCGCACATTTTTGGTTTAGTGCAGCTTATTTATTTCCAGTACCAACAATACAGACCTGATTATGGATGTGGAAATACGAGGCAACTTAGGGAACAGCAATCACAGGCCAATTGGCTTCAGTATAAATCACACAAATAGGAAACATAAGGGGAATACAAAGACAATGAATTTCAAAAGAGCAAACTTCCCTAAACTATGAATCTTACTAGAAGGCATAAATTGGGATAAAATCTTAGGCACAAAGAACGTGGAGGAGAGATGGGTTTGCTTTAAGAGCATATTAAATAAGGGCATTAGATAATGCATCCCATTGGGTAATACATTTAAAAGAGCGAACAAAAGTCCTGGATGGCTTAACTCCATTGTAAAAATGCATATAAAAGCAAAGGAGAAAGCCTTCAAAAAATACAAGGTTGAGGGATCATCATCAGCATTCAGACTTTATAAAGAATGCAACAAGAAATGTAAGGGTGCATTAAGGATGGCTAAGATAGAACATGAAAGACACAGAGGAGGAGAGCAAAACAAATCCCAAGAAATTCTTTAAGTATGTAAACAGTAAAAAAGTGAGGACAGACCATATGGGCCCAATAAACAATGAGGAAGGACATCTGGTTACAAAGGATGGGGAGATGGCAAAGGTATTGAATTTATTCTTCTCAGTCTTCAGGGGGGACTCGAGGGGCTTCAGTAACCAAAACTGTAGTGTTTATCCTCATGACACATCTCAGGAAGCCCCTCCATGGTTATCAGAGGACAGAATTAAAATTAGACTTGGGAAACTTAACATTAATAAATCACCAGGACCAGATGGCTTGCACCCGAGGGTACTAAGGGAACTCGGTCAAGTAATTGCCAGACCATTGTTTCTAATTTTTACTGACAGTCTACTGACTGGAATGGTACCAGCTGATTGGAGAAAAGCCAATGTAACACCAATATTTAAAAAGGGTCCAAAATACATCCCTGGGAATTGCAGACCAGTTAGCCTAACATCAATAGTATGTAAACTCTTTGAGGGGATGATAAGGGACTATATGCAAGATTTTAGTAATGAGAACAGTATCATTAGCAGTAATCAGCACGGATTCATGAAGAATCGTTCTGGCCAAACTAATCTACCTTCTATGAGGAGGTGAGTTGCCATCTAGGTAAAGGAAGGCCCGTAGACATGGTGTATCTGTATTTTGCAAAAGCATTTGACACAGTTCCCCATAAACGTTTACTGTACAAAATAAGATCCGTTGGCATGGACCGTAATGTGAGTACATGGACTGAAAACTGGAAAATTGGCTACAAGGGTGAGTTCAGAGGGTGGTGATAAATGGGGAGTACTCAGAATGGTCAGGGGTGGGTAGTGGGGTCCCCCAGGGTTCTGTGCTGGGACCAATCCTATTTAATTTGTTCATAATTGGTTATGAGGTAAACAGTTCAATCGCTGGATTTGCGGATGATACTAAGCCAAGTAGGGCAATCACTTCTCCGCAGGATGTGGAAACCTTGCAAAAAGATCTGAACAAATTAATGGGGTGGGCAACTACATGGCAAATGCGGTTCAATGTAGAAAAATGTAAAATAATGCATTTGGGTGGCAAAAATATGAATGCAATCTATAGACTGGGGGGAGAACCTCTGGGGGAATCTAGGATGGAAAAGGACCTGGGGTCCTAGTAGATGATAGGCTCAGTAATGGCAGGCAATGCCAAGCTGCTGCTAACAAATCAAACAGAATATTGGCATTAAAAAAGGGATCAACTCCAGAGATAAAACAATAATTCTCCCGCTCTACAAGACTCTGGTCCAGCCGCACCTGGAGTATACTGTCCAGTTCTGGGCTCCAGTCCTCAGGAAGGATGTACTGGAAATGGAGCGACTACAAAGAAGGGCAATAAAACTAATAAAGGGTCTGGAGGATATTAGTTATGAGGAAAGGTTGTGAGCTCTGAACTTATTCTCTCTGGAGAAGAGACGCTTGAGAGGGGATATGATTTCAATATACAAATACCGGACTGGTAACCCCAGAACATTATTAAAACTTTTTTGAAAAAGGGAGTTTAACAAGACTCGTGGCCACTCATTAAAGAAGAAAAGAGGTTTAACTTTAAACTATGTAGAGGGTTCTTTACTGTAAGAGCAGCAAGGATGTGGAATTCCCTTCCACAGGTGGTGATCTCAGCAGGGAGCATCGATAGTTTCAAGAAACTATTAGATAAGCACTAGAACGGCCGCAACCTACATACATATACAATGTAATACTGACATATAATCACACACATAGGTTGGACTTGATGGACTTGTGTCTTTTTTCAACCTCACCTACTATGTAACTATATTACTGGACCTCATACAGTATATTGTAGTCCAACTGGACATTTAAATATTTGTGTAAAATGTAAATATATTCCATGATTGTGAAGACTATATGGTGCTATATCATAGAAAACTATGGTGAAGTCATAATGATTACACACTCACCCCTCATTCATGTTTCTGAAGCCTTATTATAACACTATATACAACACAGTAAGCCATCTCATAGCACACATACACTTACATACAACACACTGTCTAAATTCAAAGTCATTCAAGGAACAGCACACTTTACTAGGAGTAAGAAATCTCTGATTTGTTTTATGAGAACATTAATGTGCTACTGTGATGTGAAGAGTATTTTTAGCAATGAAAGGATATAAAAGAAGATGATTATAATATACTGTAGATACAATTAGATACAATTAGATACATTAGATGCATTGATAGAAGCAAATTTAAAGGAAATTGGGGTGGATTTACTAAAGGCAAATAGATTGTGCACTTTGAAAATACAGAAGAACGTATTTTCCCCAGAGCTTAGTGAATGTGGTGTAGTTCTGCTGATTTACATCATCCTATCATGTGTAAGAATAATGCCGCGTACACATGAGCAGACTGTATGACGTACTTAGTCTGGCAGAAAAGTACGCCAGACTGTCCGTCTGACTTTCCGAACGGGCTACTTGCCCACACACAGCACTTTTTGAGCGGACTAATACGGCGTACTAAGTCCGCCGTACTATCCGCCCTACTTTCGAAATGAACGGACTCGCCCACACACGCGGAGGAAAGTCCGCTCATTTCAAGCGGGTATTCAGGTAGGCGGGGCCCGCGAAAGAGACGTCGCTGGCCCCGCCGCCTGGTATAGACTTAAAGGGGAACCCCAATGCCGAAAAAAATCGGTGTGAGGGTCCCCCCAAGTCCACAACAGACCCTTGTCCGAGCACGCTACCCGGCCGGCCAGGAAAGGGGGGCGAGCGAGCGCCCCCCCCCCTCCTGAGCCGTACCAGGCCGTGTGCCCTCAACATGGGGGGGAGCCTTGGGGAAGGGGGGGCCGTGCGGCCCCCCCACCCCAAAGCACCTTGTCCCCATGTTGATGAGGACAAGGGCCTCTTCCTGACAACCCTGGCCGTTGGTTGTCGGGGTCTGCGGGCGGGGGACTTATCGGAATCCGGGAGCTCCCTTTAATAAGGGGGCCCCCGGATACCGGCCACCCGCCCTATGTGAATGAGTATGGGGTACAATTTACCCCTACCCATTCACCTGTAAAATAAAAGTACAAAAAAACCACAACACACGAGATAAAATACTTTATTGCACAGCTCCGGGGGTCTTCCGTCTTCGGGGGTCTTCTCGCCGGACTCCTCCGCTATCTTCTTGTAGCTCTTTTGCTAGCGGAGGAGTCCGGCTTTCTTCCTCGCCGCCGGCCTCTTCTCCCGACTTCGGGGGTCTTGTCCCCCTCTTCGGTTCTTCTGCCGGGCCACTGCGCCTTCTTATAGCTCTTTTACAGGCGTGGCCCAGTCTTCTGTCGCCGCCGTCGCCTTCCGTCCGTCTCCTTCTCCTTCTTCCCAGGGCCACGCTGCGCGGCCACTTATATAGGGACAAGGGGCGGTGTCACATGGGTTGGTGTCACATGGTGACCCCGCCCCCTTACGATGTCATAGTCCCCATGTGACATCAACCCATGTGACATAAAGCCATGTGACACCGCCCCTTGTCCCTATATAAGTGGCCGCGCAGCGTGGCCCTGGCATTGTGGCCACAGAGATCGTCGAGTCAACATCTCCCTGGAGAAGGAGAAGAAGAAAAAGAAGAAGAAGAACGGAAGGCGGCGGCAGCGACAGAAGACCGGGCCACCGCCTGTAAAAGAGCTATAAGAAGGCGCGGTGGCCCGTCAGAAGAACCGAAGAGGGGGACAAGACCCCCGAAGTCGGGAGAAGAGGCCGGCGGCGAGGAAGAAAGCCGGACTCCTCCGCTAGCAAAAGAGCTACAAGAAGATAGCGGAGGAGTCCGGCGAGAAGACCCCCGAAGACGGAAGACCCCCGGAGCTGTGCAATAAAGTATTTTATCTCGTGTGTTCTGTTTTTTTTTGTATTTTTATTTTACCGGTGAATGGGTAGGGGTACATTGTACCCCATACTCATTCACATAGGGTGGGGGGCCGGTATCCGGGGGCCCCCTTATTAAGGGGGGCTCCCGGATTCCGATAAGCCCCCCGCCCGCAGACCCCGACAACCAACGGCCAGGGTTGTCGGGAAGAGGCCCTTGTCCTCATCAACATGGGGACAAGGTGCTTTGGGGTAGGGGGGCCGCGCGGCCTGGTACGGCTCAGGAGGGGGGGGCACTCGCTCGCTCGCCCCTTTCCTGGCCAGCCGGGTAGCGTACTCGGACAAGGGTCTGTTGTGGACTTGGGGGGGACCCCCACGCCGATTTTTTTCGGCGTTGGGGTTCTCCTTTAAGTCCATACCAGGCGGCGGGGCCAGCGACGTCTCCTTCGCGGGCCCCGCCTACCTGGATACCCGCTCGAAATGAGCGGACTTTTCTTCGGGCGGGAAAAGTCCGCTCATTTCAAAAGTACGGCGGACTGGCATACACGCGGCCGGATTGTCCGCCGAAATGCGAGTACGACGGACAGAATTTCGAAAAAAAACTAAATTCTTAGTACGCCGGACTGCACACTGAAAAAGTCCGCTAAAGCCCACACACGAGCGGACTGTCCGCTGAAATGTGTTTCGGCGGACTAAGTATGCCATACAGTCCGCTCGTGTGTATGCGGCATAATGTTTATTTTCCTTGCATCTGATTGGGTATTCTTTGCAAAATGAAGCTTCACCACATTTGCTAAGCTCTGGGGAAATGAGTGCAGCTGTACTTCCAAAGTGTACAGTCTATCTGCCTTTAGTAAATCAACCTCTTAGTGCATTATTACATTCTGGTGGGAGAAAGCCCCCTTTATTCTGGTGGGAGCAGTTGTGTAAATGGTTTCAATATTTTTTTGCGGGATGTAATGAAGTTTTGATATGGTCATGTTTATTGGGAGGACTTATATGTTCAACTGTTTATGATCAGTATGGAGTGATATGGTGTACAAATATAAAGGACTCTATGTTTGCAACTACTGTATGAATCAGAGTTCCCCTTTACTTCTACATATATTGCTGTAGGTAATTTATAAATATATTTTTCTTACCTCTGTGTTTAAGACATTCCGAGATTTTAGTTCTACCAGGACAGTATGAGGATCTATGTTCTCCAGGATGCTGATCAGATCATCTCTATAATATTCATATATCCTCCTCAGTGATGGATCATCATATAATGACAGCTGATGGTAGAACCCCCTGATGTCCTCTAGAAAACACAGAAATACATTTTCTGATTTATAAATGATGCAAATTAATATCCAGCATGGATTTTATCTCACTGGAGATCTCTGCAATTGAGAAAAGGAGCACTGGAGGTGAGAATCACTATAAGCCCTTGTACACACGATCGGAGTTTCCGTCAGAATGTGTCCGATCGGAGCGTTTTGTTGGATATTTCGACTGTGTGTGTGGTCTGCATCAGACTGTTTCATTCCGACGGACCAACTTTTCCAACTTGCCGGAAATATTTTCCGACAAAATGCTCCGATCGGACATACTCCAATCATGTGTAGCCTACTCTGACGGACAAGGTGCCACGCATGCTCACAATCAAATTCCGACACGGAAGTGCTCGCTCAGGTAAAACTACTGCTCGTAATCGATATAGCACAATCGTCACGCTGCAATGTTAAAAATTCTTTCATGAAGTGCATTCTCTTGTTCTTTACAATGCTGCAAGAAGGAACTTCTTTTGATGCTCATAGTCACACACACTTCTCTCAAACGGATTTCCTGACTCTTTTACTCATTTCAGCAATACAATTTTTGAATTCGTCACATCTACACAATTTTATTTTTGTTTATTTTTTTGTGTGAATTTTTTAGTTTTTTTCATAAACATCTCCTTTTTTGTCATTTTGCTCATCTTTCCATTTTTTGGGGTGTGTTTTGTGTGTAAATTTACCACAACAACATTATTATATTTTTATATTTTCTTTTTTAATCGACAGGAGGTTGTTTAGTGTTGGTGCCCCTTGTTATTCATGTCACTTTGTATTTTTGAAATGTACCTGCCTGCTCACAAATAAACTGGCCTTTTTGAAGTAAAACACATACGCAAGTATTTCTTCAAACAAAAAAAAACCTTTATTTAGGTGTCAGTAACAAATAAAGAGGGAGGCAGCAATGGACAAACTGGGGAGATTAGTGAAGCCTTTGGCCCCCAGGGCACACATCAACTATTTAAACGCAAAAATTGGTAGCCTGAGGAGCACATGTCTGAGGGAGAGAAGTCTGGTCCTGAAGTCCAAGAAACCCGGAACAGCAGCAGATGACATCTGTTCCCAGGCTGTGGTCCTACAAGAGGCTGCATCTTCTGTCAGACAAGACTGAACCCAGGTCATCACTCTCTGGTCTTCCTTCCACACTTCCTTCCAGGCTGTGGCTGTGGTGCTGGAGGTGTGGCAGAAGGAGGAGGAGGAGGAGGGGCATGGTCCAAATCACACAAGTGTGTTGTTTGAGTCATTTGGCCCAACAGACCCTTGTTGAGGGTGTATATAATTACCTCCTCACACAAGAGCTGTTGCCCCTCCTCCATTTTCTCAAGCTTGCATGCAGCCAAGGCGGCAAAGGCCTCTTGATAGGTGGGTTTGGCTTGGAGGGCCGCTGATGCCTCCCCAATCAGCCTCAGGGCCGACTCCTCCACATTACCCCCTTTCTCGCCCTTTTGCATGGAAAGTGGAGGGGAGGGACCTGGAATTCTGTGAGGCTCCTTTGCCCACCCACCGCCTGGCTGCCGCTTACCCCGCCTCCTCCTGGCTGCCACTTTCCACAGCCACCTCCTGGCTGCTGCATTCTACACCCTCCTCCTGGCTGATGTCTTCCTGTGTATGAAAAAGGGACATAGTTTTAGTTTTTGGTTCATCAAACACACACAATTTTCACATCAAGACTGTTGCAAATTGTTAACCAATAGAAAAGACTATCATTCTGTGCCCAGCATTTTTCTTTCTTGTCCCAAAGGTTTTGGCCACTAATGTCTATTGATATGTGAAACACTTTCTAAAATCAGCAATTAGTGAGCAAAAATCAAGTTAAAGTGGTTGTAAACCCTTACAAACCACTTTGACCTACAGGTAAGCCTTAATCTATATGGTTTAGGAGATATCTGCCCGAAAACGGGCACCGCTGTCTACGGCGCATGCTCCGTAGACAGCGGCGCACAGGCTCACTGAGCGCGGCATTCTCAGCTACGGAGCTGCCGCGCGTGTCGGCTCCTGTGCGCATGCGCGGGAGTGAAGTCATCACGGCATCGCCGAATGACAGCGGCGGAGCTGCGAGACCCCACCAACAAGATGGATGCGGCGGACTACAGGGGACAGCGGCGACTTCGCTGGCTCCTGTGTCAGGTAAGTGACACATAATGGGCTACTATGCGATGCATAGTAGTCCATTATGCTTTGCCTTTGCAGGGAATGAAAGAGGAGGTAAACTCATCAGGGTTTACTTCCTCTTTAACATCATTCATTTATACTCCCAAAATATGTACAACAATACTGTACCTGGCTCAAGCTGGGCTCCCCCAGTTCTTCCTGAGTGGAAGGCCCAGGTTGGGGGTCGGAAGACTCAGCAGGGGTGGAATGTAGCATAGGAGGATGCGTGGAAGGAAGGGTAGAGAGGGATTCTCTGACCTCAGCCTGGTCTGACAGAAACTGCATCCTGCTATAATACCACAGCCTGGGGACATAAACGTCATCTGCTGAAGCTCCAGATTGCATGGAGTCCAGCACCTTCTTCCTCTCCTTCAGATATGTACTCCTCAGGCCACCGATTTTCTTTTTTAAATAGTCGACGTCTGCCCTGGGGACCACTGGCTTCACAAACTCAAGCAGTTTGTCCATTGCTGCCTGCCTCTTTAGTTTGTTACTGTACTGAGGGTGTGTCGCTTGCCACAGGCAGGGCATCTCTCTGTAACAGAGGGAGGAAGCTATGATCAATGAACCCATCCATAATGTCTGCAAGACACAACACAAGACAAACCCTAATGTCAGGCTAAACTCCACTAATGCAGGCCTCAATCTTGAAGCAGTATAGCCTAGTGATGTACCAAGTTCAAAATGTTACCTTCGTTTGCACGTTCGCCGACTCTCCCTCTGTTCACAGATCGTACGGACGACACACGCGTGTTGCGTTTTATATACAGTGCGCATGCGTGAAACTCCGCCCGCCCCTGACGTTCTTTCTAGACTATTACCCGCCCCTTCGCTTTCGGGGAAAGCACATGGCGGAGAGAACACAGGTGCGCAATCAGAGTTCCACTAACGAGGAGGAGGGTGAGGAAAGCCCGGAGCCTGAAACGTCCCGATACAGGAAGAGAAGATTTAAGGCCTTAAATATGTCTTTTGGAGAGATGTTGGAGATGGTGGACATATTGAACAGGACCGACTATGATGGGAAGTATGGACCTTACCCAAACCCAAATATCAGAAAGGCCAAGATCATGAATAAAATTGTGAAGCATCTTCATAAGAATTTTGGGGTACACCGATCCATGGATCAACTGAGAAAACGCTAGTCAGACCTGAAACTGTGGGAGCACGAGCAGTACATAAGGATCAAGCATGTTCTTCAAAAAAGTAAGTAGTTGTCATGTGTTCATATTATTATTCTTGCTTGCATACTGCTCCATGTGCTTTGATTTCATGTTGTGCATTTTAGAATGGCCACTTTCAAGTTCATAGTTTCATTCGTTCGTAATAAACATCGTTCTGCAGGTAAGTATTCCAGCTTAACAAAGTGTCCACAATAATGTTCTCACCTTGGAGCTCGGCCAAAAAAAAAAATTGTACAACACTTCCAAGCAATGTTTCATATTCCTAATTCTGCCCTTTGTGTGCTAATTATTCTTTTTTTACATTCTCATAGGGGAGAGAAGACTGGGCAAGTATGAGGACACCAGGGACCCCACACCTCCCAAAGAAGGCAAAATTCCAAAACCAGAAGCAGAGGAGCAGGAGGAGGAGGAAGGAGAGATCGTTGAAGTTGGACAAATTGTCACAACAGGTGAGTGTCGGAGAACACAGCTTCCGGTAAGCTCATCAATGTATGTCACCATATTTATAATACATGGTGTGTTTTTTTGCTTTGTTTTGTAGGTGATGTGGAAGAAGAATCCCATTTTACCAGTGAAAGTGCCCAGGTCCTGATTGGGGAGATAATGGGGTGCAATCGGGATTTAGACAATATACAGCAAAACATCAATGATGTTAAAAATAAAATGAAGAACATCATTGATGTTTTGGGGAGAATGTGAAACAGCCCAAACTAGCTAGGGTTTTATTTTTTGGATTTTAAACCACAACTTTTGTATTTTTAGAAAATCCAAATTTGGAAGATGCACAAAGTGTGTCAACATGCGCTCTCTCATCATGGGGGATGACACTCCATGTGATGAAGGCAATATCAGCCCAGTTTGTACATACTTATGTCTGATATTGTCTTCACTTTTCAAAGTTGAACTTTGTAAGTTCCTGTGTTATGTATGTTACGCTTTGATACATGCCTGTTTACACAAAAACACAAAGTGAAAAAAAATTACCTGAAAGACTGTTTTTGATACACCCAATTTGTTGGTTTGTTGTAAAACCCTTTTCTAAATGCACATGTGAATGTGCTTGGATTACAAAGTTAAATTATCAACAATGTGTGGCTTCCCTTTTCATTGTGCAAAAGATGTATTTGGAGTAAAATAGTTGTTTTCGGTGAGAATGGGTGTTATTTACTAAAGGTAACTCCACTTTGCACTCCAAGTGCAGTTTCACGTGTACTTTTGCAGTGCACTTGTAGTGCATAGTGGAAGTGCTTTTAGTAAAAAACACACACAGTGATGTGTTAATTTTCACAATCATGCCATTTTCCTGCCATGGTGCTGAAAATGAGCACGATTTTGGTCAGCAATGCACTACATACATTAGTTACCAAAAACAAGGTGTCTGTGTAGCAGACCCACAACATAATAAACTTATCTGAAGAAGAGACGGTCCCCTCATCTCGCTCAGAACTTGGGTTTGCACTGTTGGTGAAAAAGGCACAACAAGAAAAAACATAAAATTACCTAGGAGACACCTAAAACCAAGCCAAGCAGTAAATGAAAACAAATCTTGGAGTTTAAAAGAAAAATGTATTCATAAAATGCCACTCAGACATTGTCTGGCATATCAATGACCCCCCTACCCATAAAGTAGTCCATGTATTGGGTTCTAACCTCACAGGCGCTTTGGGGGGCCAAGCCAGGAAGAGTAGCTTCAAGGCCTGTGAGGTTCTCATTTTCCAGCAAGTCTGCTTCTTGGGCAACTGAGACCGCATATTTTGCAGAATGTCTTTTTAGGAAATTGTGCAGAACACAGCACGCCAGCACTATGTGATTTGGTTTGTATTCCGCCATGTGGATAGGAGTTAAAAAAAGGCGGAACCGGCTGGCCAGTATTCCAAAGGTGTTCTCCACCACTCTTCGGGCTCTGGACAGGCAGAAATTAAAAATACTCTGGTCCGGGGTGAGGGTCCTCAGATGGTTCACCAGGGAAAACGCGACGAAGACGAATGGGAGTCCTTCCTGATTCTTCCCTGGGGGTGGAAAGCCCAGACTGCCACTCTGGAGACGCCAGTAGAACTCCCTTCCGGGAGAACACTCCACCATCCGACATCCGTCCATTTTGCCCCACATCCACATACAAAAACTCATATGTCGCAGACACCACCGCCAACATCACGATACTATGAAACCCCTTGTAGTTAAAATTAGTACGACCCCGAGTTGGGTGGTGGGACGATGCGGATGTGCTTCCCATCACACCTCCACAATTGGGAAAGTCTCAACGACTGGCAAAGTGGGAGGCCACAGTCTACCATTCCTGTGGCGTTAAAGGACACTGTGGAGCAAAACAAGACCAAAAATTACTAATTTGAAAAAACAACATTGCAAGCAGATTAGACACCAACATTTTTGGCCAAGATCAGTATAACATTTTGGGAACTGAGTATTTAAAGCCTAAAGTATAAGGTCCCCTTATCAGAGTCATCACCCCCCCATCCCTCCCCCACCCCCCCCCCCCCCATCTGATGGGCCCTTGCTAAAAAATGAGGGGGGGATGTTTTGGACAGGTAACCCTCTCCACTTGATTGAGAGCTGAATGCCTAAATAATGTGTGATACTTTGGGAAGCCCCTCCTTACTTACACTATTGGCAGCCCAACGGACAGGTAAGAAGTGTCATAATACCAAAAATAAAACAAAATGGAAGCACATTTTGACATTCTGCTATTACATATCAAGATAATAATAGGGGAATTTTTTTTTTAAAATGATAGCATTTGAAAGTATTGAGGCAGGCCCTTGCACTACATGCTTTGGTGAATTCATCCATAAATGTGACCATCAAAAAGGTAGGTATTGGGTTTGGTAAAGTCAGCAGATAGAGGATCGCTATCAGCTGAGCTAGCAGTTGGGGGGGAAGGGGGTTCCTAATGAGTTTGACACAACCAAAAAAAAAAGTCACTCTGCATGAATTGAAACACACACATAACATTTGTAGACATTTTAGGGGGTGTTTAGGGGAAAGAAATACTATGAAGCTGACAAAAGACATTGGTAAGTGACTAGACTATAGTTTTATGGGCCAAGAAGAACATTGTGGGGAAGTTAGTGAGGCAAATATGCATGAGGACAAAGGGGCAGAGTATATGAATTAGAGCATATTGCAATGATGGTAATTAGGGAATGAGGAAAGAAATGCAAGACATTAGCAATCCTGAAATACATAGAATGTGATGTTAAAGGATAAAACTTACCTTCATATTGCCCTTCTGCAGGACCTGAATGATGGCAGAACAGGTCTCTGGAATAATGATCCCAGAGCCTGGGGGGAGATGCCTGTAGAGAACTTGAGGTCCTGAAGGCTTCTCCCAGTCGTCAAGTAGCGCAACGTGGCGATGAGCCTCTGCTCCAGAGTGATGGCTTGCCGCATGCAGGTATCCTGCCTGCTAATATAAGGGATGTGGAACAAAAAAGTGTACAATTTTATGAACAAATGTGAGCATCCAGTTCTCCCATAGACGTCCTCGGTCTCAAGTAGAGGTGGATAATCCAAGCTGTCGCCAACTGATGTTTTCCACAATCGAGGGCGGTAATACTTCCAGGGCCAGATGTATCCAAGCTTTAGTTTCAAATAGGAACTCAAACAAATGGCATAAAAAACGAAAAAAAGAAAAAGAAGGGGGGCTCCGGATAGTGTAGGTCAAAATAAACCAGTTGGTTTTATTAAAATTATACGTATTTAACAAATATAAAAAGTGATCACAAAAAACGAAATCGAATATAAAAAAGCAATGTGTTGTGCAAGTAATGCTGCCCGACGCGTTTTGACACAAGCGGTCATCAACAGGGGCATACGTTTGGAAAACATCGGTTGGCGACAGCTTGGAGCATCCACCTCTACTTGAGACTGAGGACGTCTATAAGAGAACTGGATGCTGGGAACCCTTCCATGAGGAGTTGGAGCATAGTCCCTTTGGGACGATACGCATTTTAGACCCACTGTCATATGGCAGGTGGGTCCAACATTTCTAGTAAGGGTGTCCACCTTATTTCTATTGAGTGCGGTGTCTTCAGATATCACCATAGACAAGCAGATCGTTGTCGTTGATTTTTCTGCCATCTTAATTCAAGGTATCCAAGAGAAAATCCGTTGACTTTGCGTAAATAGTACATGAGGACTCCTGTATAGACTGATATATTGATTACTACCCATTTTTTTGGGATTTATATCGGGTTATTTTATTGCTACTACTTTTTTTCACATAAAAATTGTATGTATACTCCATTGGTGACTATATAGTGCAAATAGTGTTGTCTACACTGATTTCACAACAAGTGTGTGACTCCTCTGTGGTTCAACACAGGCTGCTCACATTTGTTCATAAATTGTACCTAGTGTTTTTACATTCACTCTTTCAGCGCTACACTTTTTTGTTCCACATTCTTTGTAATTTTGTTTGTTTGAGTGTTACCTGCTTGTTGTATTATAGTAGGGCAGTGTTTTCTTTTTTGCTTATGCTGATATAAGGGGTCAGCAAAGCCAGCAGATGGTGAAAAACGGGGTCCGTCATCCGGAGATAATTCCTGAAATCATGAGGATTATTCTCGCGGATCTCACAGAGCAAAGGCATGTGTGAGAACTGGTCACGCTGGCGCAACCAATTCTTGGTCCACAAACGCCACAAAGTAAGAACCCCAACACGAAGCCCCTGCACAGCACAAACTCTACGACGAGAACGTAGATGAAACATGGTTTGAAAACGGTCGGCTGGTCAGAACAGACAACAGAAAGCACCTATAAACAGCAATACCTGAAAGAACGAACTGAATAGCAGAATCAAGCAGACAATAAGCAATGCAAATCAAAGTGTCCTATACCAAGATATAGTCCACAATGAGAAACAAATACTTACTGACTACACGCACTGATTATTAGATCCGCAAAGACAAGCAGAAACTGAAGAGCAGTAGCGATCTGAATCACTAATCTGAAAAGCGTGAATCGTCTCTCACCAAACTTCTACTAACACGCGATACACACGAGATCAGCAGGAGCCCAAAGGGTGCCGGACGTGGTGCTGAGCTTCCCTTTTCTAGTCCTGTCGTGCGCGGCTTACGTCACTGCATTCTTGGCAACCGGAAAATCCGACAACTTGCTCCGACCGTGTGTATGCAACATCACTTCCGGACCTCGTCCGGAATTAATCTGTCTGAATAACTCCGACGGATTTGGTTGTCGGAATCTCTGATCGTGTGTACAAGGGCTAAGGATCAATACATTGATTGCTCTGCAATTGGGGAATTATTTGTGCACATCCAAGCTAACGAGCTATACATCTTCACTGAGAACTTTAAACTTTAACCATTTAAAGCCTAACTACAGATCAATAAAAAAGTAAAATTAAAAAATTATATATATATATATATATATATATATATATATATATATATATATATATATATACACATATATAAATATTTATAGATTGTAAGCTCTAACAAGCAGGGCCCTCTGACTCCTCCTGTATTGAATTGTATTGTAACTGTACTGTCTGCCCTCATGTTGTAAAGCACTGTGCAAACTATTGGCGCTATATAAATCCTGTATAATAATAATAATTTATTTCAAATACTCCCCTGCAGTATTTCCTTTTTACCACAAGATGGTGCTCCTCTCCCAGGTAGAATGATGCCCAGTGTCATTCATCCCATTTTCTATGAGCTCAGGGTATCAAAGCCCCCTTGGAAGTGACCTCAGACCCCTCTGGACTTACAGGAGAATACTGAAGGGAGTATTCTGCATCATTCAGTACCGGCCCACTGCTGAGGACAGAAGAGGACCAGAACATAGAGCCCGGGAATAAAGGGATGTATAATGATTTTTACAATGAAAAAATGATATCCAAAGGGGGTGAAGGGGAATTGGGAGTGCTGGAATTGGGTTTTAAGGTTTATTTCTCAGATGAATATAAAGATATATTCTATTAGCTGTGTATTCTATTTTAAAGTATATGATGATTTGCTGTACTGTGTTATGATGCTCCATTTAATATCTTATGAAAAAAGGGTCAATGATTCCTCATTCTGGTCTCCAATTTAGTAAATAGAATTTTGGATAGATCTAATATATTATTGGATTGAGTTTAGTTTTCTAAGCAATGTGTGTCATAAACAACCACCATTTTATTTTCATAAAATTGTGTTTTCATCGTTTATAAATCTGTGACAACACAGGATGACAATGAAGAGACAGGAACAGGGTGGTGTCACCTTATAAGAGGAAATGCCTCAACAAGGACTGTCATGACATGATCACCAGGGATTATTTTATAAAAAGTTGCACATTCATATACCATTGAACATGTCTGAAATTATAGAAATACTGTATTTATCGGCGTATAACACACACTTTTTCCCCCTGAAAATCGGGTGCAAATAATGTGTGCCAATATCTTCTTTTGGCTGCCATGGAAGGGAAGGGGGTACGAGCGCCAGATTACACAGAGTGGGGATTTCCTGATTACTCGGCGGCCTCTGTAATATGAAGTCCCGCCTCCTGGACTGGCTTCTATGATAGACATCTCGGCATTAGGCCAGTGTTCTGTCTATTATAGGAGCCGGTCCAGAAGGCGGGACTTCGTATTACAGAGGCCGTTGAATAAATGGGAGATCTCGCTCTGTGTAATCTGATGTGAGACTGAAGATGGCCAATGACCAGGCTGCAATGGAGAGGCTGCAGATGGGCACTGATCAGGCTACAATGGAGAGGCTGAGGATGGGTGCTGATCAGGCTGCATTGATGGGCACTGATCAGGCTACAATGGAGAGGCTGAGGATGGGTGCTGATCAGGCTGCATTGATGGGCATTGGGGGGATGCATTAACCACTTAAAGAGGAGTTCCCCTTAAAAAAAAAAATTAAAAGTCAGCAGCTACAAATACTGCAGCTGCTGACTTCATGACATGCTGAATCAGTGTCTGCTGAATCAGACACTTACCTGTCCCAGGGTCCAGAGATGTGGGGGAATGAAGCCCCGCTCTTTCCCCCCTCCACTCAGCTGCGCCGGCATTCTAACTATGGGCACCCAGCTGTGGCTTCACACCGGGCACCCACTGCGCATGCGCGAGCGGTACCACGCGCCGTGATTGGCCACGCAGTCATCTGGGACCTGTCACGTGTCCCAGATGAATGACAGGAGGGAGGGGCAGAGCTTTTTTTCTGTGCAACACCACTTTAAGGACCAAAAGATTTGCCCCCTTTATGACCAGGCCGTTTTTTGTGCTACAGCACTGTGTCGCTTTAACTGACAATTGCGCAGTCGTGCGACGCTGTACCAACACAAAATTGGCCTCCTTTTTTCCCACAAATAGAGCTTTATTTTGGTGGTATTTTATCACCTCTGCAGTTTTTATTCTTTGTGCTATAAACAAAAAAAACCAACAATTTTGAACAAAAAAAAAATAAATTGCTATAATATATATCCAAAAAAATGTAAAAACATGTCTTCACCACTTTAGGCCAATATGTATTCTTCTACATATTTTTTGGTAAAAAAAATATTGCAATAAGTGGATATTGATTGGTTTGTGCAAAAGTTATAGCATCTACAAAGTAGGGAATAGATTTATGGCATTTTTTTTATTATTATTTTTTTGTTCTAGTAATGGCGGTTGGGACTGCGACATTGCGGTGGACAGATTGGACACTTTTAACACTTTTTTTTACTAACACTTTTTTGGGACTACTGACATTTATACAGCGATCAGAGCTAAAAATAACCACTGATTACTGTATATATGTCACTGGCAGGGAAGGGGTTAAGTGTTCCCTGGGAGGTGTTTCTAACTGTGGGGGGAGCGTAGTGACTGGAGGAGGAGAGAGATCGCTGCTGCTGATTACTACAAACAGCAGATCTCTCACTACTTTCCTGAAAGAACGAGGATCTGTCTATTAACATTGACAGATCCCTGTTCCGTCTCTCTCAGGTCACTAGCCAGACATCGTGGCCGCTGGCCACGCACATTGGCTCCAACATTACATGGTGGGCATGTGCAGCCCCTATAATCCTCAAAGTGCCGACCATACAGCTATGGCAATTCACACAAGGGAGCCAGCCTGTCGCCGTATAACATTGATATGCAATTAGCGGACCTCCAGCTGTTGCAGAACTACAAGTCCCATGAGGCATAGCAAGATTCTGACAGCCACAAGCATGACACCCAGGGGCAGAGGCATGATGGGACTTGTAGTTTAGCAAAAGCTGGATGTCCGCTAATTGAATATCCCTGCCATATAACAACAAACGGCTGGTTGGCAAGTAGTTAATAGGCACTGATCAGGCTGCATTAATGGGCAATGGTGAGGCTGTAGATGAGCACTGATAAGGTTGCATGGATGGGCACTGACGCCTATTTTTCTTTGAAGTTCTTTATTTAAAATTATTTTTTTGGGGGGCGTGGCGTCCAAGCTCCAAAATGGACGTGTGATCTGAGAGCTCCGCTCGGCCGCCGGAGAGAACCGATCACCCGCACACCCATCGGTGACTTCCAACAGAGCAGTCTCACTCGCCAACTAGCACTGACACCGAATCTTCCGCCGGTCATGCCGAAAAATAAAAAACAAACATCCACAGACTCCGCGAAAACTCCAGAGCTTCTTCGGAACGCGCGGACCTCCACAAAATGGCGCCGGAGCACGAGAGGATCGTTCCGCTCTCCAGACTGCGACATATGATCAGGCCCCGCTGAATCAAATGCACACCAGAGCTGCCTCTCTCAGCGACACCTCCTCTGGGACTGCTAGCCCATCCATGAGGAGCCCGGTTAAGCAGAAGCTGAGGATCTCCTCACCGGAAGGCCGCGACATGGAGGTAAGCGGGCCCCCTGCTATAGGCCTCACTCCACAGTCACACATCGCTGACCCCATTGCGGCCTATCCCACCTCAGACCGGCCGGTATCTGACACAGTATTGAAGGAGATGCTGTTATCCCTCAAAGCTTCCATACAAGCAGATATCACTGCTGAACTCACTTACTGTCATAGGGAAGTTTTAGCTCTGGGCAACAGAGTGGATCAGGTGGAAAATTCAATGGAGAAATACACCAATTCCTTCAATGGGTTAGTGGAAGCCCACAAATCGCACGGAGAAGAAATAGCCTGGCTGAAAAACAAGGTAGCTGACCTCGAGGACCGCTCCAGAAGGTCAAACATAAAAATAGAGGTATCCCCGAGGTCATACCTCCCACCCAATTATTACAGTATGTGCATACACTGTTCTCCATCATCATTCCTACGTTATCCCCTCAAGACTTAACAATTGATAGGATTCACAGAATCCCCAAGCCTGCATTCCTACCTGACAGCTCTCCTAAAGATGTGCTACTAAAGATGCACTACTACCATGTCAAAGAACAAATCTTGGCAGCATCACGCAAATCCGAAAATAAACATCCACAGTATGCAGAATTAATTCTCCTTCCTGACCTGTCACGGCACACCCTCCAACAACGTCACAACTTAGCCACCATAACAAAGGCCCTGAGGAATCACAATGTCCCCCACAAATGGCGGTACCCGGCGAAACTGTCCATTTCCCATGAAGGGGCTACCCATATCATCTCTACCCTGGCGGAAGGGATTGCACTCTTGCGGCAATGGGGCATAATACCCCCACAAGGCCTACTTGAACCACAAGTATCACCACTGGGCGCCGCTCCTGACGAGTGGCAAGTGGTCTCCCGCAAACGGGCTCCTAAAAAAGTGACCGATGGTACTACTTAAACCTTATCACAGTATATCCGGTTCTCTCCTGGGACACGAGGGTTGTACACTTTCTTGCATCCCTTGTTATTTCCCCCGGATCATCCTACTTATGCAGTTATGTCTGCACATGAATCTTTTCCAGATTCTCTTCTTAATGTTTTCTTTGTTTTTGTTGTTTACCGTTACGTTTTCAGTTTCTTTCTAATTAGCACTGATTCTGCATACCCTCACCAGTTGCCTTCAAGCCTCGTGCATCCTAAGATATGTTGGACACTCATCCTGAACCTGCCTTGCTCCCACCACTCATCGGAAGACACAGTGAGTATGATCCTTCACAGCGTACCATACTCATGTTAAATGACCATTACATGTGTGTCCATTAACGCCAGAGGCCTTAACCACCCTGCCAATCGGCACTCTCTGTGGTCAGAAGCCCTAAGGTGGAAATCTGATATCCTGTGTGTGCAGGAAACTCATTTTCAACTCAACAACCACCCTTCATGCATACACAGAAACTACCCACATATATTTCTGGCACCAAACCCGGAAAAGAAAAAAGGTGGAGTCCTCCTGGCAATTCGTGACACAGTCTCCTTTAGCCTCCGCAACTCCTGGACAGCCGACAATGGTCGATATATCATCGTCCAAGGTGACATTAATTCTAAACCCTACACCATTGTATCAGTATATTCCCCTAATACCCACCAGGTCAGATTGCTCAGCAGACTACTCCGCAAAGTGAAATCAGTCCAATGTGGGCGGAGACTTCAACCTAATTGTTGATCCCAAATTGGACACCTCTACCACCGTCCAAAATGGCAAAACCTACCTGAACAGAATCCTCCACGCTATGGACCTATACGACGTGCGGAGATGTACTCATGGTAGCGAAAGAACTTATACCTTTTTTTCTCATAGACATCTTTCTTATTCAAGAATCGACATGTTTTTAACTGATAAGTGGACTTTGCAGAATGTCTCCTCCACATGTATCCATGACATCCCGTGGTCGGACCACGCTGTTATTTCATTATCCCTCCATGAGAAGGGTGTCTCCCCCTCTCCACCTATCTGGCGCAGTAATGTTAGACTACTACAGGACCCTTGCACCAAGCAATTGATCTCTCAACACATACATGACTACTTCCAGAATAATGAACACTCTGTAGAGAGCCCCTTTACGTTATGGAATGCCCATAAGGCATCTGTAAGAGGTCTTCTAATTCAACTAGGTGCTAGAGCCAAGAAGCGATACACAGCGACCCTGGACTCTATTACGTCTGACATCCACAGGTTAGAATCGTTGAACATAGCGTCACCCTCAAAATCAATAACTGATCAGCTTTCTGTACTTAGAGAGAAGCTAAGGGAGCACCTCACCCAAAAATATGACATGTACTTTCGTCGTCTACAGATGACCTCTTATACCAACGCGAATAGAGCAGGTAAATACCTCGCCAACAGGATTAGGACAATACGTTCCAGAACCAAAATCTCCCACTTAATTCACCCCATATCCCACCACAAAATTCTTAACCCTCAGGATATTGCTAACCAATTTGCCCAATACTACGGTGAATTATACAATCTCAACACTGATCGGCATACTGTACAGCCCACCCTACCCAACATACAACACTTCTTAAAAGATTTGAACCTCCCACTTCTCCCAGATATACAATTAGCTTCCATGAATTCCCCATTTACTACCTCTGAAATAGAATCTATTATTGCTACACTTCCAAATGGGAAGTCCCCTGGCCCCGATGGGTTTTCCAACGAATATTTAAAAACCTTCCCCAACCTTCTTTCCCCATACTTACAAAAGGTCTTCACACAAGCAGCGGAACATGCGTCATTTCCCCAAGAGATGCTGAAAGCATACATAACCACAATTCCCAAACCAGGAAAAGACCTCACCACCCCAAGTAATTTTAGACCTATATCTTTACTAAACTCTGACATCAAAATTTACGCCGTCCTTAATCAAAAGCGACCAGATGGGTTTTATATGGGGGAGACAAACTTCTGATGCAACGAGACGTATTATAAATATTGTTCATTACGCTACTCTATCTAAGACACCTTCTCTGCTGCTCTCCATTGACGCAGAGAAGGCGTTTGATAGAGTGGACTGGAGTTATATGAGAGAGGTGCTCTGTAAGTTCGGCTTTCGTGGTACTATATTTAATGCAATGTTGGCCTTGTATTCCTGTCCTTCTGCTCAAGTGTTGACTGCTGGTATGCTATCCAATACTTTCTTTATCTCGAATGGTACCCGCCAGGGGTGCCCACTATCCGCTACTATTTTTAACCTCATGATTAAACCCCTGGCGGAGACCATCAGTTCAACAGTTGACATATCTGGCTTCAAAATAGGTTCTCGCAACCATGTTGTTAATTTGTTTGCGGATGACGTCATTCTGATGCTAACGAACCCATCCCGATCTCTACCGTTAGTCCATCAAATTCTGTTGAATTTTGGAGATATCTCCTATTACAAAGTCAACTTTGCTAAATCACTGATATTAGACTTGGGCATGGACAGGCGTATAAGAGACCAACTTAAACGGGACCTCCCGTACAAATGGCAGGATGATGGTATACCGTACTTGGGTATTACAATAACTACCGCCATTCGCACCATGGTTGCTTCAAATTTTAGACCCTTGCTTGCCAAAATTGAAGAAACCCTTAAACACATAGCTAAAACTGAACTCGCGTGGATGGGCAAATTAGCTGCATGCAAGATGTTGGTGCTTCCTCATATACTGTACATGTTTAGGACTATCCCAATCTACATTCCTAACCACTTTCTTAAAGCAATCTCCACGCTTTTGTGGAGTTTCTTGTGGAAAGGGAGGAAGGCGAGGTGCACCCCTCGTAGCCTAATTCCCCACAGGCACGCGGGAGGGGCAGGACTAATAGACGTCTATGACTACCTGTGGTCCACTAGATTAGACCAACTCCGACAGTGGTTTAGAACCACTAATACACCTGTATGGGTTGAGTTGGAACAAGCCATGGCTCCGGTTCCTGATCTAGTCGCTCTTCTGATGGGAGACATTTGGAAGTCTTGGGATTTGTGCCAAATCTCCCCCACAATACAAACCTCTCTGCAAGCATGGAGGTTCCTCCTAAATCAAGACCACCACATCCTCCACACTATCAATTACCAATTTCTCCTAAGTCTCCTAGAAGCCCGTATCCCGATGCTGTCCTTAAAACAGTTTCCTAGATATGGTGTACACACCATCCAATTCTTATACGTTGACAACAAGGCCCTTGATAGTGATCAGATGATGGAAAATTTTGGTCTCCCTAGCCATCATTTCTTCACGTGTATCCGAGTCTCACATTTCCTGAAAAAAAATCCTCTCCCTACAATTAAACTACCACCCTCCGCGGGGCACTCTCTTACCTGCAAACCCTCGAGGAACAAAGGCATATCGATCTTTTATGCTCTTCTGCAGGATAAGAAGTCCTTCACGAAGACGAAACAGATCAATGCTTGGTAAGCTGACTTAGGAAATACATTTCTGGACGACAGCTTTTCGCGAGATCCAAAAAGCCTCACACTCTATCAGTTACTGGGCAATGTCTATTAGAATTATCAATAGATGGCAGTACACACCTTGTAGATTGTCGAGAATCTTTCCACACACCTCTACACTTTGTTGGAGGAACTGCGGGCAATCGGGCCACTTACTTCATATGTTTTGGGAATGCCCTAACCTAATAAGTTTTTGAAACCAGGTATTCCAACTCATAACTTCCCTCACAGATATAATCACTCTTCCTAACCCTGCTTTAGCGATCCTACATATAGGTATCGAAAAATTTCCTTACAATATGAGGGTGGTAGTTTCCAACATTCTTCTGGCGGCAAGATCCTTGGTTTTGCAACATTGGAAAACTACCTTGACCATAAACATCACAGACCTGACCAACGTAGTTCACCAGCACTACACCCTAGAGCGAGCATTAGCTATTAATACTTTAAAATGCAAGCAATTTGATGCCACCTGGAGTATTTGGAGTGCTAAATATTGGAGGTTTTACGTTTTGTTGATGCCCCGTTCTCTGCTTAATTCCGAATGTCTCAGTGTTCGAGATGAGATTGTATTTTATTACATGATGAAACTTGATTGATGCAGCAGTGTGTGCTAATGTAACCATTTATGTAGTTACACCTTGCCTCGATTTTTTTTCTATTTTTCCTCTCAATTTGTTTTACTTTATGCCCTTTTTTCTGTAAAATTAAAACTTCAATAAAAAAATCATTGATTTAAAAAAATTTTTTTTTTTTCCTTGAAACTTCCCTCTTAAAATCAAGGTGCGTGTTAATCGCTGAAAAATATGGCATGTAAAAGTTTCAATGATAATTTAATCTCTAACATTACTTTCCATGCAGGCCTCATAGCAAGAGTTAAAATATAACCCTATTTTTTATAGAGGGAGAGGGTTATATCCTCTGTCAGGATTTTATCATGCATTAAACTCAATTCACAAAGTGCTAACACAAGGATAAGGCTCTCAGTTATAGCTATGGACTTATGACAACTGCAACCTTTTAAAATAAGTCTTTTTATCCTTCTGTGTTGGCTTTTATAAGTTGAGCCTTTAGAGGGATATTTAGACCCCTTTCACACTGGGGTGACACGGGCATTGGTGGTAAAGCATTGCTAGTTTTAGCAGCGATTTACCTGTTATAGCGGCACTTTGGTGCCACTATCGGGGCACTCTTAACCCCCCCCCAGAATGGGTTAAAAAAGGGTTAAAAGTGCCTGTTTAAGTCTGCTTCCAAAGCGCTTTCAAAGCGACACCCATTTCAATGGGCAGGGCACTAAAGATGCTGCTTGGAGGACTTTTTTTCCCATTCTGTAAGGGCACTGCCCTACTGTGAGAGCAAACAGGCTTTCACACTGGGGTGGCTTAAGAGGCACTTTTCAGGTGCTTTACATGCGCTATTTTTAGCGCTAAAATGCCTGAAAAGCACCCCAGTGTGAAAGGGGTCTTAATAAAACTGGAGCACTCAGAATCTGGTGCAGATGTGCATGATAGCCAATTAGCTTCTAACATCAGATTGTTCAGTTAAGCTTTGACAATGAAAGCTGATTGGTTTCTCTGCACAGCTGCACCAGATATTGCACTCTTCAGTTGTAGTCATTCATAGTGACCCTGCTGGGGATATCTGCCCTCAGATTCACCCCACGTGGGTGTAGAGGCACGCTCAGTATAGAAGACTGTCACACTTGAAGTTATTACCATATTTATCTGTGTATAACACACACTTTTTTCCCCTTAAAATCAGGGGAAAATAGCGGGTGCGTGCTAAACAGCGATCCTTCACTATTTTGGAGCATCTGGGCGGCTTTAAGCTGCCTTCGGCCCTTCTCGGCGGCTTTAGGCCACCTTCGGCTGTTCTTGACGGCTTTTGCCCACCTTTGGCCGTTCTCGGCGGCTCTCGGTGTCATAAACCATGAAACAGACTGAGACAGAAGTACAATAAAATCACACTTGTTTATTAATAAAACTAAAAGTTAAATAGAAAAAAGCTTAGTCGAGCATAGCCAGAGTCCAGTAGCCAGATCGGGTAGTCAGCCAGGCCAAAGTTCATTAACCAGATCGGGTAATCAGCCAGGCCGGAAGTCAGGGATCCAAGGAGAGCAACCGCAAGCAGGATAAGAAGCCAGGTGGGATGTCAGCAAGCCAGTCTTGAAGCAAACAGCAGGAGATGGTTCCCTGTGATGTGACCAATGCAAAGGCAAATGAAAAAGTGAGCAGGAAGGCTTTAAATAGGCAGGTCTGATGAGCATCATCGGGAACAGCTGGTAACTGTGGAAAGAGAAGAGAGCTGGCAATTAGCCGACAGCTGAGCGGCCAACCCAGAGGAGGAAGAGCTAAGCCAGCCCTGACAGTACCCCCCCAATGACCCCTCTCCCTCAGAGGGCCACCGGGCTTGAGGGGAAATCATCTATGGAACTCGCAGAGGAGAACAGGGGCATGTATGTCAGAGGATGAAACCCAGGAGTGTTCCTCTGGACCGTACCCCTTCCAATGCACCAGGTACTGTATGCACCCACGGAACCTACGGGAGTCAACAATGGATTGTACCCCATACACCTCATGGTTCTCAACAAGTTAAGGCGCAAAAATCATCACATAATAATATGCTCAAAGAGGCTGTCTGTATAAAAAATATGAAGCGATAGTATATGAAGCGATAGTATAGTTATCAAGTCCCAGGAGAATGCCTCCTCATGGTTCTCAACCAGAATAGGGTGAGGACGTGGCACCGTGGTGGTAAATCGGTTACAGACCAACGGTTCCAATAAGGAAACATGAAACATATTAGAGATGTGTATACTAGGAGGAAGGTCCAACGCGTAAGTTACTGGGTTAATCCTGCAAAGGATTCGGAAAGGCCCAATAAACCAAGGTGCAAACTTCAGTGAGGGAACACAAAGCCGGAAGTTGTGAGATGACAGCCAGACACTGTCCCCAACCTGGTAGGAAGGCGCAGGCAGGCATCTGCGGTCAGCATGGAGTTTGTACCTATCATTAGAAAAAAGGAAAAAACTGCGCTATGATAAAAATATTATACTAATCGTCCACAATGGAACTTTGATCAGCTGCGGCTTGACTGAATTACATAATTACAGAAAAAAAACACCATGAAAAATTGAGTAAGCTACGCTAAATCATAAACCCACATAAAATTCAATGAAGGTAAAAAACATTAGACAAAATTTCAATAATAATGTGCAAAATTAGGCCTATTACCCCCAGTCCTAAAGAATAAGGGTTATAGGCTAATTGATCACAGTGACCAATGGAAAAAGAAAAAAACAAAAACAAAAAATATAAAACAAAATAGTGAACACCCAATGTGTAATTATATAGACATTTAAATTCCAACAGAGTCCAATATAGATGAAATCATCAAATCTTCTACTGTGTAGCAAGTGCTTGATCCACCACCATACAGCCAAAGTTACTCCTTACCAGAATTTCATGACCCCCCACTACAGAGGGTCACCAACAGCATGTAACAATAGATATCTCCCACTTCAGAAGGGTCTCAGCTGTTCTCCTCCCTCCACCGATATCATGACCAGGTTGTCAAACAAGTATCTTTAGTTATCTCCCATATATTAGGTCATATGTGCCAATTCCATGCAAAAACAAAATTGAAGCTCCAATAGTGTAAAACCTTTTAATATAGCTCAAATATAAAAACAAAAATGCACTTACAAAGCACAAAGGAAAGATCAGTCTTAAGTCCAATGCGCTGGCCGGACGCAAACGGACAAACTCGTCATTCCTGGGTACAATTCCTTTGTAAGGGGCGACGTCAGCGCATCGCTCACCCCTACGCGTTTTGCAAAAAATTGCATCATCCAGGGGCACCTGGATGTACCTATGTACCCATCATTAGCATGACGCAAAGCCTCCTGGACTTGTACCCAAGTGGAATGAAGACCAAAGAGATGCTCCTCTAACGCAAGAATACTCTGCGGAACAAACGAGTCAGGCAACATGGAAGGTTGGAAACCATAATTCGCAATAAATGGAGACAATCGGAAGCCAGAATTCAAGGCACTGTGGTGAGCAAACTCTGCCCAAGATAATAGGTCAGACCAGTTGTTATGATTCTCATAAATATAGCAACGTAGGAATTGCTCCAAGGACTGATTGGCTCGTTCTGCGGCCCCATTAGACTGCGGGTGATACGCAGAAGAGAACGCAAGCTGGATTCCCAACTGTGCACAAAAGGCTCGCCAGAACCGGGAGACAAACTGACTGCCCCTATCCGAGACAATCACCTTGGGTAGCCCATGTAAGCGAAAGATCTCCCGAGCAAAAATGGAAGCCAGTTCCTTAGAGGTGGGCAACTTCTTAAGTGGAATACAATGACACATCTTTGAGAACCGGTCAACCACCATAAGGATAGCAGTATTGCCTTGGGAGTTGGGCAATTCCACAATGAAATCCATAGACAGGTGAGTCCAGGGCCTCTCTCCATTAGGTATGGGTTGTAGGAGGCCCACTGGAAGATGTCATGGAGTCTTACTCTGAGCACACACGGGACAGGCAGCTACGAAGGCAGTAACATCAGCCCGTAGACTAGGTCACCAGAATTGTTGGTAGATGGCCCAAATGAGTTGATTCTTCCCAGGATGGCCAGCTGCCTTGGGAGAATGGTAAGTCTGGAGCACTGCAGTATGGAGACACTCTGGGACAAAGCAGCGGTCACAAGGTTTATCAGGAGGAGCATGGACCTGAGCAGCAAGAATTTTGTCACCCAAAGGAGAAGTAAGACTGGTGCGAACCGTAGTCAAGATACGATCAGGAGGAATCATAGGAACCGGAACCGACTCCGCCTTGGAAGTGGAGGAAAATTGTCGTGACATTCTTAGTACCGGGTAAGAATGAGACAATGTAATTAAAGTTCGACAAGAAAAGAGCACATCGCACCCTTCTGGGAGAGAGTCGCTTAGCCTCAGACAAGAATGTAAGATTCTTATGGTCAGTAAGAACAAGAACGGGCACAGTGGTAGCTTCAAGGAGATGTCTCCATTCTTTCAGGGCTAAAATGATCGCCAACAGCTCTCTGTCACCAACCTCATAATTGCACTCAGCAGGTGATAATTTATTGGAAAAGTAGCCACATGGATGCATATCGCTCTCAGAGTTAGGACATTGAGACAGAAGGGCGCCAACTCCCGTCTCAGAAGCATCAACTTCTAGGATAAAAGGCAACGTAGGATCAGGATGTGCCAACACAGGAGCAGAAACAAAGGCAGCCTTGAGAGTCTCAAAGGCTTTAATGAACTCCGAAGACCAACTCTGTGGATTACCGTCCTTTCTGGTCATATCAGTCAGAGGCTTGACCAGAGACGAAAAGTTACGAATAAACTTCTGATAGTAGCTGGCAAAGCCCAGGAAATGCTGCAGAGGACGTAAACCCACGGGTCGAGGCCACTGTAGGACTGCCGACAGTTTCTCTGGGTCCATCAAAAAACCAGCAGTGGAAATGACATAGCCCAGGAATGTAACCTGTTCACGATGGAACTCGCACTTCTCCAGTTTACAATAGAGATTGTTCTCTCTTAGTTTCTGAAGTACACGACAGACATCTGTGTGGTGGCTCTCCAGGGACTTGGAAAATATGAGGATATCATTGAGATAAACCACCACACACAATTGCAACAAATCTCGGAGGACGTCGTTTATAAATTCCTGGAAAACTGCCGGGGCATTACAAAGGCCAAAAGGCATTACCAGTTATTCATAATGGCCTGTTCTGGTATTAAATGCAGTTTTCCACTCGTCGTCCTCCATAATGCGCACTAGATTGTATGCCACTCTCAGGTCAAGCTTTGTGAAAACCGTTGCTCCCTTGAGGCGTTCAAATAACTCTGTAATCAATGGAATCGGGTAGGCATTCTTAATCGTGACACGATTGAGACCCCTATAATCTATACAAAGTCTCAGTTCACCGCTCTTCTTTTTCACAAAGAAGAAACCAGCACCAGCAGGAGACGAGGACTTGTGGATGAAACCTCGAGAAAGTGTGTCAGCAACATACTCTTCCATGGCCTTATCCTCCAAGACTGACAAATGGTAAACCCAGCCACGAGGAGGTATGGCACCAGGTTGAAGGTCAATTGTGCAATCATAAGGCCGGTGTGGGAGCAAACTACCAGCTTGACCTTTATCAAAGACATCGCCAAAATCACGGTACTCCTCCGGCAAGGAGGGGAGTGAAGTGGTGCACAGGACCTTGGATACCTTCAGGAAGCATGTCTCACTGCATTGTGGTGACCAGGAGAGAACCTCAGCACGGAGCCAATCAAAAGAGGGGTTGTGCCTCTGTAACCAAGGATAACCAATAACCAGTGGAAATCTGGGTGAGGAAATAACTTGGAATTGGATTATCTCATGGTGAAGAATAGCCCCTACGGCCATGGACAATGGAACCGTCTCATGAGTCGGATGGACAGGCTATAAAGGTCTCCCGTCAAGAGCCTCAATGGCAAGTGGGGTGTCACGCAGCTGCAGCGGAATCAAGTACTGCAAAACAAATGCAGCATCAATGAACAGGCCTGCAGCCCCAGAGTCAATTAGAGCCTGTATCTCGATGGACGACTCAGCCCAAGAAAGGGTGACCAAAACCAGGGGCTTATCCTTCTGGATAACTGGGGACGAAACAATGCCACCTAAGCTCTGTCCATGACAGGACCTCAAGGTTCGGGCGTTCCCTGGACAGGTAGGACAAGACTTCAAAAAGTGACCTGTTTGGCCACAATAAAGGCACAATCTCTCCCTCCTCCTAAAGGCTCTCTCATCCGCAGAGAGACACGTGAAGCCCAGGTGCATGGGTTCATCTTCACTGACCAACTCGGTACCAGGAGGCATGGGAGGTGAGAGAGGCATGGGTGGGACTACAAAGCTTGGAGGCAAACGTACAGGAGGCTTCCGCAAGCGCTCCTTAAGAGAAAGTCTTTCTCTGAGTATGGAGTCAACGAGATCAAGCTCTCCAGCTCAGTGGGTATATCTCGGGCTGCTATCTCATCCTTGATGGAATCTGAGAGACCATGAGAAAAAGCAGCCACGAGGGCCTCATTGTTCCAAGCAACCTCTGCTGCCAGAGTACGGAATTCAATGGCGTAGTCAGCAACAGTTCTCGTACTCTGTTTGATGGACAGAAGCGGAGCGTGCGGGAACATCAAAAACCCTTTTAAGGCTAGGTTCACACTATTGCGATGCGGGAACGCCGCGAATCCGCGGCGTTTTCCCGCATCGCTCACCTCCCGCCGGCAGTTCACACTGCCCTATGCGGACGGCTGGGGGTGTCAATGTTATGTTAATGACACCCCCAGATCCGTCCGCATATCGCAGTGCGATCTGCCGACTCGCACAGGAATCGGATCGCATGGTGTGAACCCCCATGCGATCCGATTCCGTTGCGGACCCAAAAAAGGGTCCTGTGCGAGTTTGCTGCGGGACAGCTGCGAGTTCAGCCATACTATCTGTATGGCTGAACTCGCAGTGCTACGGAGATCGGATGTGATTTGCTGTGCGAATCACATCCGGTTCTCCCCCCGCAGCGGTGTGAACCCAGCCTAAAGGAGGCCACAAACTGAGGGTAACTCAAGACAACAGATTTTTGCGTCTCCCATAGAGGGTTAGCCCAGGCCAAGGCTCTCTCAGAAAGCAAAGATATCACGAAAACCTACTTTGCTTCTGTGCGTGGAAACACCTGGGGCAGCATTTCGAAGTATATCTCAACCTGATTGAGAAACCCTCTGCATTGAACTGGATCGCCCCCAAATCGCTGGGGAAGCGGAGCAGAACCAGACATACCTCTTATAGAGGTAATACTCGAGGCGGGTGCCTGCACAGAGACTGGCGCAGCAGCAGGGACGGCCTGTGACTCAGGTTGTACCAGAGCAGCCACTGTGGGGGATTCCAAGTGAGCCATGCGATTCAGGAGCGCTTGGAACGCTAAGGCAAACTGATCCATGTGGTGATCTTGCTCATCCAATCTGGAAATAATATTACCAACAAGTGGATTGATTGTATCTTCTAAATTCATGGCCTTCGCGTACCATCAGAAACCATGAAACAGAGTCCAGTAGCCAGATCGGGTAGTCAGCCAGTCCAAAGTTCATTAACCAGATCGGGTAATCAGCCAGGCCGGAAGTCAGGGATCCAAGGAGAGCAACCGCAAGCAGGATAAGAAGCCAGGTGGGATGTCAGCAAGCCAGTCTTGAAATAAACAGCAGGAGAGGGTTCCTTGTGATGTGACCAATGCGAAGGCAAATGAAAAAGTGAGCAGGAAGGCTTTAAATAGGCAGGTCAGACGAGCATTATCAGGAACAGCTGGTAACTGTGGAAAGAGAAGAGAGCTGGCAATTAGCCGACAGCTGAGCGGCCAGCCCAGAGGAGGAAGGGCTAAGCCAGCCCTGACACTCAGTGGCTTTTGGCCACCTTCAGCCCTTCTCGGCTGTTTTCGGCTGTCCCCCTTCTTATTACCATACCTGTCTCCACATCAGTCAGTGTCTGCCTACTGTCAATGTGTTCCTTTCAACTCTCCAGTCAGGCACTGACACTGTGCACATCAGTGTCCTCCTCTGCCAGGCTCGGGTACTCTGATGGACTGTGAATGGTACTCGGGTACCCATCAGGGTTTATTTCCTCTTTAAAGTGGTGTTTCAGGAAAAAAAAATAAAAGCCACATACTGCAGCTACTGGCTTTTAATAAATTGACATTTACATGTCCTGCAGTCCCTCGATGTCGGCACCGCAGCTTATGTATCCATCAGCTGTCGGGTGCTGCCGCTGCTATTGCAGCTGAGGGAACCTGGCAGTGTAGCCTTTCAGCTTCACGCTGGGAACCCTACTGCGCATGCGTGAGGCCCCACTCTTCTCTCCTATTTGCCTGGCGGCCTGGGGAGGAGGGAGCACCGCGGTGACATCACGGCCGCGGCCGGACTCCCGGAAGTGGGAAAGGATACCTGTCAAAGACAGATATCCTGTCCCCCCTCCCCCTGAAAGGTGCCAATTGTGACACCGGAGGGGGAGAGGAATCCGATGAGTGGAAGTTCCACTTTAGGGTAGAGCTCCGCTTTAAGTTGGCTCATTAAGGCCTCTACAAAAACTCACAGCATGCAAAGGGAGTTGCTCCATTCTGGAACCAGTTTAGTGCCTGTTTAGACTGGGGGGTGTGATACCTGTCTGTGGTGAGACAACGCCTGTGTGGCCTCTCCCTCTTTAGCAGGGAGATAGGTGCCAGGGACAGCACAAGGCTGCACCCAGCTGATAGCCAGGGAAACCTGTGTGTAGTAAGTGGCCAAGTCAGCAAGGATTTATTTTCATGTTTCTTTTTGGACCATTGTAAATAGTGTAAATAAACCACACCTTTGTTTTTTCACCTTATCGGTTTACTGTATGTAATTTTTGTGTAGTGAACCCAGCCAGGGGGTCACACACACCTGCTGCCGAGCTAACCCCCTCACAATTATGACAGACTTACCTTAAAATAAAGCCCTCCAGCATGCGCTGTCACCACTGCCAGGGCTTCCATTTTCATCCAGTCTTCCTTTTCAGTTCACAGAATTCAGGTGCTTGATTGGCCAAGTGTGGAGACTTGTACATGTAGATGGGAGTCACAGTCCAGAGCACTAAATGGACGGCACCATCCATTCAGAGCACAGTGTGCATGCGCGGGTGACATCACCATCTGCTACTAAAGTAAATATCTCCTAAAAGGTGCACATTTAGGAGATGTTTAGTGTACTGTACCTACTGATGGGTTTACTTCCTCTTTGATTCCCTGCAAAGGTAAAGCACAATGGACTACTATGCATCGCATAGTAGTCCATTATGTGTCACTTACCTGACACAGGAGCCAGCGAAGTTACCGCTGTCCCCTATAGTTTCCGAGCGTCCATCTTCTTGGTGGGTCTTGCTGCTCCGCCGCTGTCATTCGACGAAGCCGAGATGACATCACTCCCGCGCATGCGCACGGGAGCCACCACTCATGGCATATCACCGTTGACAGCGGTGCACTCAGTGCTGTCTATGGCGCATGTCTTTCGGCAAATATCTCCTATCGTGTAGGTTTAGGAGATATTTCTTGGACCTACAGATAAGCCTTAATCTAGGCTTACTTGTAGATCAAAGTGGTTTGTAAGGGTTTACAACCACTTTAAGTCTTATTATAAGTTTAACTATAAATATAAAGCAAAATGTGGACTTTACTGCCACTTTAAAGAGGCACTTCAGTCCCCCTTTAGCTTTGTCTCCTTCATGTCTCCCTCCTCCAGCACCATTATCCTTGTTACTCTGCAATGTGTGCTAAACGACTCTCCCCGGCCTTCTGATCCCAGCAGAGGCAACATTGTCACCCTAGGACAGGAAATGTTTTAAGTTTACAGAACACCTCCCCATCTCCTCTTCTCCATAACATAAGAGTGCAGCAAAGGCTTAAAGTACACAGGAAGATTTCTGGCAGGATCAACACGTTTTTTGCACGAATTGAACAAACTTTCAATGGTATATTTAAGAGAGGAAATGAGTGCAAATAAGATAAATTCATTGTTAGGCTACTTTCACAAAGCGCCTCTCCTGTCACTCCAGTGTGAAAGCCCGAAGGCTGGAGCGGTGCCCTGGGAGGACGCTAAAAAAAAAGTCCTGCTAGCAGCATCTTTGAGTTGCTTTAAGAGCAGTTTATACACTACTCCTAAAGCATCCCTGCCCATTGAAATCAATGGGCAGCACCACCCCTTTTCAGCTGCTAGTGGGGGTTAAAAATAGCGGCACTTTACCCCCAATGCCCCAGTGTGAAAGTGCCCTTAGTGCTTACATACACTTTATAAATCTTTTCCTCATCCCTAGCTAACTTCCACATCACCTAGGTGAGGATGATTTCACTGTCTGGTGAGATCCCAAGGTATGCCTGAATCTCCTGAGAAGACAATCCTGCACTGTGCGGAGTCATCTCCTCCTGAGAATTCGAGTACTCAGCATTCCCCTGGATCTCATCAGGATGACAGGGATTTGTGTGCCCCAACATTAACCACTTCGGCACCCGGAAGGTTTACCCCAATTCATAACCAGGCTATTTTTATGATACGGCACTGCATTGTTTTAACTGACAATTGCACGGTCATGCGACGCTGTACCCAAATAAAATTTGCGTCCTTTTTTTAACCACAAGTAGTTTTCTTTTGGTGGCATTTGATCACCTCTGCAGTTTTTATTATTTGTGCTAGAAACAAAAAAAACGACAGTTTTTAAAAAAACAACATTATTTTTTACTTTCTGCTATAAAAAAATTTCAAAAGAAAAAAATTAAAGGGGGGCGTGGCCTGCAGTGAAGCCGGATGGCAGCGTAACTCCGGAGCTCTGGTAACATCGGGGACACAGCGGCCGAAAATGGCTTAAACAGAATCTGTTTTGTCCATTCTAGCTTGCGATCCATTCCGGGCACCTCTGGGGAACATGGCCAACAAAAGAAAAGGAGCTTCCAAGCCACAACGGCTGATGGACTTTTTCATACAGCGTCAGCATGGAGGTAGGCAAAATGGCGCCGGACCCTCATCCACCCCGGCCCCTAGACATAAGCATAAGACACATGCTATGGCCACATCGCCTCAATATACTGACTTTCCTAGCAGCCACCAATCCCTCCCTTCCTCCTCACCGTCAGGGAGCCCAGCCAAAGCTAAATTAAGGCTGGATGGTGCTGGATGCAGCCCAGCAATGAGTCCATTAACCACTTCAGGACCGCCGTATTGCCATTGTACGTCAGCACAATGGCACAGGCAGGCAGAATCACGTACATCTACGTGATTGCCTTCCAGCGGGTGGGGGGTCCCATCGGACCCCCTCCCGCTGGATACGGCGGTCCGATTCGGTCCAGGAGCGCTCCGTGAAGAGGGGATGGCCGTTCGTTTTCGGCCACCCCCTCTGGATCGCTCCTGGCCAATGAGAAGCTTCCTCCCCTGTGTATTGTTTACACAGGAAGGAGGAAGTGATGTCATTCTCCTCGGGCGGTCTTTTTGACCGGACTACGAGGAGAAGAGTAAAAGTAAGTCTGCACGAACACTACACTGACATGTAGGTACACACAGGCACACAAACCCCCCCGATCCCCCCCCCGATCCCCCCCCCCGCCCCCCCTCCCCCCCCAGTCACAGTGTCACTGATTGCATTGATCATTTCTTTACTGATCAATGCATTCAGTGTCAGTTGTGACAGTAAAAACTGTCAGGACAGTTAGTGTTAGGTCCAGGGTAGCCCCCTATCACCCCCCAATAAAGATTTAACCCCCTGATTGCCCCTAGAGTTAACCCTTTCACCCCCTTTTGCCAGTGTCACTAAGCGATCATTTTTCTGATCGCTGCATGTGTCGCTAGTGTCGCTAGGTAGCTAGTTATTTTTTTAGGTTCACCGCCAGGTTTTTATATCGCTAGGTACCCCGATATACTACCCAATAATGTTTTTAACCCCCTGATTGCCGCTAGTTAACCCTTTCACCCCCTTTTGCCAGTGTCACTAAGCGATCATTTTTCTGATCGCTGCATGTGTCGCTAGGTAGCTAGTTATTTTTTTAGGTTCACCGCCAGGTTTTTATATCGCTAGGTACCCCGATATACTACCCAATAATGTTTTTAACCCCCTGATTGCCGCTAGTTAACCCTTTCACCCCCTTTTGCCAGTGTCACTAAGCGATCGTTTTTCTGATCGCTGCATTAGTGTCGCTACAGTCGCTAGGTAGCTAGTTATGTTTTTAGGTTCACCGCCAGGTTTTTATAGCGCTAGGTACCCCGATATACTACCCAATAATGGTTTTAACCCCCTGATTTCCGCTAGTTAACCCTTTCACCCCCTTTTGCCAGTGTCACTAAGCGATAATTTTTCTGAACGCTGCATCAGTGTCGCTAGTGTCGCTAGGTAGCTAGTTAACTAGGCTCCCAAAAAGTCCCCCATATGTGGTATCCCTGTACTCGGGAGAAGCAGCAGAATTTATTTTGGGGTGTAATTTGACTTCTGCCCATAGCATGTGTGAGCAATATATCATTTAGTGACAACTTTGTGCAAAAAAAAAAAAAGTTTGTAATATTCCCGCAACTTTTGGCAAAATATAAAATATTCCATGGACTCAACATGCCTCTCAGTAAATAGCTTGGGGTGTCTACTTTCCAAAATGGGGTCATTTGGGGGGGTTTTGTGCTATTTTGGCATTTTATGGCCTTCGAAACTGTGATAGGTAGTGAGGAGTTAAATCAAAAATTTGCACCCTTAGAAATCCTGAAGGTGGTGATTGGTTTTCGGGGTGTCGTGCGCGACTAGACTCCCAAAAAGTCCCACACATGTGGTATCCCCGTACTCGGGAGAAGCAGCAGAATGTATTTTGGGGTGTCATTTCACATATAACCATGGCATGTGTGAGCAATATATCATTTAGTGACAACTTTTTGTAAAAAAAATGTTTTATTTTTTTTTTTGTCATTATTCAATCCCTTAGGACAAAAAAAATAAATATTCAATGGGCTCAACATACCCATCAGCAATTTCCTTGGGGTGTCTACTTTCCAAAATGGGGTCATTTGGGGGGGATTTGTACTGCCCTGCCATTTTAGCACCTCAAGAAATGAGATCGGCAGTCATAAATTAAAAGCTGTGTAAATTCCAGAAAATGTACTCTAGTTTGTAGACGCTATAACTTTTGCGCAAACCAAAAAATATACGCTTATTGACATTTTTTTTACTAAAGACATGTGGCTGAATAAATTTTGCCCTCAATGTATGACTAAAATTTAGTTTATTCGATTTTTCTTATAACAAAAAGAAGAAAATATCTTTTTTTTTCAAAATTTTCGCTCTTTTTTCATTTATATCGCAAAAAAAAAAATCGCAGAGGCAATCAAATACCATCAAAAGAAAGCTCTATTTGTGGGAAGAAAAGGACGCAAATTTCGTTTGGGTGCAATATTGCATGACCGCGCAATTACCAGTTAAAGCAGCGCAGTGCGAAATTGCAAAAAGACCTCTGGTCCTTAAGGTGTTTATTGGTCCGGAACTGAAGTGGTTAACAGACTCAGGGGATGACACCAGAGAACTGCCCAATTCAATCACCTCATTTCTCACTTTGAATCAACCTGTGATGGACACTGTCCTTAAAGACATGCTTGCCTCATTAAGGTGCACTCTGTAATTAGACATGATGAACTGTATGCACAGATTCAGCGGGGAATTGAGAGCAGTGGAGACCAGGGTAGATCATATTGAAGGCAAGATGGGGGAGCTTGCTTCTACCATAAATGAACTAGTGGATGGTAATGAGGACCAAGAGGGGGAATCAGCATGGATTAAAAACAAATTAGTGGATATTGAAGACAGGTCTAGAAGGAATAACCTAAAAATAAGGGGGATCCCTGAATCTGTACAACCTTCAGACCTGCGATCTTATGCGACTGATTTATTTTCATTCCTCTTGCCTGATCGTTCTGATATGGAAATCACCATAGACAGAATACACCACTTACCTAAACCAACAAATCTCCCTGATAAGGTTCCCAGAGATGTGATTCTACACCTGCACTTTTTTCACGTAAAAGAGCAATTAATGAAAATGATGTGCAAACAGGACACAATCCCATCCCGATACCAAAACTTGCAATTTTATGCAGACCTGTTCCAGGACACTCTACAAAAAAGAAGAAATCTGAATACAATTACAAAAGTGCTCAGGAATCAAAAACATACCCTACAGATGGGGCTACCCTACCAAAATGACCATCACTAAACAAGATCACTCATACACTGTGGACTCTCTGGAAAAGGGTATCTCCTTACTGAAAGATTGTAAAATCCTTCCGGATCCCAGCGATGACGACAACGACACCAATATAACAGGCGTGCCTCAATTCCTGACTGGAAAACAGTTGCACAAAAAATGCCAAATTGCATAACTAATCACAATCATCACACAGGAGTTACTATCTGTCCATATGTGGAGACCCGGAATAGCCGATAGGCTTGAACCTACCCCCTAAGGCAATTGAGCAGCAGTTAGCTGCACACAAGTATTACCCACTGGACCCAACTGGAGGCATTTCCCCATAAGGGTACCATTATGATTCACATAAAGTTGAAATGTTATCTAAGTTACTGTGTTTTATGTTTTTGGACTCTTTTTATTTTTTTTTATTTTTTTATTTCTGGAGTTACACAGATAAGTGTCAAGCTTCGTAAACACTCTATTGCAGTTTCTGCAAAATGCAAAAACCAGAAGAAACTATGATCTGGAGGAAAATTCACAAGCCCAGATGCAGGTAAAAGGTCAACAGTGAGTAACCTTCATTCACAAATTGCAATGCTTTTTCACAACAGCCACAAGAGGGAGCTCTTGTCATATCTATGTTCACACATAGTTTACTTCTACCACAACTTCCATTCCTATCACAATGGCTATTCATTCTTTTGATCTATAAATGCCAAGGGTTAGAATCACCCTGTAAAAAGCAAATCCTTGTGGAAAGAAGCCCTGACAAATAAAAGTGATATCCTGTGTGCTCAGGAAATGCACTTTTACAAAATGGCTCCCCCGATATGTACACACAGGAGTTTCCCATACACTTTTACCACCAATGCAGATTCTAAAGTTAAAGGAGTGATGACTGCAATACGAGACACTGTAGCGTTTGTTCTGCATACAGAACTCAAAGATGCTCAAGGCCGTTACCTGATCTTGGTTTGCGACATCAACTCGGTAACATACACCATAGTGGGTTTGTATGCTCCAAATACGCACCAGATACACTTTTTTTCACAAACTTATGAAAAAATAATAATACTCACAGAAAAGGCATTCTGGTGATCTGTGGGGACTTTAACCACTTGCTTACTGGGCACCTAAACCCCCCTCCTGCCCAGACCAATTTTCAGCTTTCAGCGCTGATGCACTTTGAATGACAATTGCACGGGCATACAACACTGTACCCAAATGAAATTTTTATCATTTTTTTCCCACAAATAGATCTTTCTTTTGGTGGTATTTAATTACAGCTGGGGGTTTTATTTTTTGCTAAACAAACAAAAAAAGATGCAAAAAAAAAAAAAAAAAATCATGTTTAATAGTTTGTTATAACATTTTGCAAACAGGTCATTTTTCTCCATCATTGAAGTGCGCTGATGAGGCGGCACTGATAGGCTGCATTGGTGGGCACTGATAGGCATAGTTAAGGCGGCACTAATAGGCACAAATAAGGCTGCACCGATGGGCACAGATAAGGCGGCACTGATGGGCAAAGATGGGCACAGATAAGATGGCACGGATGGGTGGCACAGATGGGTGGCACAGATGGGTGGCACTAAGGGGCACTGATAGGTACCACTGATAGATGGGACTGATGGGCACTGATAGGTGGCTCTGATAGGTGGCACTGCTGGGCACTGATGGGCGGCACTGCTGGGCACTGATGGACACTGGTAGATGACACTGATGGGCACAGATATGTGGCACTGGGGTGCAGCACCTTTGTTAAGGGAGATTGTGGGCACTGCTGGGTGGCACTGTCAGGGGGGGGCACATTTTTTATTGATGTGGCACTGGCAGGGGGCAGGTGGGCACTGGCAGGGCTGGCCATGATCGGGACTGGTGATCGGGACAGCCGGTGATCGGCTCTTTTTTTTTCTCCTTGCGCTGTCAGCGCCAGGAGGAATAATAGCCGATTACCGGCTCCATTGTATCACATGATCAGCTGTCATTGGCTGACAGCTGATCACGTGATAAGGGGTCGGGATCAACCCCTTGCTCGGATCAGTGATCAGGCGAGTCTCATAGACTCGGCGATCACAGAGCGCGCCGCGCGCGCCCCTCAGGGGGCGCGCAGGCCGCTCGTGAATGGGATGACGTCAATAGACGTAGTCCCGACAGAGGAGATCCGCGCTGTAACCGTCATTCGGCTATAGCGCGGGTCTCAAGTGGTTAATAGCATACCAGACCCAACCATAGACACAAATAGAAAACATAAAAAGTGGAGTTGGTGGCGCTACCATTAAACGTGGGTTAGTTTTCTCCAGTCATACTGGGATATATATATATATATATATATATATAGTGATCCCACCTAAACCTCCAATACCATACTCCTCTTACCAATTAAACTTAAATGGATTGGTATATACTAGGTGTACCAGTGCTATATCCAATATCTTATAAGTGCAACCATGTACATAATATAATATGTGTCATTCCACCAGTGATTTAGACCAAAAAGTACCTCAACCAAGAAGTCTAGAATCCTTTAAACAAGACAAAAAACACGCAAATATATTTTGTTGGCACCCCTATTTATACTATATGTAGGTGTTTCTTGCATGCAAAAAAGATCCCAGTATGACTGGAGAAAACTAGCCCACGTTTAATGGTAGCGCCACCAACTCCACTTTTTAGGTTTTCTATTTATATCTGGAGCTCCTTTAGGGGAGCTTCTAGGTTTGGGGAAGCAACAACCGGGATTGTTAACCTAAGCCCTGACCTAAGATATAAATAGAAAACGTAAAAAGTGGGGTTGGTGGCGCTACCATTGTTAGTTTTCTCCAGTCATACTGGGATCTTATAGCACAAATATTGGAAATACAAATCTCCAAAACCCCAGGTTTGGCTATTCTATCCTTGGGCATTAATTCAATACCAAAAGATGCCAGGGTAATAACAACCCACATTTTACTAAGCACTAGACTAGCGATTATGAGACGTTGGAAAGACCAAGAAATACCCACAATCAAAGAATAATAATAACAACAACCAACACACATTGCCTCATACGAAATAATGTTCACATCATCACAGGGCAAATTACAATCAGAACATAAACAATTGTATCAAACAAAAAGCTTTGTATAATATTCACAATCATATACTCAAATGACACGGAAGAACTGTGTAACTATACATTGTGTTTATTTTATTTTTTACGTTGGTAATTTCTTTATCTTTTAATCTTTGTTTATAACACGTTGAAAGGTTCTCAAAACTCTTCACCTTCATGTTCCAAACAACTTACATTCCTCACTAAGATAGATAAACCCCTCTACAATAACGAGTATCTGTATTTAGCAACTTTGAGATAATAAGGAACACAGAATTTCCCCTCCCAAGACACAGGGTGACCCCAGTTGGGGTGTTGGAAGGGGGGAGATTCATCTTCACACAATAAAAAGATAGTGACCATTGTTCCAAAGATTTGGACAGGAATTCCATCACCATATACCAATGATAAGTGCCTACAAAAGGCTTGGAGAAGGAGGAATTATTGTGATCTGTTATCTTCCTTTGTGTTATACTATATTTACTGTAAATACTTTGTATATTCTTTTCTGAAAAAAAACTCAATAAAAACGTATTGAAAAATTTAAAAATCAAATTTTTTCATCGGTTTGGACCAATGTGTATTCTACTACATATTTTTGGTGAAAGAATCCCAATAAGTGTATATTGATTGGTTTGTGTCTACAAACTATGGGATGGATTTATGGACTCTCTTTTATTGTTACTAGTAATGGCCAATAGAAGGAGAAGTCAGCTCCGAGCGCACAGCCTTTCATCACTGCAGCCCTGATTGACAAGATTCCAGCCCTGCCTAGGTCCAATCAGACACCGGTGACATCACTTCCTGTTCCACGGTCCATGTCGGTCTGTGTGGAGCTGATTGGTTCCTTTGCTCCTGGAGAAACACTGTGATCCATTCCAGGCAGCTGCTCAATCCTTTCCAGCTATCCGGAACCACGGCGGGACACACAGAGCCATGTGGAATGCCAGGACTGTGCTTTACTTTGACCAGCATGCATCTTCTATCATCTTGTAAGTGTTTTTAATCGTATCCTATTAAAGTCATCATTTTAACACTACACTCAGGTCGGCGCCTCCCACTCCTTGTTTTTTCCTTGCATGTCTTGCAGAGTTCTGGACACACTCTGAAGGATGGCTGCCTTCTTTTTTAACCCTTAATACCCCTTTCTATGGATACATCACCATCAAGCTATTACAGCCACAGACTATACCCCTAAAAATTACTCCACCTGGAGTGCCAGATAAACACTGACTATACTGCAAATCTGACAATAAGTGATGCTTTTTGGTGACCAGTGCCACCAATACAGCGATCAGTGCTAAAAAATGCACTGTCACTGTATAAATTACACTGGCAGGAAGGGGTTAATTCCAGGGGTTAAGTGTGCTCCTAGGGGATGCTTTCTAACTGTGGGGGGGGGAGATGCACTTGAGGAAAAGAGATCCGTGTCTCAGCTAAGCTGAAACACATGATCTCTTTTACACCCTGACAGAACAGCGGACTGCCTTGTTTACGCTGTTCACCTTTCTTCTGAATGATCTGTGCTGTGTCCAGTCACAGTGGGAGTGATGCTCCAGTGGCGTGTGCGTGCCCCCTGGATCTCGTGCCCAAAATCACATACCTGTACATCTTTTTGTGCAGCTGGGCTGCCCTGCGGCAGTATATATGCGATGGGCGGTCCCAAACCGGTTAACTTTAGTGTCCATTTTTTACTGACAGTTTGTGCTCGATAAACCATTCCATCTGTATGTATACCAGGAATTGTATGGATAAAAGCCAATTAGATATTGGTGTGTAACACGCATCCTAATTTTAAGAGGGAAGTTTCAGAAAAAAACTTTTTTTTTAAATAAATAACGTTGAATTAAAGTAAGGGTCAGTGGCCCATCTGTAGCCTCCTCATCCACCATCAATGCAGCCTGAACAATGCCCATCCATCTGCAGCTCATCTCATCAATGCAGCCTGATAAATGCCCATCCATCTGCAGCCCATCTCATCAATGCAGCCTGATCAATGCCCATCCATCTGCAGCCCATCTCATCAATGCAGCCTGAACAATGCCCATCCATCTGCAGCTCATCTCATCAATGCAGCCTGAACAATGCCCATCCATCTGCAGCCCATCTCATCAATGCAGCCTGAACAATGCCCATCCATCTGCAGCCCATCTCATCAATGCAGCCTGAACAATACCCATCCATCTGCAGCCCATCTCATCAATGCAGCCTGATCAATGCCCATCCATCTGCAGCCCATCTCATCAATGTAGCCTGAACAATGCCCATCCATCTGCAGCCCATCTCATCAATGCAGCTTGATCAATGCCCATCCATCTGCAGCCAATCTCATCAATGCACCCTCAACAATGCCCATCCATCTACAGCTCATCTCATCAATGCACCCTGATCAATGCCCATCCATCTGCAGCCCATCTTATCAATGCATCCTGATCAATGCCCATCCATCTGCAGCCCATCTTATCAATGCATCCTGATCAATGCCCATCCATCTGCAGCCCATCTCATCAATGCAGCCTGATCAATGCCCATCCATCTACAGCCCATCTTATCAATGCATCCTGATCAATGCCCATCCATCTGCAGCTCATCTCATCAATGTAGCCTGATCAATGCCCATCCATCTGCAGCTCATCTCATCAATGCAGCCTGATCAATGCCCATCCATCTGCAGCCCATCTTATCAATGCATCCTGAACAATGCCCATCCTTCTGCAGCCCATCTTATCAATGCAGCCTGATCAATGCCCATCCATCTGCAGCTCATCTCATCAATGTAGCCTGAACAATACCCATCCATCTGCAGCCCATCTCCTACCTCCGCCATCGGCATTGGACCAGCTCCTGTGATAGATAGAACACTGGTCCAATGCCAGTGGCGGAGGCGGGACTGTGTGTGTGATGTGAGAGCCGAGTAAACGGGAGATGGAGGCTTGTGAATTTCGGCATTGTTCGCCCCCCTCCTTCCGTTCCAAGTTACGATGTCGGCGTATAACACGCACCCGTGATTTGCCCCCTATTTTCAGGGGGAAAAGTGTGTATTATATGCCGATAAATACGGTATGTATTTTGCAGAGCGGAAGTGGAACAAAGTTTATGTCTGATCAGCTGTATATATAACATGGAGATGTGATGGAGAAGTCTTATCAATCATAAGAGGAGTCTGGCTGAGGGAGAAGAGAGAATAGATAAAGCATTTTTTGTATCAAGGACTGTAATAAATACATTTTAATAGATATGTAGGAATTGGAAATAAAGTAGAAATAATAAAAAAAGGGTTTCAAAGAAAACCTGTGGTCGGACTTTAAAGGCACAACAAACACTCGGAGTACAAAAAAAAGATTTAGCATTTATTGAAAAATACATAAAGTGTAAAGAATGTGTCCTGAAGTGTACAACAAAATGCACAGACTCATTAGGGCTCACATCGTGTATTGATTCTTATCTGTATATGAGATTTTTTTAATTATTTCTTTCATGTCTTTGGTCTTTATACTTTTTTTTTTTTTTTATTTATTTTTCAATAAATGCTAAATATTCTTGTACTCCCGGTGTTTCTTGTGCCTTTAAAGTCCGACCACAGGTTTTCTTTGAAAACCCTTTTTTTATTATTTCTCCAATATTCATGGATGAGGCAATGTGAGTGCTTTTTCTTTTCTTATTGGAAATACAGTAATTACATTTGCCTAAATTGTATGGTAAATGTCACATTTTATGGCTAAGCCGGCCATATATGGATCACAATGTGAGCTGTTCAGCAGGGACTGTCTGAATAATGATCCATGTATGGGTGAGCTGGTCTATCAATCGACTCGTGTACAATCAGCCTGTTGGGTTTTTCCTGCATGATTAGAGCCACCGGCTATAGCCGGCAACACTGATCATTAGACTTGAAACACCCGTTGGCTTGTACCATATTTGCCGGCGTATAAGGCGGCTGGGCATATAAGACGACCCCCTAATCTTCCATTTAAAATGTTGGATTTGTGCTATACTTGCCGTATAAGTCGACCCCCTTCCGACCAGTCTGTCAGCCTGCTCGATGTAACAGTTAACACTGTCTCACAGCATACATACAGTATTCCTCACTGAGCCAATCACGGCGAGCGATGTATTCTATTCATGAATACAAAGCCTGCTCGGATTGGCAGGGGCTGTTACATCATCAGCCCACGCCTCTCTCAAAGCCAATCGGAGCAGGCTACCGTATGGCCTGCTCGGATTGACAGAGTTGGTTACTCCAATCCGAGCAGGCTTTGTATTCACTAATAGAATACGTCACTTGCCAGGATTGGCTCAGCGGTGTATACTGTATACAGTATTACCGCACATTTATTGCGAACATCCAGTAGGCTGTCATCCAGCGGGCGGCTTGCATAGAAAATGACCCCTGCTTTATACCCAGCGTATAAGACGACCCCCGATTTTTGGCCGTTTTCTTTTAGTGTAAAAGGTCGTCTTATACGCCGGCAAATATGGTATATCATTTTTGGCATTTTGCCAAGGCACCCCCTGAAACCTGAATACACCCTGATTGGAAAAAGCCGATACATAGCAATTAGAAAATTGTAGATGACCTTTCATCAAATATCAACACATTCAATGGATTAGTAGAAGTATTCAGTATTTGATGTTCCATATAATTTGTCATATTTCATTACAACTGATCAGAGAAATAAAAAGACAAAAAGTGATTACCGGGGCTCCTTTCTTTCTCTTTCCTTGTCTTTTTCTTAAACAATCTTCTGAAGGATTCTGACAATCTCTCCTCCATCTCTTTGCTCGGTCTTCGTTCTTCTACATCTGAATCGCAGTCATGTCAGGGAACACCTAGACACAGAGATACATTGTCACTAATGGTTACCATGTTGTCCAGATCCCCCATATGTAATATGTCTGAGGATTCATTTCCTGCTGCATAACAATATAACAATATGTCCAAAACTAAACTCCAGAGACAGATAAACTGCTTGTTCCCAATCCATGCAGAGATAAAGGATGCAAATTAATACAACTCTGTCATCATTACTATATTATTAAATGTATTTTATATGGAAGAAGTATTTTAACCTCTTGCTGACCAGTCACTGTCATTATACGGCGGCAGGTCGGCTCTCCTGCACAAATCAGTGTGGCTGTATGGCGGCGCATGCAGGCATGATAGCGGGAGGGCACTCATTGCAAGCTGCCAGCACGTGCCCGCGGGTTGGCAGACTCGATGTCTGCTGGCGACCCGCAATCTCCTAGCACAGAGGCAGAATGGGGATCTGTCTTTGTAAACAAGACGGATCCTCATTCTGACAGATGACATGACAGATCTTCTGTTCCCAGGCATCAGGAACAGCGATCTGTCATGTCCCTGCCAGCCCATCCTCCACACATTTATAACACACCCAGGGAACACAGTTAACCCCTTGATTGCCTCCTTCCCTGCCAGTGTCATTTTTAGATTGATCACTGAATTTTTATAGCACTGATCAATGTAATAATGTCACTGGTCCCCAAAAAAGTGTCCTTTGGGGTCAGATTTGTTGGCCGCAATGTTGCAGTCCTGCTAATCACGCAGATCACCGCCATTATTAGTAAAAACAATTAAAAAAAAATAAAAGTCCCTAAATCTATCCCATAGTTTGTAAACGTGATAACTTTTGTGCAAACTAATCAATATACACCTACTGTGAATTTTTTTTTACCAATATGTAGAAGAATATATATATCGGCCTAGACTGATGAATAACTTTGTTTTTTTTGTTTTTTCGCTCTTTGTTTGTTTATAGCACAAAAAATAAAAACCCAGAGGTGATCAAATACCACCAAAAGAAAGCTCTATTTGTGGGGAAAGGGTACATCAATTTTGTTTGTATACAACATTGTCAGTTACAACTATGCAGTGCCATATATAAAAAAATGGTCTGGTCATTAAGGGCACTGAAGTGGTTAATCTGACCTGGTATTATTCTCCTGCAGAAGAAGCCAATCTGCTAATGTGCTGACAGGAGGAGAGAGTAGAGTGACGGAGAGATTAGCTTATCACTGCTGCTTCTTTCACTGTCCAGCCAAAGGAATTTTTCTATGAAAATATACAGGTATATATCTATACTCACATAATTGCACCCCACAAAAACTTTTCCCTGCCCATAGGACATACCTGTACATGCTTGGATGGGAAGGGTGATATCTCGGTCATTGTTGCATCTGCAATATAATTTTTCCTAGCAAACGATTTTGCACATTATAAAAGTAATCCAAGTGGCTATAGAGTCGCTGGATTACTTCTACAGGCAGGGGAAGGGGGTCTCCCCTCCCGCTGCCACCTTTACTGAACTCTTCCAGGGAACCCGGTAAGGACACCTTACTGCCAGTGTAGGCGATACTCTCTTGTAATGTAATAAGGTAGGTTTGGGAACGGTCTGAATATGGTCTTCCTCTTAGGTTCCCTGCCCTCGCCATCTTGTTCTTTTTCACATTAACCATTTCAATGCTCTTCTAGAATATCCATCCCTGGAGTGCTTCTTGTATTTCTACACTCCTTTTATATCTGGACTTTCTATACCCTTTAATTGCTAATATTCCCCTTGTGAATTCTGATACTGCTTTACGTGATTTGTAACATCACATTCTATGTATATTGGGATGATTCACTTGTGGTGATCTTTGCTTTTAATATGACTTTGTATCTACATCTTGGTTAACTTTTTTTTTTATATAAAAATATAATTATAAAAAAAAAGAAGCATGCACCATCCCCCACCCCCAGTACTTACCTCTGTAGATGGTTGTCCTTCATTGCCCAAGTATCTGGTGCAGCAGTCCGGAGTACATTATCATTCCACCTCTAGATAAAGAGAATTTCAGCTCATCCCATGTAGAAGGCCAAGCCCAGGTCTGCAGGAAAGGGGAAGATTTCCATTACTTCACCTTCCTGTATTACTGGATCTCAGTGGCGGCCGGTGCTCTGTTTTGGGGGAGGGAGGGGGCAGAAAACAAACCACCATCCAGTGCCCTGCATGTAGATTAGGGGCCGGGCACATGGATTAGGGGGGCGGTGCCCCCTGTGCCCCTAATGGATGGGCCGCCACTGCTGGATCTACTGCATGTTTTTGCATTGGAGTTATGTAGATGTGTGATGGGTGTAAGGTGACCCGGTCACCAGGTCTACACCATAGAAAGAGACATTCTATAAAAGCCGGTGATGTTCTACACATTACATATCACCACTCACACCGGAGAGAGCAATCATTATCAGATCATTAATAATGGTGAACTCTAAACTGGTGACCTGGAGGGAATTATAAAGCATTGCCTATGGAAAATATACAGTAAGGAAGTTTGTGGTGTGTTGCAGTTTTAGGACTTGACATTATGGATCAGTTAGAAGCTGATTGGCTGCCATGTAGAGCTGCACTAGTTTTTGCACTCTCCAGTTTTAGTAAATCAACCCCATTGGGTGTCCATTTACTCGGCACAATCTCATCTTTTAGATTGTACCAACAATCGGGTAACATATTGCATTTCTGTGCCCTAAAATTAACTTTAGTGTGTTTTCTACTGAAATTTTGTGGTTAATAAACCGTTTGTGCTAATAATGTGTTGTATAATAAATTGAAATTACCACCATTTTATTCTCCAGGGTCTCTTCTTTTTGTAAATCAGTTTTAGTGGTTTTAAGTAATCAGACCTGAATATTTTAAACGTGTGTACAAAAAAGAATTGCTCTGGCAGCAAAATTATTCAAATGATATTACAGACCGATTCTACTGAAAGACCCGACCTTTTCTTGTTTTGTTTGCAAGTAAAAATCTGTATTTTATGTTGGAAAATGACTTAGGACCCCGAAAAACTATATATATATTACTCGCTGTAACATCATCCTTCACATTTTACAAAAAAATGCATTGTGTACATTGTGTTTTTTAGTTAAATTAAAGTATACTTTTTTCCAAAAATTGCTTTTGAAAAACTTCTGCACAAAAACCGCGTAACAAAAAAAAAATTGTAATGTACACCATTTTATTCCCTATGGCCTCTGCAGTAAAAAAAATGCAGTAAAAAAAAAATATATATATATATATATATATATATATATATGTATATATATATATATATATATATATATATATATATATATATATATATATATATATATGTTTTAATTTATTTATTTTTTTATTGCAGAGGCCGTAGGGAATAAAATGGTGGTCATTACAATTTTTTTATGTTACGCGGTTTTTGTGCAGAAGTTTTTCAAAAGCAATTTTTGGAAAAAAGTATACTTTAATTTAACTAAAAAACACAATGTACACAATGCATTTTTTTGTTAAATGTGAAGGATGATGTTACAGCGAGTAAATACCTAACATGTCATGCTTTAAAATTGTTTGTGGAATGGCGCCAAACTATGGTCCTAAAAAATCTCCAGAGACAACAATTTAGCCTTACAGAGGGGGTCTAATGCTTGAATTATTGCACACGTTCGTGGTGATACCTTACATGTGTGGCGCGATCAATGGTTACATATGTGGGTATGATCTACATATGCGTTCACCACTGCATGTGAGCACGGGGGAGTGGGGGCTTTTTAATTTTTATTTTTTTATTTTATTACTTTTACACTGTTCTTAAAAAAAGTAATCCATTTATTGCTGTCGCAAAAAATGTGAGCTTTCCTTGTGATAACAATACAGCATGGCAGGTCCTTCCCCGTGGCATCAGAGAGGATGGGGTCACCCAGTTACGTTACCGGGTGGCCCCGCCCTCACTTATATAAGAGATGTCACAGCAAAGACACGGCAGTTGGTGGGAGCCTCCCATGGAGGTGGATCGGTTGCGTTTTTTGTTTTTTTCGGTCCGTCGGGCAGCGTGAACTTAATTTGTGGGAATTTTTTTTTTTTTTAATAAAAGGAATTGTCCCAGGCTGTCTCTTGTCTTTTTTACCCTTTTGGCACTTTTTTGTGAAATGTTAGGGGTACTTGTACCTGGTGACCATTTCATACATGGGGGGGGCCAGGATCTGGGGGTCCCCTTGTTAAAGGGGGCTTCCAGATTTCGATAAGCCCCCCGCCTACAGACCCCCACAACCACCAGGCAAGGTTTGTGGGGATGAGGCCCTTTTCCCCATCAACATGGGGACAAGGTGCTTTGGGGGCTACCCCAAAGCACCCTCCCCATGTTGAGGGCATGTGGCCTGGTACAGTTCAGTAGGGGGGCGCTCTCTCATCCCCCCTCTTTTCCTGCGGCCTGCCAGGTTGTGTGCTTGGATAAGGGCCTAGAATGGATTTTAGGGGGACCTCACGCATTTTTTTTTAAATTTTGATTTGGGGTCCCCTTAATATACATACCGGGCCTGGTAATGGACAGGGGTCTATATTGCTAAGACCCAACAATTCATTACAGCCGCGATCAGTTTTGAAATGACAATTTTTCTTTTAGAAATGTCATTTTGCTGTGGTACGGTTCTAAACACAAGAAAAATGCATCACTTTACAGGCATACTATAGACACCCCCAGGCACAATATTTAAAGGAATATTTCATTTTTTTGCTGTATCACTTTAAGCATAAACACTTTTTATGACAACTTGCATATAAGCCTTTAAAACTAGCACTTTTGATTTCTCATTTAAGTGTCCTATAGACTTTAACATCCGCAGCTTTCCGGCAGCTTTCGAATTTGCCGCAAACACCACATATTGTTCATTGTACGGCAAACAGGTGAACACCCGATGTTTGAGTCAAACTTACATTCGACTCGCACATTGGGCTCATCCCTAGTTATGATACTATCTATAGTGTCTAGCACACTATGTTTGGAGTCCCCACTTTTAATTAAGGCAATATGTTCATTAACTCTGATAGAAAATGTTCAAATTGTTCGGCCAACATATTGTTTGCCACAAGGGCAAGTGACCAAATAGACAACATATTTAGTCGCACAGGTACAAAAATGTTTGATGGGATACACGCGATTAGTTATGGAAGATTTAAACTCAACAGATTTGCGCCTTCCTTGTATATTGTATTGACAAACACCACATTTTTTACATGGGAAGAAGCAAACAAATTATGAAAAAAGCATGTACCAACTGGTGGATTGATAATATTGGGTGTTATAGCCTGGTCCGGCAATGTGGTACTAAGAATCCGGTCACTTTTAAGAATATTCCAAAGTTTATTCATAATCATTTTGATTTATTTGTGTTGTGTCGAGAATGAGGTCACCATAGACCATTTATAATTATCATCTGGCTTGCGTCAACATTTTGCAACCAATAAAGAACCCCTCTCAAGAGCTAAGTTATTCTGTAACTCAGAGTCTATTTCAACTAAATCATAACCTTACGATCAGTGGTTTTAAAGTAAGTTTTAAATTTGAACTATTGGTCCTTAATTTCAATTTCGAGATCTAAAAAGTTTTACTTTGACTGGACTCCTAAGACAGGGAAATACCTCTATCACTTTCACAGTTCAAAGAGACAAAAAAACTGTTTCAAAGAGTCCGCACTGCCATTCCATTGGAGGAGGATGTCATTGATGTACCTGGCCCATAAAACCAAGGATGGTGTATCTTGGGTATAGACGATATCCTCCTCCCATTTGGCCATAAACAAATTGGCGAGGCTGGTGGCAAATTTAGCTCCCATTGCTACGCCTCTCTGATGAAGATAAAAGCGATTATTGAACCAGAACTAGTTGTGTTTAGTGGCAAACTCTAAAAGTTTGATAATATAACTCCTCTGCAAATCAGTAAGAGACAATTCTTGACTCAAAAAATGGTTGACTGCTTCCATCCCCAACTGGTGGGGTATACAGGTATACTGGCATACTTAGCTTTTTTGGACCCCATAGGAAAAGGACCAATCACAATGGATCACTGACATTTTATACACAATATATTCAAAGATTGAATGCATTCATAGAAGCAGAATCCAAGATATTCAGTGAAAGGATCACGCATGAACATGCAAACATGGACACCATAATCAGGTACCTCTCCACATTTTATTTCAATTGGCACCCTAGAAGGTGTGTGGAATTTATTTCTACACAGAACCCAAACTATAATGTATTTTTGTCTTGAGTCCCTATAAGCTAATGAGTCCTCAACTACACCCATAACTGAAAGCCTTCTCTATTGTGGACAAGATCTGCGCTGGTTCGTGAATTATGAAGCCCTGCATGAGTGGTCCTGAAATTTCTATGAAATATTTAATCAGTGTGTGGACACGCAAAATCTGGTGAGATTTTTGGCTGGTATATGTGTATGTGTTAATGTTTATTGTATTTCTAATGCAAATTGTTTGAGGCCTGTGTAGCCGGTCAAGTGTGCCGGCGATTGAGGGGCTGATCACCCTTGGTTATCTTATGTAGTCTGTAGATTGACAGGATAAACCACACATCTTTGAGGATAAAGTGGGAGAATATTGTTGTTTTTGTGTTTTTTTCCCATGCGAGAGTGAAATAGTTCTCCATTCCATAAGAAGTTCAATGTGGCCTGCAATCTAAGGGGGCTAAAGTCAGTGGTAATAGTAGAGCATTGATTAGTGTGCTCTACCTTGTGTGCTGTAGAACTACAAGTAAAAGTTAGCTTTAAAAAAGCTGTGCTGTGTGTACATTGTCTAAGCAGCTGCTGTGTATAGACTGGTTGAGAAACCTCAGTTTAGAGACTCATTAGCATATCAATGGAGGTCATTGAAGATTTTCTTTAAAAAAACATGTCTGTGTTAAATTCAACACTATGCCAGAAAATGCTTTAACGCAACAATTTAAGGAGTTATTGAGACAATGTGATGTTCATAATGATCAGATAAAACATAAGATGTCTTCGAAAGAAGGCAGGGAAGCAAGGAAGGCCAATGTTGTATGCATGTTATTGAAAATTAAAGACATTGCTTTAGCGAAAGAAGGCCGATGGTGTACTGAGAGAAAGCAATTATTGGAGCAGGTACAAAGTGTAACTAAGAATATATTAACAATGGTTGCGATGGCAGATTCAAATGTTTGTGATCATATTGAACAATTAGTGACTGAGAAATGTGTATTGGAACAGAAAACAAAAGAATTGAAGAGATGAAACGTGTAAACAAAGAAAAAGTTGCATTGCCTATTTGAATCAGAGAGAGGCTGGGAACGATCGTATTATAATACTGCTTAGGAAGGAATTACATGAAGCCCAGTCTGCCATTATGGAGTTATCTTCCACACATGCTCAGTGCTTAGCAAAGATAGAGGCTCTGGAACAACACGTAGAAAAGCCAAATGCCAGTGTTGCCGCAAGTGATGCTGCTATGGTGGAAATCAATGTTGGAGATCCGAATGAGGAATATTTACAAAAAAGGGAGGTAACTGAACTTGAAATTGAGTTGAAACAGTGAAGACTTCCGAGTCCATTGCTAGTGAACACTCAGACAATGAAAGTGTAAAATCTGTTAATTCCAATCATAGTAATGTTATGCAGCAATGTGAGTCTTCATCACCATATGCTCAGAGAAGGGCCTATGCAGGGAGACCAGCTCTCAAGTGCTTTGTTTGTAAAAAGAGGGGTCACATAGCAAGGTATTGTTTGATGGCTAATAATGATATCCAAAGGAGGTTGCAGTAACCAAAAACGACACCAAGGCGTTATGAATTTTATTCTGTGAGATGTGGTAGCAATCCAAGGCATAGAGGCCATAGTAATCAAACCTATTTCCCTTTTAAGACCCAAATTCAAGACTACAAACTGAAAATAGTCAATTAGGACAGGAAAGGCATCGCTATGTAGAACAGTTGCATAAACTCAAAATGGAGGTAGCTGCATGTTCATTCAAATATAACACCCGGGAAACAATGTGTCAGAGAATCACCAGACTTCAACGTCGGCACTTCCCCGTGCGCCTGCGGGGAAGAGCTGCACAACAACGCATGCATATGCGTCGTACGATACAATGTCGTACACGCATGTGCAAGCCTATGCACATGGCTATGGGCCTTACCTGATTGGCCTGACAGTCCTATAAAAGGCATCAATGTGCTCTGTGTCTTTGCTGGTTTGTCTCCTCAGCTCACCTGTGTTCCTGTTTCCTGTTGACCACTTCCTGTTGTGACCCGGCTTGTTTGAAGACCACTCTGCTTCTCTCCTGATCTGACCCCTGGCTTGTTGAAACGGACTTTCTGCACTTAGCCTTGCTGGCTCAAGGACTGATACCTGTGCTTGACCCTCGGCCTGCCTCTGGAATATCCTTTGTCTCACGGACTGTACCTGTGTTTGACCCTCGGCCTTCACTCCAGGTGTTGGAACCCCTGGCAGGCGTTTACCTCTACCAGTTCCAAGATCTTCTGCACGGGCATCTCTTCCTTCAGTAGACCTGCTGCATTCCAGTCACCTGCTGGCAACCCGTGCCTCTCTGTGCCCTGTACCCACTGTTCCATCCTCAGGGGTACTGTGCACCCAGCTGCAAGGGAAGCCGCTCTCAGCACTTCGGCTTTGGTGAGTACCTGACAGTACAAACCAGCCATGTCAGAAGCCGACAGGGCTGGCTCACCTTTGGAGGCTCTCTGCCAGCAGGTTGCAGCCCTCACCCAGGCCATACAGCGACTCCAAGATGGCTACTTCCAGATTGAGGGTCGCCTTCAGCACTTGGCAGTCGCTCCCAGTCTACCAGATTCTTCATCGTCCACAGCCAGCAGCCCTTCTGCTTCGCAAGCCCAAGGCGATGCTACACCTGCGGTAGTCATGACCCTTCCGAAACCCAGGGTCCCTACTCCTGAGCGTTTTTCGGGCAGCCGGAAGAAGTTTAGGTCATTTAAAAACGCATGCCTCCTGTATTTGGCTTTGCAGCCCAGGACCTTCCATTCTGAGTCGGTAAAGGTGGGTTTCATAATTTCCCTGCTATCCGATGAGCCACAGTCCTGGGCCCATAACTTCCTAGAACAGAAGAGCCCCCTTCTTGATTCAGTAGAGACTTTTTTTGAAGCCATGTCACAACTATATGACGATCCCCAGCACACCGCTACGGCTGAAGCCATCCTGCATTCCCTAACCCAGGGAAAGAGACCAGTAGAGGATTACATTGTGGAATTTCAGAAATGGTCTGGGGACACTAACTGGAATGAGGCTGCCCTTAAGTATCAGTTCCGTCTGGGCCTGTCTGAGACCCTAAAAGATGAACTAGCCCGAGTAGACACCCCTACATCCCTGGAAGATCTGGTCCAGTTGGCTACCAAACTTGATCGACGTCTACGGGAGCGTCGCTCCGAATGCCTCCAGTCACCTAGACCCATGTGGATGCTACCCCGGGTACCCCCTGTACCCACATCTGTTCCAGCTCCCACCTCCTCTACTGATGGCGAACCCATACAGCTGGGCTTGGTCCGGGCTCCACTCACCCCTAACGAGAGACTCCGTCGGCGTCAAGCCAACCTTTGTCTATATTGTGGTGAAGCGGGCCATTTCCTACGCAGCTGCCCTGTGAGACCCAGTAAGTGCAAACCTCGTGTTGCTGTGAATTCCCAGATTGCGGTTTCCACCCGGTCTCACCTTGTCCTCCCGGTTTCATTACAGGTGGCGGAAGAGGAGGTTCGGCTGGGAGCCATCATTGACTCCGGGGCCTGCAGTTGCTTTATGGACATAACCCTAGCTCGGAGCCTGCACGTTCCCCTCTGCTTAAAAAACAACACCTTCAGATTTATCTGGCCGATGGCTCCCTACACTGCTCCGGTCCTGTGACCCAGGAAACAGTACCAATCTTGACATCCACAGACTCTGGTCACTGCAAATTTCTTCGCTTTGACGTTATCCACTCTCCTATGTTCCCAATCATTATGGGTTTCCCTTGGTTACAAGCCCACGACCCACAGATCAACTGGAACAAGAAAGAAGTACTCTTTTCATCTGCCTACTGTTCACAGCACTGTCACCTGCCGACCTCCCACAAGTCCACCTCCTGCCTAACCATACAGACCATTCCTGATAACCTGCAACATGTCCCTTCAGCCTATCATAATTTTTTGGACATCTTTGACAAGAAGAAGGCTGATACTCTGCCACCCCATCGGCCCTATGATTGCCCGATAGACTTGCTACCCGGTTCCGAAATTCCGTTTGGTCGGATCTTTCAATCATCAGAGACTGAACTAGAAGCCCTACGCTCCTACATAGATGAAAACCTGGAAAAGGGATTCATCCAACCATCCTCTTCTCCAGCTGGTGCAGGCATCTTTTTTGTCGAAAAAAAGGACGGTTCCCTCAGGCCTTGCGTGGACTACAGGGAACTTAATAAAATTACCATTAAGAACAGGTACCCGCTTCCACTCATCCCTGAACTTTTTCAACGCCTAAGAACTGCCAAGATATTTACTAAACTAGATCTTCGGGGAGCATATAACTTAGTCCGAATCCGTGATGGGGATGAGTGGAAGACGGCTTTCAGGTCTAGATTTGGGCATTTTGAATATCTAGTGATACCCTTCGGGCTCTGCAATGCCCCGGCCACATTCCAGCATCTGGTCAACGATATATTCCGTGAGTATCTAGACAACTTTGTGATAGTATATCTTGACGATATTCTGATTTTTTCCAATTCCTTAGAACTGCACCGTACTCACGTCAGGAAGGTCCTCCTTGTCCTCAGAGAACATGGGCTCTACCTAAAGGGAGAAAAGTGTGAATTTGAGAGAGACACCATCCAGTTCCTTGGATTTATCATCTCCACAGGAGGAATCTCAATGGATCCAAAGAAGATCAAAGCCATTCAAGAATGGCCGGCACCTTCAGACAAAGGGTCTGTACAGCGATTCGTTGGATTTGCCAATTTTTATCGCAGGTTCATCCAGGGCTTCTCCACGATTATTTCCCCCATCACCCAACTAACCCGCCAGCAGGTCAAATTTCAATGGTCTCCACAAGCACAGGAAGCCTTTGATGAATTAAAGAGACTCTTTATATCAGCTCCTATCCTCCTACATCCAGATCCAAGCCTTCCCTATGTGTTGGAGGTGGACGCCTCTGAATTCGCATTAGGTGCTATCCTCTACCAAAGAAGTGGGCCGAAGGCTCTCCTTCATCCAGTTGCCTTCGCCTCTCGGAAACTCAGTCCTCCGGAGAGGAATTACGATGTCGGAGATCGAGAACTTCTCGCTATAAAGTTTGCACTGGAAGAATGGAGGTACCTGCTGGATGGTGCGTCTCAACCCATCATGATCTTTACAGATCACAGGAACCTGGAGTACCTCAGAGCTGCTAAACGCCTCCGACCCCGACAAGCACGCTGGGCTCTCTTTTTCTCCAGGTTCAATTTCCATATCACCTTCCGTCCCGGTTCCAAGAATGGGAAAGCAGACGCACTCTCCCGAATGTTTCCAGAAGCCGAAGAACCACCTGAACCCACAACTATTCTGTCTCCACACAACTTCCTCCAAATTATCCAGCCCGATCTAGAAACTGCCATCAAACAAGCCACTAACCAACTCCTCAAAACTACAGCATCCTCCCTGGAAAGGAAACACGGTTTGCTATGGGCACACAACAAGGTATTCATTCCTCCTTCAGTAAGACCTCAGATTTTGCAAACCTTTCATGACCACAAGATGGCAGGACATTTTGGGATCCAGAAGACTGACGATTTAATCAGTCGTTCGTACTGGTGGCCAGGTTGGAGAAGGGACTGCAAGAACTATGTCCAATCCTGTATCACTTGCCAGCGTAACAAGGGGGCAAACACCAAGGCCTGGGGACTTTTGAGGTCCTTACCTGTTCCCGAACGCCCTTGGAGAGAGATCTCTATGGATTTTATTGTTGACTTACCACCTTCTGACCAGTTCACTACAATCCTAGTAGTGGTAGATCGTCTCTCGAAGATGGCACATTTTCTACCTATGTATGGCACCCCTTCTGCTTCAGCTACAGCAAGTATCTTTATCAAGGAAGTCGTGAGGCTACATGGCGTCCCTTCCAACATCGTGTCTGATAGGGGAATACAATTCACCTCCAAATTCTGGAAAGACCTCTACAAAGCACTAGAAATCAAGACCTCACTATCCTCCGCATACCACCCGCAAAGCAACGGGCAAACAGAAAGAACAAATCAGACACTAGAACAATACCTTCGTTGCTTCTGCTCCTGCTCTCAAGACAATTGGTCCTCTCTCCTGCCCTGCGCGGAATTTGCGTATAATAACTCTGTACATTCCGCCACCAACCAAACTCCATTTTGGGCGAACTATGGCTACCACCCTTCTTTCTTGCCAGATTCCGTCCCTGAAGTCTCCGCTCCTGCAGTCCAAGAACGGGTAAAGTCAATTCAGGACAATTTCCTACAGATTCAGGAGGCCATGCAGAAGGCTCAAAGAGACTATGAGGTGTACTACAATAGAGGAAGAAGAAGTTGCCCAAGTTTCAAGATCGGGGATAAGGTTTGGTTATCTTCTGCCAACCTGAGATTGCCATACCCGTCACGGAAGCTCGGTCTCAAGTTCATTGGCCCCTTTGGAATCAAAAGGGTGGTAAACTCAGTAGCTTTTGAACTGGCGCTACCTAGTTCGTACAAAATTCACCCGGTGTTCCATGCATCCCTATTAAAACCAGTGATTCCAAGCTCCTTCACCGGAAGACAAGTGGCACCACCTCCACCTGTCCAAGTCGAAGGTGAGGAAGAATTCGAGGTTGAAGCCATAATGGACTGTCGAAAAAGGGGAAGACAGACCCAATACCTGGTAAAATGGAAAGGGTATCCCCCTGAAAACAGTTCTTGGGAACCCTCCAGTAACATCCACGCTCCTCGCCTGATACGGGATTTTTACCGGAGACACCCCAAGCTACCAGCCAGATTGGGCATCCGGAGGCTGCCCCTTGGGGGGGGGGGCACTGTCAGAGAATCCCCAGACTTGAACGTCGGCACTTTCCCGTGCGCCTGCGGGGAAGAGCTGCACAACGACGCATGCATATGCGTCGTACGATACAATGTCGTACACGCATGTGCAAGCCTATGCACACGGCTATGGGCCTTACCTGATTGGCCTGACAGTCCTATAAAAGGCATCAATGTGCTCTGTGTCTTTGCTGGTTTGTCTCCTCAGCTCACCTGTGTTCCTGTTGACCACTTCCTGTTGTGACCCTGCTTCTCTCCTGATCTGACCCCTGGCTTGTTTAAACTGACTTTCTGCACTTAGCCTTGCTGGCTCACGGACTGATACCTGTGCTTGACCCTCGGCCTGCCTCTGGAATATCCTTTATCTCACGGACTGATACCTGTGCTTGACCCTCGGCCTGCCTCTGGAATATCCTTTGTCTCATGGACTGTACCTGTGTTTGACCCTTGGCCTTCACTCCAGGTGTTGGAACCCCTGGCAGGCGTTTACCTCTACCAGTTCCAAGATCTTCTGCACGGGCATCTCTTCCTTCAGTAGACCTGCTACATTCCAGTCACCTGCTGGCAACCCATGCCTCTCTGTGCCCTGTACCCACTGTTCCATCCTCAGGGGTACTGTGCACCCAGCTGCAAGGGAAGCCGCTCTCAGCACTTCGGCTTTGGTGAGTACCTGACACAATGTTATCAGCCCTTAGAAAGTTGCATGGATGGTAACAATCTTCTGGTTAATGTTTCTTTGCTGTGAATAAGGTTTAGATGTGAGTTTCAGAGATTTGCCCTTCATGATTGGAATATTATAGAGAAATGGTCATCAACCCTGTCCTCAGGGCCCCCTAACAGGCCAGGTTTGCAAGATAACTGAAATACATCACAGGTGATATTTGCTGCTCAGTGATTGCAGTATAATTAGTGATATGCAGTGATATGCATCTCCCCAAGGTAATACATAAAATCTGGCCTGTTATTGGGCCCTGAGGAGAAGGTTGATAACCAGTGTTATAGAGGACCTTGATATATTTTTAGCATTTAAGGATAAGCCTCCGGATTGTTATTTTTTTCTGTTATTATTATTATGTTGTTTTTTTTTATTCTCTTATTTTTATTGAATTTTTATGAATTATTTTGTAATTTTTTTTAATTTGTTTAACCACTTAAACCCCAGAAGAATTTACTCCCTTCCTGACCAGAGCACTTTTTGCGATTCGGCACTGCAACACTTTAACTGACAATTGCGTGGTCATGCGACGTTGTACCCAAAGAAATTGACCTCCTTTTTTTTTTCCACAAATAGAGCTCTGCAGTTTTTTTTTTTTTTCGCTATAACAGAAAAATTAAAAAGAGCGTCAATTTTGAAAAGAAAACACAATATTTTTTTTACTTTTTGCTATCCTAAATATCCCTCAAAAATATATATTTTTTTATATTTCCCTCAGTTTAGGCCGATATGTATTCTTTTACATATTTTTGGTAAAAAAAAAAATTGCAATAAGTGTATATTGGATATAGAAAAATGGGGCCACCTCGCGCTATCAAAGTGAAAAATATCTGAATGTGGTATGTCGGTTAGATTGCTGCTAGACCTAAAGTGTATACCATGCACTTGAACAACAATAAAAAAGGTGATCAGCGCAAACTATATACCAAATATTACTACAAAGATGGAAAATCCTTGTTTGATATGTATTCTACTTCATAGATAAAGTGCAATAAATCAATAATTATATCAATACTATTGGTGAATCCTAATGCAAATTGCTGTTGTGCATGCGATTATTTAGCTGCTGTGCAAACTGCTACTGTGCAAACTATGCAAATAAAGTATTTGCTGTGCATGCGTGCATAAATGCATTTATTTATAATAAGTGTATATTGATTGGTTTGTGAAAAAGTTATAGCGTCTACAAAATAGGCGATAGATTTATAGCATTTTTATTATTATTTTGTTACTAGTAATGGTGGCGATATGTGATTTTTATCATGACTGCGACATTATGGCAGACACATTGGACAATTTTGACACATTTTTGGAACCACTGGCATTAATACAGCGATCAGTGCGATTAAAAATGCATTGATTACTGTAAAAATGTCACGGGCAGTGAAGGGGTTAACACTAGGGGCGGTGAAGGGGTTAACTGTGTAACTAGGGAGGTGATTCTAACTGAAGGGGGGGGAATAACTACAGGAAGTGACAGACTGTGGTTCCTAGCTAATAGGAACACATGATCTGTCACTCCTGTCAGAACAGAACAGGGAAGTGTGTGTTTACACGCACTTGTGCCTGTTCTGTGTCTCCAGCTCACTATCGCTCATGGCTGGCGGTCATTGCGACCATCAGCCACGAGCATAGGTACCCCCTGCTGTGCAGCAGGCACATGCCTGCTATCCAGGCCCCGCGACATCACGTAAAGTAACATGATTCCGCGCAGGGGAGCCAACCTGCCGCAGTAAAACTACAGCGGCTGGTCCAGAAGTGCTTAAAAAAAAATGTTATTTTATTTTTATTTTGTTCAGGTGGAAAAATTGTTAGGTTTAGTCCACCTGAAAAGGGGGGTCATTGGCTATGTCCTCAATTAGCGGCTGAATACATTTTAAGTCAAGTGTTGGTAGGAAGCCATTCTAGCCGCTGGAGTTATTGTATTCTGTCTTTTTATTTTCATTCAGGTGGAAAAAGTTCTAAAAGGGTTAGGCTTGGTCCACCTGAAAGGGGAGTTAGTGCATAGGTAATAAGGTACAGATAAATGCATTTTTTTTTTTTGCATTTAAATTGAGAATTTGGGGGAAAGCAACATTTGCGGTAATTTTTTATTATTTTACCATGGGGATCCATTTTAGAGTGCGTTCACCCTAAAGAAATCATAGGTGATCGATAATTTGTTCAGAGTGGCAGAAGCCAGGAATATTAGGTTCCTGGGTTCCAAGGAGGGAACTATAAGTAAACATAACAAGCCAGCAGATATTGTGGATAAGAATTTGATTCTGCTCTTGTTTTTCACTTCCAGAGTCCTGGTGGAGCGAGATTGGAAAGGTTTCTGGAACATAGATGAAAGATGTTCATCTGGTTGGCAGTTTGTCTGTGCCCCACCACACCACAAATTTGTTCTGATAAACATTTAGGGGAGAAGGGACAAACAAAAAGATTCAGATTAATACTTACAATATAAGGTTTCTTTTTCTTATGGACAATTTAGCGCTAATGTTGAATCTGAAAGACTTTGCCCAGCAACGAGACTTGTGAAACATTTTGCCGGAGCCTCTCCTGTGATTTATGAAGGCAAATGTAGACAAGGAGTGTATTCAGCACTACATTGGGGGGAATGGAAGCTGGGATGGGTGTTAATGGAGTGGACATTGGTGTCCTGAGGAACAAACTCTCAGCCATGCTTTGTTACTCAGAGAGATTGGTGGCATCCTTAATAACATTCAACAAAGTAACATAAATACCCAGGTTAAAGTGGTTCTGGATTTTATCAACCATGGTGAGAGGTTGGTAGAGAGTGTGATGGTACAGGATAGAAATCTGTCATGGGCTCTGGCATGCATGCAGGGGCAGGTGAAGGCATCAACCAACTTCAAGCTGATTGTACAGTCTCTGTATGAGGGGCAGTGGCCTTATAAGTTCGCATCACAGCTCAGTAAGATTTTGCCAAAACACATCTCTTCCACTAATCCAGTGTTTCTCAAATCCAGTCCTCAGGCCCCCCCCCCCAATAGGTCATGTTTTCAGGATTTCCCTCAGATGAAACGGCTGTGGTAATTGCTAAGGCAGTGAAACTGATCAAATCACCTGTGAAAAATAATGGAAAACCTGAAAACATGACCTGTTGGGGGGGCCTGAGGACTGGATTTGAGAAACACTGCACTAATCCAAGGTGCTGGTTGAAAGCCTGGATGGGCTCTGCTAGTTTGGATTATGAGAGATGCAATGCTTCCTCATTGATCCCATATACAGAAGTGCCAACTCAGTCTGTGTATTCGGTGGTATCAATGGGCTTACTGACTGGGGATTCTACCTTGTTGCATCTGAGGCTAAATTATACGCATGTGATCAGAGAGGATGGAAGCTGGAGGCAGGTTGATATTTCCCTCTGTCGAAAGCATGACTATGATGTCCTTTGTGTGCCAGTTCAATACATGGCGGTGAACGAGAAATATTGGGAAGATATTTCACTCTGGGTTCTGGATGGAGAGATCATTGCTGGGAAGGAAGCACCTGGGTATTATTTGGGACATAAACAAGTTTGTTTCTTTGTCCTAAAGGATACCCATGTAACATTAGTCATGGAACTAGGGTGTTCCTTGAATCTAACAGTAGGTAGAGGTGCATGGTATACCCTGGGCATGGTCTCTGAAATTCAGGCACAGGGATGGAATATTGTGGGTTTGTCATTGTTTCAAGTTATGTGTTGTTGGACTCCCATTAATCTATGCAAGTTGAGGCACAAATTGATGGTATGGTCTCTTTGTACAAGTAATGCCGCGTACACACGAGCAAATCGTCCGGCGTACTTAGTCCGCCGAAACGCATTTCAGTGAACAATTCGATCGTGTGTGGGCTGCAGCTGACTTTTCCAGCGTAAAGTCCGGCAGACTTAGAAAGTAGTTTTGCACTCCAATCTTTCCGCCGGACTTGGGTTTCAGCGGACAATACGTTCGTGAGTATGCTAGTCCGGTGGACTAAGAATGACGCATGCTCAGAAGCAAGTATGAAAAAAGGAAGCTATTGGCTACTGGCCATTGAACTTCCTTTTTCTAGTCCCGTCATACGTGCTGTATGTCATCGTGCTAGCAAATGCCAGACTTTCTGTGTGTCCATGTGTGGCCAAGTCCGTTTGGTAGAAAGTCCGCCGGACTATCCCCCGGATTGTTTGCCGGACTAAGTACGCCGGTCAATTCGCTCGTGTGTACGTGGCATTAGAGGCTTTGCTGCCAATTAAAAGCCCTGAAATACAGTTGTCGTGCCAAAATTGTGGTAGGAAAGGCCATTGTGAGCAAGCCTGCCTGATCCTGACCAATATTTACAGTAAAGGGTTATAGGAGGTTGGGAGCGGGATACATAATTTGATGGGTCACATCATGCATATTTTATGGTAATGGATTTATTTATGTTATGGTATAGTGTGACATAAGGGTATTTTAGGTTAGTAATATGGGTGATTAAGGCCCTCCTTGAAACTCTGTATCTTAAAGCTGGTTAGTTTGTTGCTCTAAATTTGTGCTGGTGAATGGTGAGTGAATGGATACCCTTGCCTGTATTGCACCCCGTCGTGAAGCTACCAGAAAGGAGAAGACACAAAATAGTGACATGGAAGCTGTCGCTGAAGAATGATGTTGGTGTGTCACTAAGTAGCAAAGCTGCACATGTTGGGAAGCACAATACGTTAAAACAGTTATGGACTGTTCCATAGGAGCCATGTCTGAAGAAGGGTGATATGCACCCTTTAGGTGCAAATCGGGATATGATGCAAGGCCACATGGTTTAGTATCATATTTCTGGAGTTTCTTTCTGGTTGATACAACCAAGTTGGAATGTAACAAGTTGCACATTAATGCTTTGTAGAACAAAAGCTTGGCTCCTGATCGACTACTGTGATAACATTATGCAAGCAAGCTTCAAAAAGGACCATGGATAACAAGATGGTTGATAAATGTCCTCCTACTGAAGATCAAAGGGCCAGCTAAGACTGAAGGACCCAGGTCACATAGTGATGATACATGGATGAATGCTGCCCCTAGAGGCCAATACAGCATGTAGTACAGAAATATAATATATTGAGAAAGACTGCCCTGGAACTACTTTCATTCATTAGAAACCTAAATGAGCAGGCAATGGGGTTGGGTCTGGCTGGTGTATGGATAGAGTTTAAAAAGGGCACACGGAAGGGAAGTCGTCCCTTTTCGCTCTTGGAACTTGCCTGATGCTCTGTTACCATCCTGAGCCCAGCTGATGAGACCCTGTCTAGGGGCAGCCTTGCAATAAGTATATTTGATGTTCTTTTGTTATAGGCTTTGTAATATCTTCCTTTAGTGTTTTCATGTTTACATTTTCCTATTTTCTTGGGCAATAAATAAGACCTTGTTTTACTAAGCAGTGAGCTTGTTTCTTTTCATTGCTAACCTTATATCATTATGCTTATCAAGATAGACTAGCTAACTATAGGAATAGACAAGTCAATACATATATGTAATAAATAGAGGGAATCCGTAACCACCCTCAGAATATATTTATTGTAGAAGTTATTTCAGAAACACTGCCCATTCATTCCAATGGGCAAGGCATTTTGAGAGTGCTAAATACAGAGCTCCCAACCCACCCCAAATATGCTGGGAATGTGTTTTTCAGGCTCTATTTCTTGCATGAAAACTGCCTTAGTGTGAAAGGGGTCTAAGGCTTATGTACACTATACAACTTTAATTGTCATATTTCCTTTAGATTTACCAAAACCATGTAGTGCAAGGGCCTGATTGCACACAAATTGAAAATATCCAGCTTTAATGTACACTGGATGCTTTAAAACCTCTCCTGAATGATTTAATTTGACAGATAGTAACCAATGTTTAACCACTTCAGCCCCAGAAGGATTTACCCCCTTCCTGACCAGAGCACTTTTTGCGATAAGGCACTATATCGCTTTAAATGACAATTGCATGCACATGCGACGTTGCACCCCCAAAAAAAATTACATATTTTTTTTCCCCCCACAAATAGAGCTTTCTTTTGGTGGTATTTGATCACCTCTGTGTTTTTTATTTTTTGCGCTATAAACAAAAAAAAGAGCAACAATTAAAAAAAAAAAAAAAAGTTTTACTTTTTTCTACAATAAATATCCCATATATATATATATATATAAATAAATAAATTAATTTCTTTCTCAGTTTATGCCGATATGTATTCTTCTACATATTTTTGGTAAACAAAAAATTGCAATAAGCATATATTGGATTGCACAAAAGTTTTTGAGTCTACAAAATAGGGGATAGATTTATGGCATTTTTATTATTAACTTTAATATTAATAGCGGTGATCTGCGATTTTTATCATGACTGCAACATTATGTTGGACACATTGGACACTATTTTGAGACCATTATCATTTATGCAGTGATCAGTGCTATAAAAATGCACTGATTACTGTGTAAATGACACTGGAATGGAAAGGGTTAAACACTAGTAGGCGATCAAGGGGTAAAGTGTGTCCTAGGGAGGTGTTCTAACTGTGGGGGGATGGGCTACCACTGACATGACAGCGATCACTGCTCCAGATGACAGGGAGAAGTAGATCCCTGTCATGTCACTAGGTAGAACAGGGAAATGCCTTGTTTACAATATATGTGCCATGTCCCATATTAACTAAAGTGTGTGGTACAGCCATCTGATTTTTACCTATTATTTTTTTTTTTATTATTATTATTATTTTTTTTTTGATAAATTTTGATTATGATATATTTTTTTATAACATAGTTCTTTGTATTTTTCCTGCAATTTTGTAATAAAGTAACCTACTATTTTGACTTTTATGGTGGTTTTTAATTTTTTACTACCACCTCATCAACCTCGAAGAGACTTAAAAAAGTGTTTGTGCTAAAAAGGTTTGCACTGAATAAAAGCGTGTTCCCTGGATACATGACATACTACACTATGAAAGCTGGTTTTTCTCCTTTCTGAGGAATTATCGCACCTGGCAAAGACCTCTTTTCCTGTATGAAAAACCAAATCTTGGAGCAGAGTGTGAAGGCTATAGTCGGCAGGTGGAACCCTCAACAACATACAGCGGAGTAGAACCTATATGCTTGCAACCCCCTAGGGCAGTGATGGCGAACCTTGGCACCCCAGATGTTTTGGAACTACATTTCCCATGATGCTCAACTACACTGCAGAGTGCAAGAGTATCATGGGAAATGTAGTTCCAAAACATCTGGGGTGCCAAGGTTCGCCATCACTGCCCTAGGGGGTACGTGGATCTGGTGAGTGGGGACCCAAAAGGGGAAACAAGCACGGAAGTCACTAAAGATAACTATATGATCACGAAAGTCACCTTTCTTGCCTACTCTGAGTTGGAATCTTACACACTGCTGGACGTGTATTAGAAGAATTTTTGTGGACTATTCTCACTCTAACCATATATATTTTTCACTGCAAATTTATATATTTTTTATTTACATATTTTTTGTATTTTTTATTTACTATTTGGTGTATATTTTATCCACTATTTGGTATATCTGCTATATGTGAATGTGAAGGTCACTGTAAACTTAAGTATAGTTTTTATTATTCTCACGTATTAGGACACGCATATATAGATATACACTTTTTGTGGTATATCTTTTGTGTTATATGATAGTATATTTTTTTGGCACACTTTTCCTTATTTTTTTGTGGCACTTTTTCCTTATTTTTCGGTTTCTTATTTTTAGTTTTTTTGGGGATTTTTTGACATATATTTGCACTGCTTGCGCTCACAGGCATTACCTATGTAGGTGGTGTCGATTTACATAACTCTTGGTGCTATTCACACCAGTTGGCACTTATAGTAATTAGCTCACATAGGGTCTGTATTGCACCCCTAGTGACTGAAGTACATGTTATATAGGGGGAGCCAATACAAATATTGAACATTAATATTTTTATTTATATATGTAGAGGAATCAATCACAATTATTTATATATCATTATTTACATAGCACTTTACAAGTGTGTGTGTGTTCTATTTCTATCTATTTATATCCACTTATATCCATTTTAATAACTTTTGGTTACCTATTGGTATAGCTGTATATTTTTCTTTTTTCTTTTCTCTTTTTTGGATAGGGCCCCTAATTGAAGTTTCTTATGCACAGCACCTGTGGAAATTATCATATGTGTATGGTGGATGCATATTACTGGCGTCACTAGTGTATATACATATATATATCCAGGATCAGTATATCTATTATATAGATATACACAGATAATAAATAGGGAAAGATCTGCATTATTAAATTGTTTTGGCATATTGATATTGGCAAATTACTGGGGGTCTAAGAGGATAACCATTATTTGAAGGTAGCGCCAATAGTCCCCAACAAATATTTATATCAATTTTCAGGCACGGTCTTTTGATAAAAGCCCTTGCACTTAGGGGCGGCTGCAACCTATTTTCATCTTCCTCTCCTTGTGCAGTAGCACTTATCCCCCTCCTTATATATTCATCTCCTGTTGTTCTTATCTATCTCCATAAGCGCGGCTATCTTTTATATATCTATTAGGCATCTCCCCGTTCTGTATGCAGAATGTGTATGCCCACAATGCTGCATCTTAAAGGGGACATACAGGTACATCCATTTATGTAGCCGTGCCATTGTGCCGACGTATATCGTTGTGCACTGGTCGGCAAGCGGTTAAAAAAATCAGTTTTGCTACGTGTACATGCCATGTTTAGCCGCGTTTGCATTTAGAATCTTTTTTATTAAGTCAAAAATGTAATATGCCTGTAAATGAAATGCGGACACATAGGATAACATGATGGGGGGTTTATTGACTGTAGAAAAAAACATCTGAAGCCAAAAACAGCCGCAGTAAAAATGCCCAAAAACGTCCGGTGTGCATGAGGCCTAAAGAGGAGATTAGATGAGGAATACAAAGTATAAGAAAAGTATCTGATGGAAGTTTATTAACCACTTCAGCTCCGGACCAATAAACACCTTAAGGACCAGAGGTCTTTTTGCAATTTCGCACTGCGCTGCTTTAACTGGTAATTGCGCGGTCATGCAATATTGCACCCAAACGAAATTTGCGTCCTTTTCTTCCCACAAATAGAGCTTTCTTTTGATGGTATTTGATTGCCTCTGCGATTTTTTTTTTTTTTGCGATATAAATGGAAAAAGAGCGAAAATTTTGAAAAAAAAAGATATTTTCTTCTTATTGTTATAAGAAAAATCGAATAAACTAAATTTTAGTCATACATTGAGGGCAAAATTAATTCAGCCACATGTCTTTAGTAAAAAAAATGTCAATAAGCGTATATTTTTTGGTTTGCGCAAAAGTTATAGCGTCTACAAACTAGAGTACATTTTCTGGAATTTACACAGCTTTTAATTTATGACTGCCGATCTCATTTCTTGAGGTGCTAAAATGGCAGGGCAGTACACCCCCCCCCCCCCAAATGATCCCATTTTGGAAAGTAGACACCCCAAGGAAATTGCTGATGGGTATGTTGAGCCCATTGAATATTTTTTTTTTTTTGTCCTAAGGGATTGAATAATGACAAAAAAAAAAAAAAATGATATATTGCTCACACATGCCATGGTTATATGTGGAATTGCACCCCAAAATATATTCCGCTACTTCTCCCGAGTACGGGGATACCACATGTGTGGGACTTTTTGGGAGTCTAGTCGCGCACGGCACCCCGAAAACCAATCACCACCTTCAGGATTTCTAAGGGTGCAAATTTTTGATTTAACTCCTCACTACCTATCACAGTTTCGAAGGCCATAAAATGCCAAAATAGCACAAAACCCCCCAAAATGACCCCATTTTGGAAAGTAGACACCCCAAGCTATTTACTGAGAGGCATGTTGAGTCCATGGAATATTTTATATTTTGCCAAAAGTTGCGGGAATGTTACAAACTTTTTTTTTTTTTGCACAAAGTTGTCACTAAATGATATATTGCTCACACATGCTATGGGCAGAAGTCAAATTACACCCCAAAATAAATTCTGCTGCTTCTCCTGAGTACGGGGATACCACATGTGGGGGACTTTTTGGGAGCCTAGCCACGTACGGGACCCCGAAAACCAAGCACTGCCTTCCGGATTTGAATATAAAATGCTACCAAAAAACCTGTTAGCGATGGCAGGGATCAGGCCTGACTCTGCAATCGCTGCAGTTATGTGTTTAGTGTTTTGTAAGTGACAGTGATCGATCGATACTGCACTTGGGTGGGATGGGCAGAGGGGCAAAACGCAGGTGCTAGCAGGTATTTGGGCTGATCCCGCTAACAATGCGTTTTTTTGGAACCCTAAACTGCTGGAGACGCTAGTATAGATCTGATCAGATCAGATATTGATCTGTTCAGATTCTATACCACTACGGGAGGTGTATGCTTTGCGTGTGGGTGTTAGCGGTACTGGCACTAACCTAGCGCTGCCTGGGGCGACGCAGACCCTGACCCTAAAACCTAATTGATATCACCCGCCGGGTGATCAGGGGGTTAAACCTTTATTGGGTAATAAATGGTGGGTGCCCTGATGCTATAAAAAACAAACTAACCAGAGTCACCCGTAACACTTATACGGTGATCAGTGGTGAAAGGGTTAACTAGGGGCAATCAGGGGGTTCAAATCTTTATTAGGTAGTATATGGGGGTCCCTGGCGCTATATAAAAACCTGACGGGGAACCTAAATAACTAACTGGCTAACCAGCGTCACCAGTGACACTTATACTGTGATCGCTGGTGAAAGGGGGTGAAAGGGTTAACTAGCAGCAATCAGGGGGTTAAAACCATTATTGGGTAGTATATCGGGGTACCTAGCGCTATAAAAACCTGGCGGTGAACCTAAAAAAATAACTAGCTACCTAGCGACACTAGCGACACTGATGCAGCGTTCAGAAAAATTATCGCTTAGTGACACTGGCAAAAGGGGGTGAAAGGGTTAACTAGCGGCAATCAGGGGGTTAAAACCATTATTGGGTAGTATATCGGGGTACCTAGCGCTATAAAAACCTGGCGGTGAACCTAAAAAAATAACTAGCTACCTAGCGACTGTAGCGACACTAATGCAGAGATCAGAAAAACGATCGCTTAGTGACACTGGCAAAAGGGGGTGAAAGGGTTAACTAGCGGCAATCAGGGGGTTAAAACCATTATTGGGTAGTATATCGGGGTACCTAGCGATATAAAAACCTGGCGGTGAACCTAAAAAAATAACTAGCTACCTAGCGACACATGCAGCGATCAGAAAAATGATCGCTTAGTGACACTGGCAAAAGGGGGTGAAAGGGTTAACTCTAGGAGCAATCAGGGGGTTAAATCTTTATTGGGGGGTGATAGGGGGCTACCCTGGACCTAACACTAACTGTCCTGACAGTTTTTACTGTCACAACTGACACTGAATGCATTGATCAGTAAAGAAATGATCAATGCAATCAGTGACACTGTGACTGGGGGGGGGGATCGGGGGGGGATCGGGGGGGGGGGGGGGGGTTGTGTGCCTGTGTGTACCTACATATCAGTGTAGTGTTGGTGCACACTTACTATTAGTCTTCTCCTCGTAGTCCGGTCAAAAAGACCGCCCCGAGGAGAATGACATCACTTCCTCCTTCCTGTGTAAACAATACACAGTGGGAGGAAGCTTCTCATTGGCCAGGAGCGATCCAGAGGGGGTGGCCGAAAACCAACGGCCATCCCCTCATCACGGAGCGCTCCTGGAGCGAACCGGACCGCCGTAACCAGCGGGAGGGGGTCCGATCGGACCCCCCACCCGCTGGAAGGCAATCACGTACATCTACGTGATTGTGCCTGCCTGTGCCATTGTGTTGACGTACATTGGCAATACGGCGGTCCTGAAGTGGTTAATGACAGACATGAACACAGAGCGACTGATCGTCCTTCATACAATCGTTCATCACACATCTACACCCTCCATCCCCCATCCTAACACTCGGTATTATCACTCGGCATCACTCAGTATATTAGGTCCGGTTCTATGTAAACTTATCTTTCCGGTCACACCGGTCTGTGAAGATACGCTCTGGAAGCTCTGAACACAAAACAACAAAATGGAGAATGTTGGCCATGGGAGAGAAAGAAATGCGACTGTGAAAGATTCACCTTTTCTGTTTTCACCGAGATCCTCCCATCTACAGTGAGTGTAAGGCTGCATTCACACCCGAGTGTTTTAAGCTCATAAAACACTCGTAAAAAAAAAACTCCAACAAGCAAAATCCCATTCATTTCAATGGCACCTGTTCAGAGCTGAGCGTTTTGTCACATGAAGAATAACGCTTGAAAAACTACTTAGGGCCAGTTCACACCAGATACAGTTCCGTTCACTTTTTTTCTGCACTAAAAATGCATGCACAGTGTTTTCCATGTATTCCGATAGTTCACACCATGCAGTCAGTTTACAGTGCAGAGACTGACCAGAAACTGACTGCATCTGATGTAAACTAGAGCCATTGCAATACATGGAAAACTCTGTGCATGCATTTTGTGCAGAAAAAAGTGCACAGAACTGCATCTGATGTGAACTGGCACTGAAAATACATGCATAGAGTTTTCCATGTATTCCAATGGCTCTAGTTCATGTCATGCAGTCAGGTTCCGGTACGGAAACTGACTAGAACTGACTGCATCTGGTGTGAACTGGCCCAAGCTCAAAGAACATGAGCTTCTTTTTGGCAGATTACAGGCATTTTTCTGCTTTTTAACACTGGTGACCTTTTGACCTGTATAAAAAAGTGGTAATAATCATGGCAACAATTGCAGTAAAAACGCACAACTTGGAAACGCTCAGGTATGAATGCAGCCTAATTGTCACATCTCAGACTGTCATGTTTTATTCAAAGCCGTAATAAACCCAACACCAGAAATGTCATATACTGCAGCTCCATAGGTGTGCACCCTAAAGCTCAAACATCTGTGTTTTATATACACATACATACACACAGTGCCTTGCGAAAGTATTCGGCCCCCTTGAACTTTTCAACCTTTTGCCACATTTCAGGCTTCAAACATAAAGATATAAAATTTTTATTTTTTGTGAAGAATCACCAACAAGTGGGACACAATTGTGAAGTGGAACAAAATCTATTGGATTTTTGAAACTTTTTTAACTAATAAAAAAATGAAAAGTGGGGCGTGCAAAATGATTCGGCCCCCTTGCACATCGAGAGACTGAAATTCTTGCCCATTCTTCCTTGCAAAACAGCTGGAGCTCAGTGAGGTTGGATGGAGAGCGTTTGTGAACAGCAGTTTTCAGCTCTTTCCACAGATTCTCAATTGGATTCAGGTCTGGACTTTGACTTGGCCATTCTAACACCTGGATACGTTTATTTGTGAGCCATTCCTTTGTAGATTTTGCTGTATGTTGGGATCATTGTCTTGTTGGAAGATAAATCTCCGTCCCAGTTTCAGGTCTTTTGCAGACTCCAACAGGTTTTCATCCAGAATGGTCCTGTATTTGGCTGCATCCATCTTCCCCTCAATTTTAACCATCTTCCCTGTCCCTGCTGAAGAAAAGCAGGCCCAAACCATGATGCTGCCACCACCATGTGTGACAGTGGGGATGGTGTGTTGAGGGTGATGAGCTGTGATGCTTTTACGCCAAACATATCGTTTTGCATTGTGGGCAAAAAGTTGGATTTTGGTTTCATCTGACCAGAGCACCTTCTTCCACATGTTTGGTGTGTCTCCCAGGTGGCTTGTGGCAAACTTTAGACGAGACTTTTTATGGATATCTTTGAGAAATGGCTTTCTTCTTGCCACTCTTCCATAAAGGGCAGATTTGTGCAGTGTACGACTGATTGTTGTCCTATGGACAGACTCTCCCACCTCAGCTGTAGTTCTCTGCAGTTCATCCAGAGTGATCATGGGCCTCTTGGCTGCATCTCTGATCAGTCTTCTCCTTGTCTGAGCTGAAAGTTTAGAGGGACGGCCAGGTCTTGGTAGATTTGCAGTGGTCTGATACTCCTTCCATTTCAAAATGATCGCTTGCTCAGTGCTCCTTGGGATGTTTAAAGCTTGGGAAATCTTTTTGTATCCAAATCCAGCTTTAAACTTCTCCACAACAGTATTACGGACCTGCCTGGTGTGTTCCTTGGTCTTCATGATGCTCTCTGCGCTTTCAACAGAACCCTGAGACTATCACAGAGCAGGTGCATTTATACAGAGACTTGATTACACACAGGTGGATTCTATTTATCACCATCAGTCATTTAGGACAACATTGGATCATTCAGAGATCCTCGCTGAACTTCTGGAGTGAGTTTGCTGCACTGAAAGTAAAGGGGCCGAATAATTTTGCATGCACCACTTTTCAGTTTTTTATTTGCTAAAAAAGTTTAAAAATATCCAATAGATTTTGTTCCACTTCACAATTGTGTCCCACTTGTTGGTGATTCTTCCCAAAAAATTAAAATTTTATATCTTTATGTTTGAAGCCTGAAATGTGGCAAAAGGTTGAAAAGTTCAAGGGGGCCGAATACTTTCGCAAGGCACTGTATACATATATTATATATATAGCAGTAGGCCTATGGGCAGTGTCACTAGAGCAGAGGACAATATCAGTAGGTTTATGTCATTCATTTATATTTTTATTCTATTTTTTATCATTTGCTACATTATTTGTTTTACCATTTTTTTTATTATAGTTTTTTACATTTTTTACGAGCCCCATTGGAGGGGCTTTGGTGAAATATCACAAGTCTAAACAGACCCCCCGATGTCTCACATTTGAGACAGGGAAAGGGACTGAGGACAAAGATTTCCCAGTCCTTTTCTATAGCCAAGCAGCAAGGGGAATCTGTTCAGCACGGGGTGATTAGGATGTGCCCAGGCACACCTGGCACACCTTGTGCACATGCCTATGTGCAGATCCAACCATTGGATGTGGCGGCTGCATTCATTTTCTTTTCATGGCTTTTACCCCTCTGTTTTCCCCTGATCTGGCCAGTGACACCCCCCTGTAAAATCCACCTACCACACAACACCGCAAATTTGTTCTGATAAACATTCAGGAGAGAAGGGACAAATGAAAAGATTCAGATTAATACTTGCAATATAAGGTTTTGTTTTTCTTATGGACAATTTAGTGCTAATGCTGAATCTGGAAGACTTTGCCCATCAACAAGACGCTGCTGCCATTTATGAATAAAAAAGTATTGTGAATACAAGTGCAATGGGTTGGAGGTTGGGGGAAGGAATATAACCGATCCAATCCTTCAGGACAAGAAATGTAAAATATGTTTTTTTCTTAGAGGGAGGAACTGAAACAAGGAAATCATGTTTTAGTGTGGGACATGTATTGACATAACTGAATTAATAGGGGTGCATGTACAGTACCCGGGAGACTGGCACTTATGCATAATAAGGCGTCTGTTGGCCAGACTAGAGGGTGGCAGGTGACACATCAATGGGGTGAACATTTCCTTGTAGGGGTGGCGTCTCAATCTTTGCAGTCCTATAGAGAGGTTCTCGGTTACTGGACATGTGGGACACCAGAGATGGATATGGGGGAGATACGCCTGGTAAATGTCTCCCCTCAGGTGTTGGAACCTTGCACAGATAATGCCAGTGACTACACACAGGAGCATGCTCCATTAGAAAAAAGGGAACAAACGCTGTCTACGAGGGCACACAGAAGGGAAGTCGTCCCTTTTCGCTCTTGGCTGATGGTTCTCTGAGTCTCATGACTCTCTGCTACGATCCTGAGCCCAGCTGATGAGACCGTGTCTAGGGGGGGCAGCCTTGCGATAAGTATATTTGATGTTCTATTGTTATAGGCTTTGTAATATCTTCCTTTAGTGTTTTCATGTTAACATTTTTCTATTTCCTTAGAAAATAAATAAGATGTTGTTTTACTAAGCAGTGCGTTTGTTTTCATAGCTAACCTTAGATCATTATGCTTATCAACAGTGACATTATTAGAGTTTTAACAGACTAGCTAACTATATGAATAGATAAGTCAATACATATATGCAATAAATAGAGGGAATAGAGTATATTTATTGTAGAAGTTATTTCAGAAGTGCTGCCCATTCATTCCAATGAGCAGGGCATTTTGAGAGTGCTAAATACAGCGCTCCCAACCCACCCCAAAGATGCTGCTTGTAGGTCTTTTCCCCAACGTCCCACAAGGGCACCCCCCCCCCCCCCCCCCCCCCCCCCCGGTGTGAAAAGTCACACTGAAATGAAGTGGAGGTGGTTTTCAGGCATTTTACAGGCGCTATTTCTAGCGTGAAAACTGCCTCAGTGTGAAAGGGGTCGAAGGCTTATATACACTATACAACTTTTGTTGTCAGATTTCCTTTATATTTACCAAAACCATGTAGTGCAAGGGCCGGCCTGATTGCACACAAATTGAAATTCCTAAGGTTTGACATTATATTATATGATTTTGGTAAATCTTTAGGAAAAAAAAATCTACAGAAAATTGGATAGTGTGTATCCAGCTTTAATGTACACGGGAGGCTTTAAAACCTCTCCTGAATGATTTAACTTGACAGATAGTAACCGATGTTTAAAAACGTCAGTTTTGCCGCGTTTCCGTGCCGTGTTTAGCCTCATTTTCATTTAGAAGCGTTTTTTTTTTTTTTTTTTTTTTTTTAAGTAAAAAAAAAAAAGCCTGTAAATGAAATGCGGCTAAAACGCAAATTACTGCTCTTACAAGCTGTTTCAGATGTCTCTGACCATCTGTCCGGAACGCAGTTTTTGCATTTCCCCAAAAAATGCTTCTAAACTCAACTACCTAGAAATGACTATAAGTCCTCATGCACACTGGATGTTAATATAACGTTATAAAAATGCCAGTAGCTTTTTTTTAATGGATCAAAAATGTCAAAAACACTGGTGAGCCACATTTTTGAGCGTTTATCAGCATTTGACGTTAGAGAATTTTTACAGCTGAAAGACTCCTATCAGAACCCACTAGTTTTGGATTTTTTTTACAGCCAAAGAGTTGATAACAGACTATGTGTGCATGGACACATAGGATACCATGGGACACAAAGGATACCATGGGAAGCAAAGGATACCATGGGACGCATAGGATACCATGGGACGCATAGGATACCATGGGACGCATAGGATAACATGGGACGCATAGGATACCATGGGACGCATAGGATACCATGGGACGCATAGGATACCATGGGACACATAGGATACCATGGGACGCAAGGGATACCATGGGACGCATAGGATAACATGGGACGCATAGGATACCATGGGACGCATAGGATACCATGGGACGCATAGGATACCATGGGACACATAGGATACCATGGGACGCAAGGGATACCATGGGACGCATAGGATACCATGGGTTGCATGGGATACCATGGGACGCAAAGGATACCATGGGACGCATAGGATACCATGGGTTGCATGGGATACCATGGGACGCAAAGGATACCATGGGACGCATAGGATACCATGGGTTGCATGGGATACCATGGGACGCAAAGGATACCATGGGACGCATAGGATACCATGGGACGCATAGGATAACATGGGACGCATAGGATACCATGGGACGCATAGGATCCCATGGGACGCATAGGATAACATGGGACACATAGGATACCATGGGACGCATAGGATACCATGGGACGCAAAGGATACCATGGGACGCAAAGGATACCATGGGACGCAAAGGATACCATGGGACGCAAAGGATACCATGGGACGCATAGGATACCATGGGACGCATAGGATACCATGGGACGCAAAGGATACCATGGGACGCATAGGATACCATGGGACGCATAGGATACCATGGGACGCATAGGATACCATGGGACGCATAGGATACCATGGGTTGCATGGGATACCATGGGACGCATAGGATACCATGGGACGCATAGGATACCATGGGACGCATAGGATACCATGGGACGCATAGGATACCATGGGACGCATAGGATACCATGGGACGCATAGGATACCATGGGACGCATAGGATACCATGGGACGCAAAGGATACCATGGGACGCAAAGGATACCATGGGACGCAAAGGATACCATGGGACGCAAAGGATACCATGGGACGCATAGGATACCATGGGACGCAAAGGATACCATGGGACGCAAAGGATACCATGGGACGCAAAGGATACCATGGGACGCAAAGGATACCATGGGACGCAAAGGATACCATGGGACGCAAAGGATACCATGGGACGCAAAGGATACCATGGGACGCAAAGGATACCATGGGACACAAAGGATACCATGGGACGCAAAGGATACCATGGGACGCAAAGGATACCATGGGACGCATAGGATACCATGGGACGCATAGGATACCATGGGACGCATAGGATAACATGGGACGCATAGGATAACCTAGGACGCATGGGATACCATGGGACGCATAGGATACCATGGGACGCATAGGATACCATGGGACGCATAGGATAACATGGGACGCATAGGATACCATGGGACGCATAGGATACCATGGGACGCAAAGGATACCATGGGACGCAAAGGATACCATGGGACGCAAAGGATACCATGGGACGCAAAGGATACCATGGGACGCATAGGATAACATGGGACGCATAGGATAACATGGGACACATAGGATAACATGGGACGCATAGGATAACATGGGACACATAGGATAACATGGGAAACATAGGATACCATGGGACGCATAGGATACCATGGGACGCATAGGATAACATGGGACGCATAGGATAACATGGGACACATAGGATAACATGGGAAACATAGGATACCATGGGACGCATAGGATCCCATGGGACGCATAGGATAACATGGGAAACATAGGATACCATGGGACGCATAGGATACCATGGGACGCATAGGATACCATGGGACGCAAAGGATACCATGGGACGCAAAGGATACCATGGGACGCAAAGGATACCATGGGACGCAAAGGATACCATGGGACGCAAAGGATACCATGGGACGCAAAGGATACCATGGGACGCAAAGGATACCATGGGACGCATAGGATACCATGGGACGCAAAGGATACCATGGGACGCAAAGGATACCATGGGACGCAAAGGATACCATGGGACGCAAAGGATACCATGGGACGCAAAGGATACCATGGGACGCAAAGGATACCATGGGACGCAAAGGATACCATGGGACGCATAGGATACCATGGGTTGCATGGGATACCATGGGACGCAAAGGATACCATGGGACGCATAGGATACCATGGGACGCATAGGATACCATGGGACGCATAGGATACCATGGGACGCATAGGATAACATGGGACGCATAGGATAACCTAGGACGCATGGGATACCATGGGACGCATAGGATACCATGGGACGCATAGGATACCATGGGACGCATAGGATAACATGGGACGCATAGGATACCATGGGACGCATAGGATACCATGGGACGCAAAGGATACCATGGGACGCAAAGGATACCATGGGACGCAAAGGATACCATGGGACGCAAAGGATACCATGGGACGCATAGGATAACATGGGACGCATAGGATAACATGGGACACATAGGATAACATGGGACGCATAGGATAACATGGGACACATAGGATAACATGGGAAACATAGGATACCATGGGACGCATAGGATACCATGGGACGCATAGGATAACATGGGACGCATAGGATAACATGGGACACATAGGATAACATGGGAAACATAGGATACCATGGGACGCATAGGATCCCATGGGACGCATAGGATAACATGGGAAACATAGGATACCATGGGACGCATAGGATACCATGGGACGCATAGGATACCATGGGACGCATAGGATACCATGGGACGCAAAGGATACCATGGGACGCAAAGGATACCATGGGACGCAAAGGATACCATGGGACGCAAAGGATACCATGGGACGCAAAGGATACCATGGGACGCAAAGGATACCATGGGACGCATAGGATACCATGGGACGCATAGGATACCATGGGACGCAAAGGATACCATGGGACGCATAGGATACCATGGGACGCATAGGATACCATGGGACGCATAGGATACCATGGGACGCAAGGGATACCATGGGACGCATAGGATACCATGGGTTGCATGGGATACCATGGGACGCAAAGGATACCATGGGACGCATAGGATACCATGGGACGCATAGGATACCATGGGACGCATAGGATAACATGGGACGCATAGGATAACCTAGGACGCATGGGATACCATGGGACGCATAGGATACCATGGGACGCATAGGATACCATGGGACGCATAGGATAACATGGGATGCATAGGATAACCTAGGACGCATGGGATACCATGGGACGCATAGGATACCATGGGATGCATAGGATAACATGGGACGCATAGGATACCATGGGACGCATAGGATACCATGGGACGCATAGGATACCATGGGACGCATAGGATACCATGGGACGCATAGGATACCATGGGACGCATAGGATACCATGGGACGCATAGGATAACATGGGACGCATAGGATAACATGGGACGCATAGGATAACATGGGACACATAGGATAACATGGGAAACATAGGATACCATGGGACGCATAGGATAACATGGGACGCATAGGATAACATGGGACGCATAGGATAACATGGGACGCATAGGATACCATGGGACGCATAGGATACCATGGGACGCATAGGATAACATGGGACGCATAGGATAACATGGGACGCATAGGATAACATGGGACGCATAGGATAACATGGGACACATAGGATAACATGGGAAACATAGGATACCATGGGACGCATAGGATAACATGGGACGCATAGGATAACATGGGACACATAGGATAACATGGGACACACAGGATAATATGACGGGAAGTTTATGGACTGTAGAAAGAAAAAGATATAAAGCCAAAAACAGCCGCTGTAAAAATGTCCAAAAACATCCGGTGTGCATGAGGCCTAAAGGGGAGATTAGATGAGGAATACAAAGAATAAGAAAAGTATCTGATTGAAGTTTATTAATGGCAGACATGAACACAGAGTGACTGATCGTCCTCCATACAATCGTTCATCACACATCTACACCCTCCATCCCCCATCCTAACACTCAGTATTATCACTCGGTATATTAGATGCGGTTCTATGTAATCTTACCTTTCTGGTCACACCGTTCTGTGAAGAGACGATCTGGAAGCTCTGAACAAAAACAACAAATGGAGAACTTTGGACGTGGGAGAGAAAGAAATGTGACTGAGGAATTTTCACTTTTTACCGAGATCCTCCCATCTACAGATATTGTACCCTGTGAGTGTTATGCCGTGTATACACAATCGCAGATTCCGGCAACAAAATCCATGGGTTTTTTTTCTGACGGATGTTGGCTCAAACTTGTTTTGCATACACCAGGTCACACAAAGTTAGTTGGAAATTCCGATCACCAAGAACGCAGTGACGTACAACGCGTACGACGAGCCAAGAAAAATGAAGGTCAATAGCCAGTGTGGCTCTTTTGCTTGATTCTGAGCATGCATGGAGCTTTGTGCGTCGGAATTTGTGTTCACGTGATCGGAATTTAGGAGAACTAATTTTGTTGCCGGAAAATTTGAGATCCAGATCTCAAATTTTGTGTGACGGAAATTTAGATGGAAAATGTCCAATGGAGCCTACACACGGTCAGAATTTCCGACAACAAGCTCCGATTGCACATTTGCCATTGAAAAGTCCAACCGTGTGTATGGGGCATAAGGCTGCATTTAGACCATTCAGCTCATAAAACGCTCGTAAAACACCCAACAAGCAAAAAATCCCATTCATTTCAATGGCACCCGTTCACATCTGAGCAGTGGTGGAATTATAGGGTTCACTGAGATCACCAAGGCGACGGGCCTCATGCTGCAGGGGGTCCTTGAGGGCCCCCTGTATATCTCAAGGAGCGGGCGGCTGAGACCGAGCTCCCCGATCTACAGCCGAAGTGTAATCGGCACTGTGCAGGGAGCTCAGAATTACACTGCTTATAACTAAAGTGAAAGCAGTGTGTGCTTTGTCTCCCCCTACAGTGCAGTACCCAGCAGGAAGAGGTAAGATAAGGTAAGCAGCACTGCTGTTTTTGAAAAGACTTTGTGTGTGTGTCATAGTTGCCAACTGTCCCGAATTTCCAGGGACATTCCCAGGATTAGGACATTTGTCCCGAGAAATGTCCCAGGAAATTCGGTTTGTCCCAGGAAATTCAAATTTCCCGTTTTTTGCCGCCGGACGCTAGAGGACATTGTCTCCGCCGGCCGCCATATTTAAGAAGACCAGAAGCTGGTCTTCAATAGAGAACCTGTGGCACCGCGCACCCCCGCTGCCAGTGTATGTGTGTGAACAGCAGTGGGCGGCACCACAGTTCAAAGTCAGCGCGGCAACGACAGCTGCCACTTGGAGGACGACAGGAGATCATATGTCCTGTCGGGGGCCAGCGAGTCCCTGCAGTGAGTATGTGGGGGCCAGTCTCGTGGATGAGGGGGCCAGTCTCGTGGATGTGGGGGCCAGTCTCATGGATGTGGTGGTCAGTCTCATGGATGTGGGGGTCAGTCTCATGGATGTGGGGGCCGGTCTGGAGATGTGGGGGGGCAGTATGGATGTCAGAGGGGCACCAGATGTAAGGAGGGGCTCTGCTGATAGACACAGATGTGAGGAAGGTACCTCTGATGGGGCACCTGATATAAGGACAGACTCCGCTTGGGACACCTGATGGCATCTGGTGGCAGGCAACGTGGCTAGTGACGCGCTCAGGGCTCCCACTGATTCTGCATTATGGTGAGTTGAATGATTTCATTTCATATTACAATGTAATAATAGAAATAATGCGCTTCAATCATTCAGACACCATAACAATCATGGCGCCGGGATGATTGAAGTGCCAACACCGGGTATTTGGAGTATCTTTATCTGCTGAATGTCAAACTCTGGAAAACACATATTGCTATTGTGGTGTAGGATCGGGGGGGCTGCTGTCCCTCCTTTCCCTCTCCCCCCGCATTCATCTCAGACTCTAACCACACCCCTTTGAGCCACGCCCCATGTAAGCCATGCCCACTATTTTTACGCAACCCACGCCCATATTTTGCAGCTTCACGCGCCGCATTTTCACCTTTTTCTATGCCACACCTATAACCACATGCCCCGCCCCCTAATTATAATAAAACTCCGCCTACTGCCAAAAAAGTATCCTGATTTTTTTTTTACAATGTTGGCAACTATGGTGTGTGTATGTATGTATGTTTGCGTGTATGTGCATGTGTGTAGATGGCGAGCGGGCGGGGGTCACACTGGGGGCATTCAAGGGCACGCTAGCAGCATTTGATGGCACAGTGGCAGCATTGGAGGGCACAGTGGCAGCGTTGGAGGGCACAGTGGCAGCGTTGGAGGGCACAGTGGCAGCATTTGATGATTTTTTTGCGCCCCCCAAAAAATTTGAGCACCAGCAGCCGCTCTTTAACCACTTGACCACTGGGCACTTAAACACCCTTAATAACCAGACCAATTTTCAGCTTTCGGTGCTCTCGCATTTTGAATGACAATTACTCAGTCATGCAACACTGGACCTATATGAAATTTTTGTCCTTTTTTTCACACAAATAGAGCTTTCTTTTGGTGGTATTTAATCACCGCTGGGTTTTTTATTTTTTGTGCTATAAAGGAAAAAATACCGAAAATTCTGTAAAAAAATTAATTTTCTTTGTTTCTGTTAGAAAATTTAGCAGATTAGTAATTTTTTCTTCATAAATTTTGGCCAAAATTTATACCACTACATATCTTTGGTAAAAATAAGTACAAATTGGTGGATATTATTTGGTCTTTGTGAAAGTTATAGAGTCCACAAGCTGTGCTGCCAATATCTGAAAATTGATCACACCTGAAGTACTGACGGCCTATTTCAATTCTTGAGACCCTAACATGCCAGAAAAGTACAAATACCCCCCAAATGACCCCTTTTTGGAAAGAAGACATTCCAAGGTATTTAGTAAGAGGCATGATGAGTTTTTTGAAGTTGTCATTTTTTCCCACAATTCTTTGGAAAATCAAGATTTTTTTTACTTTTTTTTTTTTTTCACAAAATTGTCATATTATCAGGTTATTTCTCACACACAGCATATGCATACCACAAATTACACCCCAAAACACATTCTGCTATTACTCCCGAGTACGGCAATACCACATGTGTGAGACTTTTACACAGTGTGGCCACATACAGAGGCCTAACATGCAGGGAGCGCCATCAGGCGTTCTGGAGCATCCAGGACAATTCTGACATTTCTCTCCTACATGTAAAAATGATCATTTATTTGCTAGAAAATTACATAGAATCCCAAAACATTATATATGTTTTTTTAGCAAACACCCTGGAGAATACAATGGTGGTCTTTGCAACTTTTTATCTCGCACGGTATTTGCGCAGTAATTTTTCGAAAAAAAACCAGTAAAGTTAGCCCAATTTTTCCATAATGTGAAAGATGAAGTTACGCTGAGTAAATAGATACCTAATATGTCACTCTTCAAAATTGCACACGCTCGTGGAATGGCGCCAAACGTCGCTACTTAAAAATCCCCATAGGCGACAATTTAATTTTTTTTTTACTGGTTATATGTTTTGAGTTACAGAGGAGGTCTAGGGCTAGAATTATTGCTCTCGCTCTAACGTTCGCAGCGATACCTCACATGTGTGGTTTGAACACCGTTTTCATATGTGGGCGGGACTTACGTATGCGTTCGCTTCTGCATGCGAGCACATGGGGACAGGGGCGCTTTAAAAAAAAAACATTTTTTTTTATTGTTCATTTTACTTTATTTATTTTAGTTTGACATTTTTTTCCCCAAAAATAATCTTTTGGATCACTTTTATTCCTATTACAAGGAATGTAAACATCCCTTGTAATAGGAATATGGCATGACAGGTCCTCTTTACAGTGAGATGTGGGGTCAATAAGACCCCACATCTCACCTCTAAGCTGGGAAGCCTGAAAAAAATAAAATAAAAAAAAAATAAAAAAGATTCTGTCTTTGATCGTATTAGCGATTCGGTAGAAGCACCGGAGGGCGGCGGGGGGGGGGGATGTCTATGGCTGGGTATTGCAGGGTATCACCGACTATGGCTGGGTATCTCAGAGTATGGCGTTGCAGAGTATTGCATTGCAGGGTATTGGCGGGTGTTGCAGAGCATTGCAGAGTGTTGCAGGGTATTGGCGGGTGTTGCAGAGCATTGCAGAGTGTTGCAGGGAATTGGCGGGTGTTGCAGAGTGTTGCAGGGTATTGCAGAGTGTTGCAGGGCGTTGCTGAGTGTTGCAGGGCGTTGCGGAGTGTTGCAGGGCGTTGCGGAGTGTTGCAGGGCGTTGCAGGGTATTGCAGAGTGTTGCAAGGTGTTGCGGAGTGTTGCAAGGTGTTGCGGAGTGTTGCAGGGTATTGCGGAGTGTTGCAAGGTGTTGCGGAGTGTTGCAGGGTATTGCAGAGTGTTGCAGGGTATTGCGGAGTGTTGCAAGGTTTTGCGGAGCATTGCAGGGTATTGTGGAGTGTTGCAGGGCAATGCGGAGTGTTGCAGGGCAATGCAGAGTGCTGCAGGGTAATGCAGAGTGTTGCAGGGTAATGCAGAGTAATGGGGGTATTGCAGAGTAATGGGGGTATTGCAGAGTAATGCAGAGTAATGGGGGTATTGCAGAGTAATGGGGGCATTGCAGAGTAATGCAGAGTAATGGGGGTATTGCAGAGTAATGCAGAGTAATGGGGGTATTGCAGAGTAATGGGGGCATTGCAGAGTAATGCAGAGTAATGGGGGTATTGCAGAGTAATGGCAGGGTATTGCAGAGTGTTGGCAGGGAATTGAGGGGTTAATTTTCGGTGCGCAGCGATGTGGGCACTGCAGATGCAGCCCACATCGCTGCTGACACCGACCTCTTCCCCCTCCGCTGTACCGATTGGTACAGAGAGGGGGAGGGAGGAACTGGCGTCATAACATGACGCCGGTTTGTTTACAAGTGATCACTCCGTCATTTGACGGAGCGATCACGTGGTAAACGGCCGCGCTGAGCGGTCGTTTACCGCGATTCGTGATGCGCCGGGTCCTGTGGACCCGGCGGTCACGGATGCTCTCGAGTGCGCGCCCCAGGGGGCACGCGAGAGCAGAATTCTGGGAGGCCGTTAATTAACGGCCTCTCAGAGTTAAACAACCGCCCTGAAGCCGTTAATCGGCAATGGGCGGTTGTTAAGTGGTTAAATGTATGTATGTATGCACATTTTATGTATGCGCGTTTAATCCTGCCCCCACCCCCCCATATTAGAGCTGTGCGGTTTTCAAAAAAATTTAATCTGTAATTTAAAAAAAAAAAAAAAAAAAAAACTTGATTCACAATTTGAATCAGGTTTATTTTTTTAAGGACACCACACCAGTCCTGAGGAGCTGCGGGCAGGGGTTTTTAGGCAAGGCTGCGGCTTCGTCCTAGTCTGTGGGTCTGGCCTTGTAGACTAGGCCGAAGCCACGGCCTTGCCTAAAAACTCCTACCCGCAGCTCCTCAGGACTGGTGTGGTGTCAGCACCAATCCTGGTGAAAAAAAAATCTCTCAACTCGATTCAAGATTCAAATTGATTTTTTTCCCCAGCCCTACCCCATATATGTACAATCAGAACTGTTTTTTTTTCTTGCTTGTTCAAAGTACCAGCAAAAAAATTATGTTCCTCTGAAAAGCGATCTGTGCTCAGATCGCTTTTCAGAGGCATTTGACAGCCGGTAAAGAGGCAATATGTTGCCTCCTGACCACCTGTTTTAACCCCTTAATGTGATTGTAAAGGTTTGCTTTTTTTAAAATAACAAACATTTCATACTTCCCTTCACTTTGCAGCTCGTTTTGCACAGAGTGGCCCCAAACTTCGTCTTCTGGGGTCCCTCGGCGGCTCTCGTTGCTCCTCCACTTATCAGATAACCCCCTAGGAGAAGTGCTCTCCCGGGGGGGGTTACCTTGCAGGCGCCCCCGACGCCCGCGTCATTGGATTTGATTAACGCAGCGGGAGCCAATGGCTGAGCTGCTATCAATCTATCCAATCAGGAGCTGGGAACCCCCGGGCAAAGGAAGAGTGTATCTCCACCTGGTGAAGTTCCAGGGCTCATGTAAATAAAACGGGGGGCTGGGGTTCCGGTCACTGCCAGGTGTTAACCTTAACCACTTCAGCTCCGGACCAATAAACACCTTAAGGACCAGAGGTCTTTTTGCAATTTCGCACTGCGCTGCTTTAACTGGTAATTGCGCGGTCATGCAATATTGCACCCAAACGAAATTTGCGTCCTTTTCTTCCCACAAATAGAGCTTTCTTTTGATGGTATTTGATTGCCTCTGCGATTTTTTTTTTTTTGCGATATAAATGGAAAAAGAGCGAAAATTTTGAAAAAAAAAGATATTTTCTTCTTTTTGTTATAAGAAAAATCGAATAAACTCAATTTTAGTCATACATTGAGGGCAAAATTTATTCAGCCACATGTCTTTAGTAAAAAAAATGTCAATAAGCGTATATTTTTTGGTTTGCGCAAAAGTTATAGCGTCTACAAACTAGAGTACATTTTCTGGAATTTACACAGCTTTTAATTTATGACTGCCTATCTCATTTCTTGAGGTGCTAAAATGGCAGGGCAGTACAAATCCCCCCCAAATGACCCCATTTTGGAAAGTAGATACCCCAAGGAAATTGCTGATGGGTATGTTGAGCCCATTGAATATTTATTTTTTTTGTCCTAAGGGATTGAATAATGACAAAAAAAAAAAAAAAAAAATTTTTTTTTACAAAAAGTTGTCACTAAATGATATATTGCTCACACATGCCATGGTTATATGTGGAATTGCACCCCAAAATATATTCCGCTACTTCTCCCGAGTATGGCGATACCACATGTGTGGGACTTTTTGGGAGTCTAGTCGCGCACGGCACCCCGAAAACCAATCACCACCTTCAAGATTTCTAAGGGTGCAAATTTTTGATTTAACTCCTCACTACCTATCACAGTTTCGAAGGCCATAAAATGCCAAAATAGCACAAAACCCCCCAAAATGACCCCATTTTAGAAAGTAGACACCCCAAGCTATTTGCTGAGAGGCATGTTGAGTCCATGAAATATTTTATATTTTGCCACAAGTTGCGGGAATATTACAAACTTTTTTTTTTTTGCACCAAGTTGTCACTAAATGATATATTGCTCACACATGCTATAGGCATATGTGAAATGACACCCCAAAATACATTCTGCTGCTTCTCCCGAGTACGGGGATACCACATGTGGGGGACTTTTTGGGAGCCTAGCCACGTACGGGACCCCGAAAACCAAGCACTGCCTTCCGGATTTGAATATAAAATGCTACCAAAAAACCTGTTAGCGATGGCAGGGATCAGGCCTGACTCTGCGATCGCTGCAGTTATGTGTTTAGTGTTTTGTAAGTGACAGTGATCGATCGATACTGCACTTGGGTGGGCTGGGCAGAGGGGCAAAACGCAGGTGCCAGCAGGTATTTGGGCTGATCCCGCTAACAATGCGTTTTTTTGGAACCCTAAACTGCTGGGGACGCTAGTATTAATCTGTTCAGATTCTATACCACTACGGGAGGTGTATGCTTTGCGTGTGGGTGTTAGCGGTACTGGCACTAACCTAGCGCTGCCTGGGGCGACGCAGACCCTGACCCTAAAACCTAATTGATATCACCCGCCGGGTGATCAGGGGGTTAAACCTTTATTGGGTAATAAATGGTGGGTGCCCTGATGCTATAAAAAACAAACTAACCAGAGTCACCCGTAACACTTATACGGTGATCAGTGGTGAAAGGGTTAACTAGGAGCAATCAGGGGGTTCAAATTTTTATTAGGTAGTATATGGGGGTCCCTGGCGCTATATAAAAACCTGACGGGGAACCTAAATAACTAACTGGCTAACCAGCGTCACCAGTGACACTTATACTGTGATCGCTGGTGAAAGGGGGTGAAAGGGTTAACTAGCAGCAATCAGGGGGTTAAAACCATTATTGGGTAGTATATCGGGGTACCTAGCGCTATAAAAACCTGGCGGTGAACCTAAAAAAATAACTAGCTACCTAGCGACACTAGCGACACTGATGCAGCGTTCAGAAAAATTATCGCTTAGTGACACTGGCAAAAGGGGGTGAAAGGGTTAACTAGCGGAAATCAGGGGGTTAAAACCATTATTGGGTAGTATATCGGGGTACCTAGCGCTATAAAAACCTGGCGGTGAACCTAAAAAAATAACTAGCTACCTAGCGACTGTAGCGACACTAATGCAGCGATCAGAAAAACGATCGCTTAGTGACACTGGCAAAAGGGGGTGAAAGGGTTAACTAGCGGCAATCAGGGGGTTAAACCCATTATTGGGTAGTATATCGGGGTACCTAGCGATATAAAAACCTGGCGGTGAACCTAAAAAAATAACTAGCTACCTAGCGACACATGCAGCGATCAGAAAAATGATCGCTTAGTGACACTGGCAAAAGGGGGTGAAAGGGTTAACTCTAGGGGCAATCAGGGGGTTAAATCTTTATTGGGGGGTGATAGGGGGCTACCCTGGACCTAACACTAACTGTCCTGACAGTTTTTACTGTCACAACTGACACTGAATGCATTGATCAGTAAAGAAATGATCAATGCAATCAGTGACACTGTGACTGGGGGGGGAGGGGAGATCGGGGGGGGATCGGGGGGGGGGTTTGTGTGCCTGTGTGTACCTACATGTCAGTGTAGTGTTGGTGCACACTTACTTTTACTCTTCTCCTCGTAGTCCGGTCAAAAAGACCGCCCCGAGGAGAATGACATCACTTCCTCCTTCCTGTGTAAACAATACACAGGGGAGGAAGCTTCTCATTGGCCAGGAGCGATCCAGAGGGGGTGGCCGAAAACCAACGGCCATCCCCTCATCACGGAGCGCTCCTGGACCGAATCGGACCGCCGTAACCAGCGGGAGGGGGTCCGATCGGACCCCCCACCCGCTGGAAGGCAATCACGTAGATGTACGTGATTCTGCCTGCCTGTGCCATTGTGCTGACGTACATTGGCAATACGGCGGTCCTGAAGTGGTTAATGCATAGGATGCAAAAAACACGAGGGTTTACAACTCGTTTAAAATGCATCATCTCTATGCTGTAACTGCATGCAATGCACACAGTTGCAGGGGGTGGATTGCAGTGCAGCCCCATTCACCAAGGAATGTACTTAAAGGGTCCCCTGACTGGAAAAAGATTGAGAAACACCAACATAGAGGAACCCATCTCTCCATTTTCCTCCTGCAGCTGCTGAACGCCTGCGGGAGGGAGAGGTGGAGAAGCGGCGGGAAATGGAGAAATCGGTTCCTTTACATGCAGCCACACACTTGCAACCGGGCCCTGGTGTTCCGCCACCGAGCTCGGAGTAAAGGGCCCCATCAGGGGGGCCCTTCATGGTTTCTTGCATTGGGGCCCTGAAGTTACTATTTCGGAGATGGTTGTCGGAAATTCCGACCGTGTGTAGGCTCCATCGGACATATTCCATCAGAATTTCCATCACACAAAATTTGAGATCCGGATCTCAAATTTTCCGACAGCAAAATCCATTCTGGTAAATTCCGATCGTGTGTACACAATTCTGAAGCCCAAAGTGCCGCGCATGCGCAGAATCAAGCAGAAGAGCCACATCGGCTATTGAACTTAATTTTTCTCGGCTCGTTGTGTGTGTTGTACGTCACCGCGTTCTTGACGTTCGCAATTTCCAACCAACTTTGTGTGACCGTGTGCATGCAAGACAAGTTTGAGCCAAAAAAAACAAACATGGATTTTGTTGTGGGAATGTGTGATGGTGTGTACGGGGCATAACTAAGGGATGTGCCTATTAGTGAGGCTCCCCAAGATGACAACCTATACCCCCATCTTATCTGATTTTACGATTGACCAGACGACACATTCTTTTGGAGTCGAATGGCCATCGCAGCCTTATTTGTATTACCAACATATGAAGATACAAAAAATCTTTCAAAAACATAACTTAATGCATATAAATACATTTTACAACAAACATTGTAACCAAATATACATCCGTATTACACATTCCTGATCTAGAGGTCTTTGAAGGTAAATTGTAATTTCCAACCAGCTAGTTGTATCGGAACACCCAAGCAAAGACCCCCCGATGTGTATTACGAAAGCTCGGGGACAAACCAGCAACTTCCTTCCAGATACAACCTTCTACACCATCGTTACCATTCAAAGGAAAAGGACACCCATACCTCCATATGAGCCCAACCCCCCTAAACCTCCATTATTTTTAGCACCGCCTTCAAAGACCCCATAGACCTAGGGCTGCTACGACAATAAACAATGCAACCATCCGAGGACACCCACAACCTTCACTAGACCACCTGAGGGGAAAAATCCCCCCCAAGTCCACATCAACCCAACCCCTCAGTCCTTAAAGTAGGGAGGGAGGGTGGGAAAAGCTCCTCCGGATAATGGCGCCGACTCAGCCCCTAAACCGGCGATCCGGGGCCATTACTTTACTGTCACACATCTCAGACTTTTATGTTTTATTCAAAGCCGTAATAAACCCAACACCAGAAAGGTCATATATTGCAGGTCCATAGGTGAGCACCCTAAAGCTTTGGCTCCCATGGTTGAGACGCAGGACCTTTCATTCTATTACTAGGGTAGGACCCACTAATTCGGGGTATTTTGACGCAGTAAGTGAGCTTAGCACTATATGACCATATAGTGTGACCAAACCCCCCGTAGTTTTTTTGAATATGTTCAGGTGTTTTAACTAGCCTGCTGGAAATGACTAGGAGAGCAGACATATTGTTTTTCCTACTTAGTAGGAGCATACGATGTGTTTCCTCTTCCCTGACAGCACAGGGATTTGTGTGTTTACACACCCACACACACACATACACACACACACACACACACACACACAAATCTCCATGCTGGCACTCGTGCACGTGATCGTGGTCTCTGGTGGATGAAAAAGAGAGGGAAGTACCCATACAGGATTTCATCCAGGGGAGCCATTCTGCTCCAGTATATCTGCGTGAGCCGGTCGGGAACCGATTAATGGGACAGCTGGTGATGCGGCGGTGACAAGGTGAGGGGCGTGGAGACAGCAGGTGATTGGATGCCCGGTGGGCACTGCCATGATGGATCTGAAATGACAGGTGCTATTTAAAGGTAAGGACTCATTCTTGCTGGAACTGATTCCATCATACAGCTTGTAGTGCACACAGATTTGCAGAACAATGGGATAAAGGAATATTCCTGAACTTCGTATTATCTCATGGTTACTGTGAATGCATCAATGCAGTGCATGTTGTTATCTCAGCTTGCAGAGCTTGGGTTCATTGAATGAGTTTACCAAAAATGTAAAATATTGCAGAATACACAGCCTCATACTACATACCTAAGCTTCACTTCATGCTGAATGCACTAAATTAATAATGTATCTTAAAAAGAAAAACACATTTTAGATAGGATTTTTACTCCAAAACCATTTTATTAAAATAAATTTGATAAAAATCTGATTTAAACAATAAAAGTGATTGATTTCTATCCACCCCTTAGGTTCCACAGGGAGTATAACAAGCATTCCTTACTGCATATACAGACTGATTTTACTGTTGTGGGTAAATTAACCACTTGCTGACCGGCTCACCCACATTTACATCAGAAAAGTGGTTTGTTATCACAAAACAACATACTGGCACGTCGGCCCATTTAAGAGTCATAGCAGGCGTGTGCACCGCCGGAGGCACATACCCGCTGCACAGCGAGGGACATGATGCGCATGGCCGGTGGGCGCGATCACTGCTGGGCCACCCACAATCACGGACACGAGAGTCAGAACGGGGATTTATGTGTGTAAACAAATCCCTGCTCTGACAGAGGAGAAGAGACGCATCTGCTGTTTGTAGTAATTATGAACAGCGATCTGTCTTCTCCTCCAGTCAGTCTGGATTCACACTTATGGCATTTTTTGTGCTTTTTGCATTTTGCAGATTTGCACTAGAGAACGTGTTCCATAGGAAACCATGTTATATGGACTGCAATGCAAAATCTGCAAAATGCAAAAAGCACTAAAACTGCCATAGGTGTGAATCCAGCCTAAGAAACACTCATGAGGGAACACATTTAACCCCTTGATCGCCCCCCTGGTGTTGACCCCCTTCCCTGCCAGTGACATTTACACAGTAATCAGTGCATTTTTATAGCACCGATCGCTGTATAAATATCAACGGTCCCAAAAATGTGTCAAAAGAGTCCGATCTGTCCACCACAATGTTGCAGTACTGCTTAGAAAAAAAATAAAATATAAAATCGCAGATCACCGCCATTACTAGTAAAAAAAAAGCCATAACAATGCCATAAATCTTACCCATAGTTTGTAGACGCTATAAATGCCCAAACCAATCAGTATACGCTTATTGCCATTTATTACCAAAAATATGTAGAAAAATACATATCGGCCTAAACTGATGAAGACATTTTTGTTTAAAAAACATTTTTGGGGTGGTAAAACATATTTTTTCTTTCAAAATTTTTGCTCTTTTTTGTTTATAACGCAAAAAATAAAAAACCTGCAGAGGTGATCAAATACCACCAAAAGAAAGTTCTATTTGGGGGAAAATAGGACGTCAGTTTTGTTGGATACAAAGTCACATGACCGCGCAATTGTCAGTTAAACAACACAGTGCCGTATCACAAAAAATGGCCTGGTCATGAAGGGGGGGTAAATCTTTCGGTCTGTAAGTGGTTAGGTGATGAAGTAATATATCAGACAAATAGTAGGACTTCCCTGATCTCTTCTCTGTGCCTTTATCTCAGCAACTCTGCCAGTCATATTACACTCCATACAGGAGAACTTTCCTAAGCTGTGCCAAAAATGGAGAAATATGAGACATCAATCTCCGAAGTTATGATGGATGAATATTGATTGTGAAGTGTAGATATTCAGAACACCTCCTGATTGGACGGTCTCTAGAGCCGGGTGACCAACCAGTGGATTGGATGAAAACACGGACAGATCTCCACATCCACACAAGCAATGCTGATGTCGGGATCTTCCCTCGGCACTACAAGTGCACTTGGAAGGTCAGTCGCTGTAGATCTGAGGGGAAGATCTGAGAGGAGGGGAAGCTCTGCTGATTTTATCATCCAATCATATGCAAGAAAAAATGTTGTTTGTTTATTTCCCTGCATGTCCCCCTCAGATCTACAGCGACTGACCTTCCGAGTGCACTTGTAGTGGATTTGCCTTTAGTAAATACCCCCCCCCCCCCGTATCCTGACAGGGGGCTCGCCCAATCAGAATACAGTAAATAGCGCTCAGCCATTGGTGGAAAGTGCTGATGGAATGCCGGATCTCCAGCCTGGCCCTTCAATAGAAGGCGGTTGTTGAGCAGCTTCTGTAGGACAGAAATCAGCACACAGACAGAAATGTGCTCCGCCCCTGAAGAACCCGACAGATTTCCCTTCACAGGTTCAGTTCTTTAACCCCTTGCTTGCCGGACACTTTCCCCTCCTTCCTGCCCAGGCCAATGTTCACCTTTCAGCGCCGTCACACTTTGAATGACAATTACGCGGTCATAACACTGAACACACATGACATTTCTGTCATTTCTTTTCACACAAATAGAGATTTTATTTAGTGCTATTTAATCACCACTGCGCTTTTTCATTTTTTGATAAAGAAAAAAAAAAGTTTTGAAAGAAAAGATTTTTTTTTTCATAGTTTGTTATAAAATGTAGGAAACCAGAAAATGTTCTCCTTCATTGATGCGCGCTGATGAGGCAGCACTGATGGCCACTAATAGGTGGTACTGATAGGCAGTGATAAGGTGGCACTGATAAGCAGCACTGATAGGTGGCACTGATGGGCAGCACTGATAGGTACTCCAAAAGAAAAAAGAAAGTTATACTAATACTCCCTAAAGAGTTAAATTACCAACATTTATTAAGCTATCAATAGCAAAGATAAATAACAAGCATATAAAATCCCCAATACTGACTCCATACATAAAATCCCTCTACCACCATCCCTATACAAAGATGTAACCCATCCCCCAATAAACCAGATCTGTATAAAATGTTAGAAATAAAGCCCCTCACAAAGGAGGGGAGGGACACATGATACAGTGGATGATTACCACCCTCTCCTGATATCTCCCCCCCCGAGTCTGACACCTATATAATCCCCACAATCCATCTATAATGCCAGCAGAATCTGTACAATTTCCGAAGGCAGCAGCGCAACTCCAAATGGATGTCAATCAACGGTATTTCCTTCCAAAATAAGTCAGTCAGTCGTCCGTCAAGAGACATCTCCAGCTGGAAAAGAGACAGTTCCTTCTATAGGAGAACAGGCAGAACATGCTGTATAGAACGTTCTTTTTCTCTTCATAGTCCTCTGTTGTAAGATGAAAACTTCTTGTGTGTATTACCAACATACATTTCTTTTATTGCAATCAGACTGAATGAGATTGAAGAACAGGCACTGCCTGGTTATACCGACTCCTCACGGTCTTTGCCATAATAGGGACAATGGCAGCTTCTCGCCTCCTGGTAACCATATGCCAAGGTTCCCACAACTTGTAGGTACCGTACTTATCGTGCACTTTTTTCCCCTAAAATCAGGGGGGGAAATTGGGGGTGCGTGTTATACGCCGATCCCCTGCTGTTGCTAGGGCTTCCTGCCGCTATCTGCGGCTTCCGTGTATTTTCCGCCGCACTCGGCCATTCGCGGCTATCTTCGGCCGCACTCGCCCATTCTCGGTGGCTTTCGGAAAGGGCGGTTGCTTAACTCTGAGAGGCCGTCATATGACGTCCTCCCAGAATTCTGCTCTCAGGCACCCCCTGGGGCGCGCACTCGAGAGCATCCGTGACCGCCGGGTCCACAGGACTCGTCGCATCACGGTAAACGGTCATCGCGGCCGTTTACCACGTGATCGCTCCGTCAAATGACGGAGCAATCACTTGTAAACAAACCGGTGTCATGTTATGACGCTGGTTCCTCCCTCCCTTCTCTGTACCGATTGGTACAGTGAGAGGGGAGAGATCGGTGTCAGCAGTGCTGTGGGCTGGATCTTCAGTGCCCACAGTGCTGCTCACCGACAATGAACCCCTTATTTCCCTGCAAATACCCAGCAATGCCCTGCTAATACTCTGCAATACCCAGCAATGCCCTGCCAATACTCTGCAATACCCAGCAATGCCCTGCCAATACTCTGCAATACCCAGCAATGCCCTGCCAATACTCTGCAATACCCAGCAATGCCCTGCAATACCCAGCAATGCCCTGCAATACCCAGCAATGCCCTGCAATACTCTGCAATACCCAGCAATGCCCTGCAATACTCTGCAATACCCAGCAATGCCCTGCCAATACTCTGCAATACCCAGCAATGCCCTGCCAATACTCTGCAATACCCAGCAATGCCCTGCCAATACTCTGCAATACCCAGCAATGCCCTGCAATACCCAGCAATGCCCTGCAATACCCAGCAATGCCCTGCAATACCCAGCAATGCCCTGCAATACTCTGCAATACCCAGCAATGCCCTGCAATACTCTGCAATACCCAGCAATGCCCTGCCAATACTCTGCAATACCCAGCAATGCCCTGCCAATACTCTGCAATACCCAGCAATGCCCTGCCAATACTCTGCAATACCCAGCAATGCCCTGCCAATACTCTGCAATACCCAGCAATGCCCTGCCAATACTCTGCAATACTCAGCATTGCCCTGCCAATACTCTGCAATACTCAGCATTGCCCTGCCAATACTCTGCAATACCCTGACAATAACTTCATCTTTTACATTGTGCAAAAACATTGGACTAACATTTCTGTTTTTTTTTGTTTGTTTTTTTAAAGCACAAAACTTTTTTTTTTCAAAAAAACGCATTCGAAAAATTGCTGCGCAAACACCGTACGTGCAAGATAAAAAGTTGCAACAACTACCATTGTATTCTCTAGGGTCTTTGCTAAAAAAAAATCTATATAATGTTTTGGGATTCGATGTAATTTTCTAGCAAATGATGATTTTTACATGTAGGAGAGAAATGTCAGAATTGGCCTGGGTGCCTGAAGGTGCTCCCTGCATGTTGGGCCTCTGTATGTGGCCACGCTGTTTAAAGTCTCACACATGTGGTATCGCCGTACTCGGGAGTAATAGCAGAATGTGTTTTGGGGTGCAATTTGTGGTATGCATATGCTGTGTGAGAAATAAACTGATAATATGACAATTTTGTGAAAAAACAAAAAAAAAAAATCTTGATTTTGCAAAGAATTGTGGGAAAAAATGACAACATCAAAAACCTCATCATGCCTCTTACTAAATACCTTGGATGTCTTCTTTCCAAAAAGGGGTCATTTGGGGGGTATTTGTACTTTTCTGGCATGTTAGGGTCTCAAGAAATTAGATCGGCCGTCAGTACTTCAGGTGTGATCAATTTTCAGATATTGGCACCATAGCTTGTGGACTCTATAACTTTCACAAAGACCAAATAATATCCACCAATTTGTACTTATTTTTACCAAAGATATGTAGTAGTATAAATTTTGGCCAAAATTTATGAAGAAAAAATTACTAATTTGCTCAATTTTATAACAGATACAAAGAAAAATTCATTTTTTTGACAGAATTTTCTTTTTTCTTTTATAGCACAAAAAATAAAAAATCCAGCGGTGATTAAATACCACCAAAACAAAGCTCTATTTGTGTGAAAAAAAAGGGGAAAAAAATTCATATGGGTACAGTGTTGCATGACTGAGTAATTGTCATTCAAAATGTGAGGGCACCGAAAGCTGAAAATTGGTCTGGTTATTAAGGGTGTTTAAGTGGGCAGTGGTTAAATGAAGACAAGACTCCCTAGGTGCTTTTGTTTGGAGCACTGATAGGTGGCACTGATGGGCTGTGATAAGGTGGCACTGATGAGGTGGCACTGAAAGACGCTGAGAGGTGGCACTTATGGGCAGCACTGATAGGTGGCACTGGTGTGCACTGATTAACAGCACTGGTGGGCAGATGTTGGGACCGATGTCCCTGTAACAGAAGTAGTTTACTACCTTTCTTCCCACACTGTCACTGAGGAGAAATAAAAAATCTGATACCCGGTGTCCTATCATATAGTGTCCCCTATCGGATGGTGTCCGCTGTGTACTGCACATGCTCAGTACACAGCACACACAGGTTCCAAAAATAGCCATAGATGAACGGCACCTGCGCCGTGAGTCCAGGCTCCAGCCCCACCATCCAATTGGACATAGAGTTGGAATATAAAAGAGCCGAGCCCGAAGTGTAGCAAGTGAAGCGAGCCCGTGAGGGGCCCTCTAATATCGGTGTCAGGTCACCTTGAGGCGAGGTGACAGATGCACACCATAGGGATCAGGAGTGCACTGCAAGGTTGTGGACCCTACGACTGACTGCTGCGGACGGGAGACAGGTCCCACCGGGGTTAGAGCGTAAGATTCCCTGGGGCGCGGAGTCTAAGAGCCAGCAGATGTTCACCAGAGCCTCGAGTGGTGAGGATGGACTTGGGTCCCCCAGCTCACACCCACAGTAGGCAACAGGAGGATAGGGATGGTGAGGGACAAAGCCAAGGTCGGGGCCACAAGCAGACAGAATAGTCAGGGATACGCCAAAAGGTCAGGATCACAGGCAAACAGGGATAGTCAAGACACGCCAAAGTTGGTAACGGAACAACAGACGCGCACACGGCAGGAAACAGGAAGCCAAACACACAATGAATACACAATGGTTGATCAGCACTGTTGGCCTGCAGTGCACAGGTTAATATAGGGTTCCCTGATAGGGCCTGGGGTGGAGCCATGCTTAGAGGAGAGGTTATAAAAACCACCAGGTGGAAGTGGCTGGCCTCTTAGGCTGAACACATGAGGGGAGGTAAGCAAACAGGAAGATCACTGCATAACCATGACAATCGGCAGCCCTATCTCTGCTTGGATGGCGGGGCTACCACCTCGACTCACAGCGCAGGCGCCGTTCATCTTCTGGGATTTTCCGAAGCTTCTTCTGCTCATGCGCTGCGCACAGTATCCGATGGCAGGACACTATATGCCAGAACACCGGCTTCTGTTTACATCCGTGATCTGTGATCATTTTCTGTCAGCGGATCACATGGTAAAGGGTTGCTGTGATTGGCCCTTTCCTCTGATCTGTGGTCAGCTGAGTCGGGAGGACTGGACCACCTCAGAGTACATGGGGGCATGATCAGGGTGATCACAGGAGGACATCTATGGACCCCCTTCCAGCACTGGAAGACGCGCTGTAGCCGTATATCGGAGTTAAGTGGTTACACTCATCCCCTCCCCCGATTTATAGTAACATGTATTCCAATCTACTGATAATAATTTCTATTGATATCAGATCATTAAATCCCATCTCTGGTGATAAAAGAAATGTTCTTCGTAGTGGGATTGCCCCGCACTGCAAGGGGGTAAATGATCATTTAGGTCAAGGGGGCAAAAAAGATGAGTTTTCCTTATCCAACCCTCTGCTACCCCCAGCAGATAGAACTCTCTTCTACTCCCCTACACTTCATCAATGGACTGTTCTTCAGTGTCCTCACATCCAATACAAGGCTATGGGACCTGCATTGGACATGATGATGTCAGAGGACCTGAGACTACCAGAACATCGGGGGGGAATAGGGTGCAGGGACGGGTTTTACAGCCTGAAGGGAGATTACAGGAGAGGAGGATGAAGTCAGTAAATCTGATTTTTGTGACCCCCAAAGACCCTAAATGAGCATTTAACCCTTACAGTGCGGGGGCGGACCCTCCACAATGAACCATTTTCCCTTCCCCCAGAGCTCAGTTTTAGACTACATACATATTTGTGGTTTTGCCGTGTACTATAAAATCACTGCATATTTCAGACACACGTGTCATACATCTGCTATGTAATGTCACCTTTCTGGTCACACCGGTCTGTGATACCATCTGGAATCTCTCAGCACAAAAACAAAATGGAGAATTTTGTGAGGGGGAAAGGAAATGAATTTACTGGAACAATTTCCCTTTACACAGAAAACACCAAAATAACTCTGCAGATCATCCCCAGATATCCAATAATTGTTTGCTGTAGAGCTCCCCTCCCCCATCTGTCAGGATAATACTCCAGGTTCAATTCACAGACAATTACCACAGAGTTCCAGACACCCGCCGCTGAGTTCCAGACACCCGCCGCCGAGTTCCAGACACCCGCCGCCGAGTTCCAGACACCCGCCGCCGAGTTCCAGACACCCGCCGCCGAGTTCCAGACACCCCCGCCGAGTTCCAGACACCCACCGCCGAGTTCCAGACAACCACCTCCGAGTTCCAGACAACCACCTCCGAGTTCTCCCTCTCCTCCTAATGGCGCCGGCATCACAAGTGTGGGCACCTGGCTATGACAGCTTGCACCACACATGCGCTAGTCATGCTGCACCTCCTTAATGGCCGGGCAATCTTCTTGGACCTGTGACATGCCCCAGAAGATTGCAGGGAGTGAGGGGGAGAGGAGTCACCTAGGCGGCCTGAGCGGAGGTGAGAGCAGGTATCTGTCAAAACAAGGTACCTGCACCCCCCCAAAAAATGACATGCCGAATGTGGCATAGTAGTGGGGGAGGAATGCTTAAAGGGGACCTTCCCCATTTGGGTGGAGCTCCGCTTTAACTATACAAATCTTTATTTGTGTCATGTGACTGTAATTATCAAATCTCAGACCGGCATGTGTTCTTTAACCTTTTCACTGTCAGAGCCGTTTTTGCGTTTTTTGCAAACATTTAAAAATCATCACACAAAACTCCCAAATATTATATATTTTCTGAAAGCAGACACCTTAGAGAATAAAATAGTGGTAGTTCCAATTTTGTATGTCACACGTTATTAACGCAAAAGGTTAAAAATGTCAGTAAATAACACACTAAAGTCAATTTTAGGGCAAACAAATGCAATAAACGACCCAATTATTTGGTAAAATATAAAAGACGAGGTCGTACCGAGTTAATAGATACCCAACATGTCAGACCTGAAATCTGTGTGCGCCTGTGAAATGCCATCAAACTTCAGTGCCCTATATTTTCTATAGGTGACGCATAAAAAGCCCCCTATAGGTCATCAGTTTAGTATTATGGAGGGGGTCTTGTGTTAGAATTATTGCTCTCACTCCGGCGTGCGTGGCGATATGTAACATGTGTATCGTAATCAACATTTTCATGCATCATCATCCCCCAAACCTGCGCTTACATTCATATATGTGGGGGAAGCAGCTACATTTTTTGGAGGGGAGGGGGGTTTATATGCTTGGGTGTAACTTTATTTAAAAAAAAAAAAAAAAAGGAAAGCAAATTTTTTGACGGAATGTTTTTTTCATCACATTGGATAAAAAGCCCCCAATGTGCTGATTCTTAGGGGACAGGTTCTCTTTATTGAGACATGCCGGGTCTAGACATCCCCCCAATGTCTCCTCGGGGCTCCACTGAATGTTTTGTGATGGAGATCGCATTACTTACCCGCGGAGCTGGCCGGGGACACCGAGAGGCTGACCCGGAAGTGACATCACAGACATCACTTCCTGGGTCAGGACAAGAAGGGGAGGAGAGTGGGCGTGTTTCCGCTCTTCTCCTTCCCCTCCCCCTGCCATGTAGCTCCTGGGCCCACAAATGGGCAAGCAGAGGCTGGAAAGCATGGCAGGGCACGGTGACACGGGGGTGGCGCCGATATCGGGGGGTGTGTGCAAGTGATCGGGTGGCAGCGCTGACACCCGAATTCTTTCACCTGATAGGCAGGAGGCGGCCCGTCAGTTTTACACACAATCCTGGTAGCTGCAGCCCCCATATTGTGTGCGATGCCCCCCCCCCCCGCCCTCAGGGCCGTACCACGTACACACCTGGCAGAGAAAGGGTTAAACAAAGATCCTTATCCCAATGTGAATGGAGCCGTGTGTCTGTTATATTGGGGGACAGCGGGCTCCATTCACAAAGTGGGATCTACTGCTTTAACCACCTAACCTTCTGAAGGTTTTACCCCCCCTTCATGACCAGGCCATTCTATGCAACACGGCACTGCATTACTTTAAGTGACAATTGCGCGGTCGTGCGACGCTGTACCCAGGTAAAATTTGTGCCTTTTTTCCTACAAATAAAGCTTTCCTTTGGTGGTATTCAATCGCTGTTTTTATTTTTTGCGCTATAGAAAAAAAAAGACCAACAATTTTGAAAAAAATAAAATAAAGTTTTTACTTTCTAAAAAATGTTCCAATAAAAAAAAAAATCGAATTTCATATTTTTTGTACAAATGTACCCAATAAGTATATATTTATTGGTTTGCGCAAAATTGATAGCATCTACAAACTATGGAATATATATATATATTTTTGTTTGTTTTTAATTTTTACTAGTAATGGTGGCGATCAGTGACTGTGATATTGTGGCGGATAATTGGACACTAGCTGACACTTTTTTTGGGGGACCAGTGACACTAATACAGTGATCAGTGCTAAAAATATGCACTGTCACTGTACTAATGACGCTGGCTGGGAAGGGGGTTAAACATCAGAGGCAATCGAGGGGTTAACTGTGTGCCTAGCTGGTGTGTTTTGTGTAGTGTGGGGGGAGGGGCTTTTACTCTGGGAAGGCATTGGTCCTTGCTTTGCAGGAACACAGGATCCATGTCTCCCCTACTGACAGGTCACATTCGGCCTCTGTGCTGAACGATCGGCGGGTGCCGGTGGACATGGAGTCTGCGGTACCTGCAGATCAGCTCCCGCTGTGTGCCCCACACCCAGAAGTGTTGGATTGTGTAATCCAGGGGGGGCAGTGCCACCTTGCCGCAGTATACTGTCAGTACGTTATACTGGCGGCAAGTGGTCGGGATCAGTGGTAAAATACGGCGGCGTTTTTTTAAGAGGTTTTTTTTGCAATTTATTAAAAAATGCTTGTAAAATAAGACGTGTAATTCCACCGAAATTTGCCGTATTTATCTCACGAAACGATTCTGTATTTTATTGCATGACAGCATTTCCACTGCGATGGATACAGCAGAGAGGGATTAGAACCCCTGTCAGTTTTTATTACTCTCGGTGGCCCTGTCAGGGAGATTCACTCTCTCTATTCCCAATGTTTCTCCTCATCACTCACAGTGATAGGGAGAGCAATTCCATCAGAATACAGAAGGGAAATCTCCCCAATGGGACACAGAGGGCACAATAAAAAACCCATGGGGGGTTCTAACTCGTGTCTTTTTCCAACCTAACTATGTAACTATATCATCGGGGGAGGGGGGGTCTGCCCTCTTGTCACGGGATCACTAGGACACTTTACATCAGACACCCCCACCCTACAAACACTTACCTGACTGTAGCGGCACGCAGGGCCTAAACGCTCCAATGATAAGTGCTGATTGAAAAAAAAAGAGCGTAATTGTGCTGCTTAACCGCTTCAGCCCCGGAAGATTTTACCCCCCTTCTGATCGGAGCACTTTTTGCGATTCGGCGCTGCACCGATTTAACTGACAATTGTGCGGTCGTGCGACGCGGCTCCCAAACAAAATTGACGTCCTTTCCCCCCCACACACAAATAGAGATTTCTTTTGGTGGCATTTAATCACCTCTGGGTTTTTTTTTTTGCACTATAAACAAAAAACAAACAAAAAAAAAATAATAAAAAAAAAAAGAGAGCGAAAAGAAAGAAAAAAAAATAAAAAAAAAAATAAAACACTAATTTCTTTTTACATTTACATATATATAAAAAAAACATTTCCTCAGTTTAGGCCAATACGTTTTCTTCTACATATTTTTGGTGAAAAAAATGCAATAAGCGTATATTGATTGGTTTACGCAAAAGTTATAGCGTCTACAAAATACGTGATAGATTTATGGCATTATTATTATTATTTTTTATTAGTAATGGTGGCGATCTGCGTTTTTTATGTCATACATTTTTTTAATCGGGACTGCGACATTACGGCGGACACATCGGACACTTTTGACACTATTTTGGAACCGTTGTCATTTATACAGCGATCAGTGCTATAAAAATGCACTGATTCCTGTGTAAATCACACTGGCAGTGAAGGGGGTTAACCACTAGGGAGCGATGTAGTTAAAGTGGGGTGCCCCTAAAAAAAAAAAAAAAAAAAAATTAAAGTCAGCAGCTACAAATACTGCAGCTGTGACTTTTAATAATCGGACACTTACCTGTCCCGGGGTCCAGCGATGCGGGGGAATGAAGCCCCCCCCTCGATCCCCGCTCCGCTCATGGCTCCGTCATTTGTACTGTGGGCACCCACTGCGCATGCGCGAGCGGCGCAGGGTGCCGTGATACGCCATACAGTCACCTGGGACATGTGACAGGTCCCAGGTGACTGTGCGGCGCGAGGGGAAGTGATGTCACCAGCCCGGGCAAGGAAGAAGGCAGCCTACGAGGGACCCCCTAGACACAGGCATTTAGAGGTGAGTAAAAATTATTTTTTTCCAATTATTTTTTTTTGTTTAAGAATTTTAAACAATTTTTTATTTTTTGGTGGCAACACCACTTTAAGTGTGTCCTAGGGAGTGATTCTAACTGTGGGGGGGATGGGCTTCCAGTCACATGACAGGGATCACCGCTCCCGATGACAGAGCACAGTGATCTCTGTCATGACACAAGGCAGAACGGGAAATGCCTTGTTTACATAGACACTTCCCCCATTCTGCCGCTCTGTGACACGATCGCCGGGAGACATCGAGTCCACCAATCCCACGCGCGCGGTGACGCTGTACACGGCGGGTGTGCACGCACCTGCTATCCCCGCCTCTTAAAGGGGACGTCCAGGTACGCCCATTTGCCCGCCGCTGCCATTGTGCCAACGTACACCGGCGTGCCGCGGTTAAACCAGATTGCCCAATCATATGACCGACCTCTGGTAGGAAAGGAGGAGTCCGGCCGGAGCTCGTTTGGCTTCTCCTCGGGGGGGTCACAGGAGTGGAATTTGTTTTGCCCCCCCGTGACGGGTTTTCAGCAGAGCGCGGTCTGAAGTCCGCTGTCTGATGACATCACACAGATCAGTCCAGGCTCCGCCTCCTCCCGAAACTGCAAAGCCAACGGTTCTCACACTTCTACTTTCAGTGACGATAATCAGAGGAGATGAAATATATTATTATAGAAAAACTCTCCTATCAGAAACATCTTCATACGACATCAACCCCCTTATACACAACACAATCCCACAACAGGAATAAAGGGAAAGGAGCACTCCCTCATAAACTATGTGCTACGGATCAAAAAAAGTGTCAGTGTTTAGGGCCCGTCACCCTTATAAATGATGTGCTTCACTGAAAAAGCTTCCAAATACTCCGCAGTTTATATCCAAAAACCATAAAGAAAAAAAAAAAAGGTGCAAGTGTTGGGGGCTCTTCACCCTCATAAACTATGTGCTCCTCCACCAGATAAAATGTTCCTCTCACCGTGCGAGTGACTCGCATCCTTCACTCTAATAATTCCTCTTTTCCCTTTTATAAGAACAGAACTTTTATCTTGGGGGTGATCGGAGTTCTTCAGACTCGGTCGATGTGAAGGAGATTGTACAATCAGATTGTAACGTGTGTGGAGAGATTTATAGATCTATAAAAACAAGTCATCATCGCCCTCAGTGGTCACACATCTGAGATTACAGATTCTTCAAGGGTCCCTCAGCCCGGCTTCACATCAGTGCGGCTTTGAAACCGAGCGACTTTCAGGGGCCAAACATCAGTGCGATTTGCACCGCCAATTTCATGGCTACTTCCAAATCCGGTGACCAGAATTCCATTCAATTCGCAGTGAGATCCGTGAAAAGTCATCCGGGAACCTTTGTCAGAATTGCTGCAGCATGAGGAGTCGCAGCGATATAAATGGATCCATTGCCTGCAATGGGGAGTCGCTCGTCATGCAGGTTGGAAATGTCAAATCGCAGGACAAGTCGCGGCGCTGTGAACGGGGGGCTTACCGACCTCCAGAGGAGCCCCGGGGGAGGGGAAGTCTGCTCTAGATGATCCACCAATCCTCATCATTGTTTCAGTGCAGCTGTAAGAATGTGGTTGGGGCCGGGGTCACATGCGTGTGAATTGGATGCGGCTTTCATTGCATGTCAAGTCGCATGACGTGTGACCGGCTCTCAGTGTCCGCGGTGCGGATTCCAGAAGGGTCCGCTGCGTTTTTTTGGGTCTGGTTCAGGTGAAAATTCAGGCAAAAAAAAAAAATTCAGACCCGAATCGCACCTGAAGCGGTGAAGAGAAACGCACCGGACACCGGGCTGAAAACCTCGGCTGCACACATGTGAACCCGGCCTAAAACCTCTCCGATCCTCCTCAGGGAGGTCCTCATCTTATGGAGAGGAGTCATAAATCGCACAGAGATGACCAATCAGACGCCTGACATGTGACTTCCTAATCCATAGAGAATAAGACGTTTATAATACAATCCATCAAATAATCACATTATTTCCTCACCTCCACTGAAGAGGGTGACGGGATCCTCGGGGCCCAACCTGCAGACACATGGGGCCCTTTGGCCCTTGATGAGGGGCCCTTTGCAGACCCCCAGCAGTCGGTAGCGGCGGTATTCATCTGTAAAGAAGAGATAATGTCGCTGATTTCTCGCACTCTCATGTCACATGTCTGCAGTCCCTGATCATCTCCTCCAATAGGATTGAAGCCTCTGACAGTCTTCTGTCATATACACTGGGGGGGGACACTGGGGGGGGAGAGAGAGCACACGGGGGGGACACTGTGGGGGGGAAGCACACGGGGGACACTGTGGGGGGGAAGCACGTGGGGGGACACTGTGGGGGGGAGCACACGGGGGACAATGTGGGGGGAAGCACGCGGGGGACAATGTGGGGGAAGCACGCGGGGGACAATGTGGGGGAAGCACGCGGGGGGACACTGTGGGGGGGAAGCACGCGGGGGGACACTGTGGGGGGGGGACACTGTGGGGGGGAGCACACGGGGGACACTGTGGGGGGGAGCACACGGGGGACACTGTGGGGGAGCACACGGGGGACACTGTGGGGGGGGAGCACACGGGGGGACACTGTGGGGGGAGCACACGGGTGGGAGCACACGGGAAAGGGGGACACTGGAGGGAGAGCACACGGGGGGGACACTGGGAGGTGGTGAATGGTTTGTCTCATTATGGAGGGTGGTAAACCCACGGCTAAACCCCCACATTTTACCACCCCCCTCCTTCCCAGCCATAAGTGTAGGTGGGGCCTCAGCCTCCAATCACATCTCAGGGTTTTGTGTATATAACACTATAAAAACACGCATTGCGTTTTGCGGTTCTATTCATTATTAATGGCGCCCCAAATGCGGCGAGCAGACACACATTTTGTGGCATGTAACAATTAGCAACAAACGGCGCAGATGTGACGGCGCCAGAAACGTCGGTGAGCGACTTTCCCACATGAAGGGCCTCCCATTGAAATGAATGGAGTGTGGGGTGCGGGGGATGGGAAGAGGTGTGGGGAATGGGGATGGGAGAGGATTTGTAGATCAGAAGGAGGAGGTGTCCCGTCTTATCTGTACTTTGTATATTCATCAATAATGGAGAAGAAAAGTCCATTCATTTTATAAATGTTACTCGGGGTCTGTAGCTGTGGGGGGCGCCGTCCCTGGAGGGGACATTTCTATGGAAGATGAAGGAAGAAAAATTTCCCTCCAATGAGCTCTGACCTGACACAAGATGGAGGACGGCTCCTCCCTCTGAGGTGTCCCTGAGAAATCGTTCCCCCCACACAGAGCAGGAAGTAGAGTTCCCCTTCTAGTGTTGTGTGGAATGTGTCCCCCTCTTCCCGCCTCTTATTACTGATTTCCTCCATTACTGTCCTAGACCCCTCCCCCCACAAAATTATGTGTGTGAGGGGAGGTGAGGAGAATTATGTGTGTGAGGGGAGGTGAGGAGAAATTATGTGTGAGGGGAGGTGAGGAGAAATTATGTGTGTGGGGGGAGGTGAGGAGAAATTATGTGTGGGGGGAGGTGAGGAGAAATTATGTGTGAGGGGAGGTGAGGAGAAATTATGTGTGAGGGGAGGTGAGGAGAAATTATGTGTGTGAGGGGAGGTGAGGAGAAATTATGTGTGTGGGGAGGTGAGGAGAAATTATGTGTGTGAGGGGAGGTGAGGAGGAATTATGTGTGAGGGGAGGTGAGGAGAGATTATGTGTG